>NC_061855.1:14503673-14516173 GCF_019202785.1 Penaeus chinensis | reverse complement strand
TGTGTTTGTGCACGTGTGTGCATGTGTGTTTGTGCACGTGTGTGCATGTGTGTTTGTGCGCGTGTGTGCATGTGTGTTTGTGCACGTGTGTGCATGTGTGTTTGTGCGCGTGTGTGCATGTGTGTTTGTGCGCGTGTGTGCATGTGTGTTTGTGCACGTGTGTGCATGTGTGTTTGTGCACGTGTGTGCATGTGTGTTTGTGCGCGTGTGTGCATGTGTGTTTGTGCACGTGTGTGCATGTGTGTTTGTGCGCGTGTGTGCATGTGTGTTTGTGCACGTGTGTGCATGTGTGTTTGTGCACGTGTGTGCATGTGTGTTTGTGCACGTGTGTGCATGTGTGTTTGTGCACGTGTGTGCATGTGTGTTTGTGCACGTGTGTGCATGTGTGTTTGTGCACGTGTGTGCATGTGTGTTTGTGCACGTGTGTGCATGTGTGTTTGTGCACGTGTGTGCATGTGTGTTTGTGCACGTGTGTGCATGTGTGTTTGTGCACGTGTGTGCATGTGTGTTTGTGCACGTGTGTGCATGTGTGTTTGTGCACGTGTGTGCATGTGTGTTTGTGCACGTGTGTGCATGTGTGTTTGTGCGCGTGTGTGCATGTGTGTTTGTGCACGTGTGTGCATGTGTGTTTGTGCACGTGTGTGCATGTGTGTTTGTGCGCGTGTGTGCATGTGTGTTTGTGCGCGTGTGTGCATGTGTGTTTGTGCACGTGTGTGCATGTGTGTTTGTGCACGTGTGTGCATGTGTGTTTGTGCACGTGTGTGCATGTGTGTTTGTGCGCGTGTGTGCATGTGTGTTTGTGCACGTGTGTGCATGTGTGTTTGTGCACGTGTGTGCATGTGTGTTTGTGCGCGTGTGTGCATGTGTGTTTGTGCACGTGTGTGCATGTGTGTTTGTGCACGTGTGTGCATGTGTGTTTGTGCACGTGTGTGCATGTGTGTTTGTGCACGTGTGTGCATGTGTGTTTGTGCACGTGTGTGCATGTGTGTTTGTGCACGTGTGTGCATGTGTGTTTGTGCACGTGTGTGCATGTGTGTTTGTGCACGTGTGTGCATGTGTGTTTGTGCACGTGTGTGCATGTGTGTTTGTGCACGTGTGTGCATGTGTGTTTGTGCACGTGTGTGCATGTGTGTTTGTGCGCGTGTGTGCATGTGTGTTTGTGCACGTGTGTGCATGTGTGTTTGTGCACGTGTGTGCATGTGTGTTTGTGCACGTGTGTGCATGTGTGTTTGTGCACGTGTGTGCATGTGTGTTTGTGCACGTGTGTGCATGTGTGTTTGTGCGCGTGTGTGCATGTGTGTTTGTGCACGTGTGTGCATGTGTGTTTGTGCACGTGTGTGCATGTGTGTTTGTGCGCGTGTGTGCATGTGTGTTTGTGCACGTGTGTGCATGTGTGTTTGTGCACGTGTGTGCATGTGTGTTTGTGCACGTGTGTGCATGTGTGTTTGTGCGCGTGTGTGCATGTGTGTTTGTGCGCGTGTGTGCATGTGTGTTTGTGCGCGTGTGTGCATGTGTGTTTGTGCGCGTGTGTGCATGTGTGTTTGTGCACGTGTGTGCATGTGTGTTTGTGCACGTGTGTGCATGTGTGTTTGTGCGCGTGTGTGCATGTGTGTTTGTGCGCGTGTGTGCATGTGTGTTTGTGCACGTGTGTGCATGTGTGTTTGTGCACGTGTGTGCATGTGTGTTTGTGCGCGTGTGTGCATGTGTGTTTGTGCACGTGTGTGCATGTGTGTTTGTGCACGTGTGTGCATGTGTGTTTGTGCACGTGTGTGCATGTGTGTTTGTGCACGTGTGTGCATGTGTGTTTGTGCGCGTGTGTGCATGTGTGTTTGTGCACGTGTGTGCATGTGTGTTTGTGCGCGTGTGTGCATGTGTGTTTGTGCACGTGTGTGCATGTGTGTTTGTGCACGTGTGTGCATGTGTGTTTGTGCACGTGTGTGCATGTGTGTTTGTGCACGTGTGTGCATGTGTGTTTGTGCGCGTGTGTGCATGTGTGTTTGTGCGCGTGTGTGCATGTGTGTTTGTGCGCGTGTGTGCATGTGTGTTTGTGCACGTGTGTGCATGTGTGTTTGTGCGCGTGTGTGCATGTGTGTTTGTGCACGTGTGTGCATGTGTGTTTGTGCGCGTGTGTGCATGTGTGTTTGTGCACGTGTGTGCATGTGTGTTTGTGCACGTGTGTGCATGTGTGTTTGTGCACGTGTGTGCATGTGTGTTTGTGCACGTGTGTGCATGTGTGTTTGTGCGCGTGTGTGCATGTGTGTTTGTGCACGTGTGTGCATGTGTGTTTGTGCGCGTGTGTGCATGTGTGTTTGTGCACGTGTGTGCATGTGTGTTTGTGCACGTGTGTGCATGTGTGTTTGTGCACGTGTGTGCATGTGTGTTTGTGCACGTGTGTGCATGTGTGTTTGTGCACGTGTGTGCATGTGTGTTTGTGCACGTGTGTGCATGTGTGTTTGTGCACGTGTGTGCATGTGTGTTTGTGCGCGTGTGTGCATGTGTGTTTGTGCACGTGTGTGCATGTGTGTTTGTGCACGTGTGTGCATGTGTGTTTGTGCACGTGTGTGCATGTGTGTTTGTGCACGTGTGTGCATGTGTGTTTGTGCGCGTGTGTGCATGTGTGTTTGTGCACGTGTGTGCATGTGTGTTTGTGCACGTGTGTGCATGTGTGTTTGTGCGCGTGTGTGCATGTGTGTTTGTGCACGTGTGTGCATGTGTGTTTGTGCACGTGTGTGCATGTGTGTTTGTGCACGTGTGTGCATGTGTGTTTGTGCACGTGTGTGCATGTGTGTTTGTGCACGTGTGTGCATGTGTGTTTGTGCACGTGTGTGCATGTGTGTTTGTGCACGTGTGTGCATGTGTGTTTGTGCACGTGTGTGCATGTGTGTTTGTGCACGTGTGTGCATGTGTGTTTGTGCACGTGTGTGCATGTGTGTTTGTGCACGTGTGTGCATGTGTGTTTGTGCACGTGTGTGCATGTGTGTTTGTGCACGTGTGTGCATGTGTGTTTGTGCACGTGTGTGCATGTGTGTTTGTGCACGTGTGTGCATGTGTGTTTGTGCACGTGTGTGCATGTGTGTTTGTGCGCGTGTGTGCATGTGTGTTTGTGCGCGTGTGTGCATGTGTGTTTGTGCACGTGTGTGCATGTGTGTTTGTGCACGTGTGTGCATGTGTGTTTGTGCACGTGTGTGCATGTGTGTTTGTGCACGTGTGTGCATGTGTGTTTGTGCACGTGTGTGCATGTGTGTTTGTGCACGTGTGTGCATGTGTGTTTGTGCGCGTGTGTGCATGTGTGTTTGTGCACGTGTGTGCATGTGTGTTTGTGCACGTGTGTGCATGTGTGTTTGTGCACGTGTGTGCATGTGTGTTTGTGCACGTGTGTGCATGTGTGTTTGTGCACGTGTGTGCATGTGTGTTTGTGCGCGTGTGTGCATGTGTGTTTGTGCACGTGTGTGCATGTGTGTTTGTGCACGTGTGTGCATGTGTGTTTGTGCACGTGTGTGCATGTGTGTTTGTGCACGTGTGTGCATGTGTGTTTGTGCGCGTGTGTGCATGTGTGTTTGTGCACGTGTGTGCATGTGTGTTTGTGCACGTGTGTGCATGTGTGTTTGTGCACGTGTGTGCATGTGTGTTTGTGCACGTGTGTGCATGTGTGTTTGTGCGCGTGTGTGCATGTGTGTTTGTGCACGTGTGTGCATGTGTGTTTGTGCACGTGTGTGCATGTGTGTTTGTGCGCGTGTGTGCATGTGTGTTTGTGCACGTGTGTGCATGTGTGTTTGTGCACGTGTGTGCATGTGTGTTTGTGCACGTGTGTGCATGTGTGTTTGTGCACGTGTGTGCATGTGTGTTTGTGCACGTGTGTGCATGTGTGTTTGTGCGCGTGTGTGCATGTGTGTTTGTGCACGTGTGTGCATGTGTGTTTGTGCACGTGTGTGCATGTGTGTTTGTGCACGTGTGTGCATGTGTGTTTGTGCACGTGTGTGCATGTGTGTTTGTGCACGTGTGTGCATGTGTGTTTGTGCACGTGTGTGCATGTGTGTTTGTGCACGTGTGTGCATGTGTGTTTGTGCACGTGTGTGCATGTGTGTTTGTGCACGTGTGTGCATGTGTGTTTGTGCACGTGTGTGCATGTGTGTTTGTGCACGTGTGTGCATGTGTGTTTGTGCACGTGTGTGCATGTGTGTTTGTGCACGTGTGTGCATGTGTGTTTGTGCACGTGTGTGCATGTGTGTTTGTGCACGTGTGTGCATGTGTGTTTGTGCACGTGTGTGCATGTGTGTTTGTGCACGTGTGTGCATGTGTGTTTGTGCACGTGTGTGCATGTGTGTTTGTGCACGTGTGTGCATGTGTGTTTGTGCACGTGTGTGCATGTGTGTTTGTGCACGTGTGTGCATGTGTGTTTGTGCGCGTGTGTGCATGTGTGTTTGTGCACGTGTGTGCATGTGTGTTTGTGCACGTGTGTGCATGTGTGTTTGTGCACGTGTGTGCATGTGTGTTTGTGCACGTGTGTGCATGTGTGTTTGTGCACGTGTGTGCATGTGTGTTTGTGCACGTGTGTGCATGTGTGTTTGTGCACGTGTGTGCATGTGTGTTTGTGCACGTGTGTGCATGTGTGTTTGTGCACGTGTGTGCATGTGTGTTTGTGCACGTGTGTGCATGTGTGTTTGTGCACGTGTGTGCATGTGTGTTTGTGCACGTGTGTGCATGTGTGTTTGTGCACGTGTGTGCATGTGTGTTTGTGCACGTGTGTGCATGTGTGTTTGTGCACGTGTGTGCATGTGTGTTTGTGCACGTGTGTGCATGTGTGTTTGTGCACGTGTGTGCATGTGTGTTTGTGCACGTGTGTGCATGTGTGTTTGTGCACGTGTGTGCATGTGTGTTTGTGCACGTGTGTGCATGTGTGTTTGTGCACGTGTGTGCATGTGTGTTTGTGCACGTGTGTGCATGTGTGTTTGTGCACGTGTGTGCATGTGTGTTTGTGCACGTGTGTGCATGTGTGTTTGTGCACGTGTGTGCATGTGTGTTTGTGCACGTGTGTGCATGTGTGTTTGTGCACGTGTGTGCATGTGTGTTTGTGCACGTGTGTGCATGTGTGTTTGTGCACGTGTGTGCATGTGTGTTTGTGCACGTGTGTGCATGTGTGTTTGTGCACGTGTGTGCATGTGTGTTTGTGCACGTGTGTGCATGTGTGTTTGTGCACGTGTGTGCATGTGTGTTTGTGCACGTGTGTGCATGTGTGTTTGTGCACGTGTGTGCATGTGTGTTTGTGCACGTGTGTGCATGTGTGTTTGTGCACGTGTGTGCATGTGTGTTTGTGCACGTGTGTGCATGTGTGTTTGTGCACGTGTGTGCATGTGTGTTTGTGCACGTGTGTGCATGTGTGTTTGTGCACGTGTGTGCATGTGTGTTTGTGCACGTGTGTGCATGTGTGTTTGTGCACGTGTGTGCATGTGTGTTTGTGCACGTGTGTGCATGTGTGTTTGTGCACGTGTGTGCATGTGTGTTTGTGCACGTGTGTGCATGTGTGTTTGTGCACGTGTGTGCATGTGTGTTTGTGCACGTGTGTGCATGTGTGTTTGTGCACGTGTGTGCATGTGTGTTTGTGCACGTGTGTGCATGTGTGTTTATATATACATAAATATATATATATATATATAAATATATATATATATATAAATATATATATATATATAAATATATATATATATATATATATATATATATATATATATATATATATATATATATATATGTATATATAAATACATATATACACAAACATCATACTAACATAAATACACACACACACACACACGTTCTATAGGAATAATGTATATGAAGACATTAAACAATATATAGTAGCTTAAATTGTAAACTAGAAATGGTTATGAAGATAACAATAGATATAATGAAACTTCAATACATAGTTATAGAGATTTTTGGTTCCAAGACAGCAGTGAATTTAAGATTATTTAGCAAAAATTAAATAAACTAGATATCAAACAATGAAAGGAACCTGCTATGATATGAGCAAATTACCATAACCCGGGGAAAAACATGAAAAAAAGGCTTAACAACAATAAATATGCCGCTGGCATGAACAAGACAATATCCCCAGTCTTACCTTGCTCTCAAGCCCAATCTTGAGAAATGAGCCTATGATGATAAGGATGTCGTTGATGCATATAAGGATGTACCAGAAGTTCACAAATTCCATTCGCTCCTCTATGGTAAGCTCTTTGCCAAAGTACCGTTGGAAGAACACCACAGTGGCCTGCAACGAAAAAAAAGTGTGGATTAATTGGGCTCACCGATGGAAATATGCACGTAAAATATGCCTTGTCATTTCTTAAATTGTTTTTCCCTTTCTAACGGTTTTACAAAATAATCCCCCCTGTCCACCTTGAAACAGAAACAGGAGGAAGAAGAAAAAAAAAAAAAAAAAAAAAAAAAAGTATACTGACCTTTTTCAGAATCTGTGCTCTATAGATAGCCCTAATGCACATACACAGCGATGTGATGCAGGTGACAATGCTAGCCACATTGATCACTGCTCGCCAAATCTGGGAAAAAATGGAATTATAAAACAGATATGTAAATAAAAAATAAAATGTAGAAATGAAAATTACACACCTTAATATTAAAAAAATAAAATATATCAATAACAAAAAAAGTAAAGAATCAAATATACAATTATAAATCAGATTTGAAAGCAGAATTCAAGAAGGTATTAAAATACGAAATAGAGGAAAAATGTGCAAATCTAATGTACACATCAGTAAGCCTAAAAAAAAAAAAAAAAGTAAAAAGTAAAAGTAAAAGATAAAAATGCAGAAAAAAATCCCTTTTCAATGACTAATGGCCTACAAATCAAAACTCACCTTAAGTGTTCTAGACTCTGAAGCCAGATTAACAGATCCAGTGCATTCCAGGACCTTTGCACCAACGTCCAGCTCCACCAGGATCTGTCCGTCATGATCATGGTTGTTGAATACCACCTGAGGGGGGAAGTATGAAGATTAAGATTTTTCTTTTATGTATGGGTATATGCATAAATGCGGAAAAAGATAACATAACAAAGGGGAGGCATAAAGTCTTGTCACCACACAAGTGTTCATGTGCCCCCAGCCTAGAAGCCACACACCAGTCAAAGAGTAGCTGCTCAGTTAACCCAATGGCGACGGGTCACGGCTATCGCCGTCATAACAATACGCACGATGTGCGGCGTGCGGCTGTCCGCAGCGGCGCCGCGCCAAAACGCCCCGAGGCAATGATTCGGCTTGAGGGACCGATATCACGCGCTCAGAGTCGGCGCGCTGCCGCCGTTCGCCAGAGCGTAGAGTTTTTTTTAATTTGCTATACCCGGCGCCATTGGGTTAAACCTAATGTCCAGATTTTGGGCCACATGTGGGTGAAGTGCCTGGATCCACAGAGTTTATAACATCATATAATCATAATGTCAATAATAATAATAACAACAATGTAGATTCTAATACCATTAGAAAACATTTTTCATGTAAACTCAAGGAAAGGGGAAAGTTGGTGAAGTCGTATAGGTGTACTAATAGACTACTTGGTGGCAGTGGTTAACCTCCTCCCCATCTGTTCCCACCCAACTACCATACCTGATTTTTAAAAATCATTATTCCACCATTTCACCTTCAGACATGATGGTCACCAAAGTTACATTTCACAACTTGTATTTTTAGGCCTTATGATTTACTTTTTATGGGGAGGGTTGTATATGATAGACCAAGAATCAGCATTCACAAATATGAAATAAAGATGTATATAACTGGAAAGGAATCCTAATTCTTTCTTTTTATTCTTGTGTTACAAAGACATAAGTAAATCTGGCCAAGATGAAACTGTTAAAAATAAATAATACATCTGTGTAATGATTCACTATGAAGGGTTTTCCAATATTCTGAAATATCTTTTGGTATCATTCACCTTCAGGTTTAGATGTATTTAAGGGAAGGGGGAGGGGGGAGACAAGCCATAACTCCTCTCTCATGTGGAACTTTACAGTGAAACTTTGCCATAGTATAGGTTGTGATTTTATCTTCTTTTTATGATCTTTTAAATTTCATATTGAATATTAGCCAGATAACCCATTCAGGTATATCTATTTTCTAACAATTCCAAAACACAAACATGGAAAAGAACACCCAACTTCTAACTTCTCATCCCATTCTATTGACCCCAACACCAGAGTAATCTATAGACTAACCTTGCCAGTTAGCCGATAGCATTCTGGGGTGTCAAAGGGCAAATTGACACGCAGCTTGATGGTACGCAGCTGGAAAGTGAAGTCTGTGTTGAGGAGCAGGTCAAAGTTGAAGGTGAAGTTGTTCTTCTCCATGAAGTCCTTTGTGGACCAGTCAGTCGCATTGGCCTCTGAGGGTGGGATCTCTATGCATGCTGAGAGAGAGAAAAATAAAGAGTGAATATATGAAAACACTGCTGATGGGTAATGTGCTATTCACTCTTGGTACAGGCATTAGGTGACATCCATCACAGCATCATTTAATGGGATGAGGTCTTGTGTGCTTGACCATCAGCTGGACAATTGCCTAAGCATAGAGCAGCGCACACTAATGTATGCCTGTCCTCACCAGATTTTGCCAAAAATGTTATTCACAAACACTGCTACTTACACTGGGTGACATCATCATCCAGAATATATGTGTTGTTGTCGATAAAGGCTTCACCTTTCTTGTAGTGCGACACACAGAGAACTGGAGGAACAACACTTCCATTTTTGTGCTCATAAGTGTAGGTGCCAATAGCTGTCTCTCTGATGTGTGCATACTGTAATTTAAAAAGTAATCAAGTCATGAAAGCAAAAACAATAAAAGATATTTCTGATTACAATTTTCTTTGATTTGACTATATGCAACTAAAATTTACTCTACATTCATTTCATACATAATTATCTCACAAGCAATATACAATCTTCACTTTTTATTTGTGCGCACAAATCCACCTGCAACCCCATCTACAGTCACTCACACACTTAATTACTCTTGTTCAACTCTTACCGTCGTAACAGCATAATCCAAGTATTCGAAGAATGACGCCTTCTTATAGACTGCCAGGGGGCCATCAGCAGGGGGGTACACCTGAATTTCACGCGTTGTGTCCCACCCTTTGATGAACAGATGCGAGAAGGAGATCTTGGTGTCCCACAAGTAGTTGACATGGTTGTACCGCTGCTGGGCAAACAGGCACAACTGGGGGAAGGATGATGAAAGTAGTTTCTTTTAACTTGCCTCTTTGCTATTCATTGAAGAATATTATACACAGTTTCCAAATTAATTTCAAAGCAGGATCCTGAGCATGGAAATAGCATCCCCCCTGGAGGCAATACTCTTCCAGTCATGGCTCACAGATAATACATTACACATTTGTTTATCAATGGAAATAATCCAAAAGACCATTCATAAATGCCCAGTGAGTAATCAACCTCCAAGAACTCTGTGCACTTGTGGTGAGTCATTCTTGTCACCTCTGCCTTCAGCCAAAATGCTCATGAAAGGAAATTTGCCTCCCCCAGCCCATGACAGTATGTTCACATCACCCGCCCCTAAAGCTAAGTTTTTCATGACATGATGGGTATGTCATCCAGTTTGTAAGGGTTAACAATGGGAATAAAAACATGGATCTGTGTATCAAATATCAAAACTTATTTAGTCAAAAGTTCCACATGTTCATATATCAATCTGCAAAACAGGTCAACAAATCCATAAATTCTTGTACATGTTTATCATTCAGTCAATCTCTATACCATAAGTGTCTTCATGACAGATCTGTGAATAAATGCTTCCACTGCCATCTACCCCCCCCCCCCCCACCTCATTTCCTAATAAGCAATCTCTCCATCCAATATGGGTTCCTCACCTGTGCTGTGACTACCACAATCTTGAACACTTGCAACAACAACTTCCAGGGAAACCTACGCCGTGCATGCCACTTCTCCATGGGGTTCATGAAGAAGAACCTGTAAAGTTTATAAAAATTATTTACTTGATCACTTATAATTGATTTCCTTATTCTCTCACCGACTCCATATTCACGTCCATATTCACTCAACCATCGACTCACTCTCTCTCTCTCATTAACCATAAGAGGCTTAACCTCTTACTCTTTTACTTGCATTTCACACCTTCCTCCTCCTCCATTCTATATTCTTTCCTTATCTTCCCTTTTCCCTATGTCCCTTGTCATTCAATTTAAAAAACATACTAGGAGAGAAAATACATGTGCAACAAAACCAGATTAAAAAAGTGATCAAAAGAATACACATTACAAAAAAAAGCACATAAAATAGATTGAGACAGCAAAAACTACAACAACCCTCACTCGAGATAAACACACTCACTTGAGCCTTCTGCGTATTCTGTCAGCCGAGATCGTGTGGGCAAAGACACCCCTTGCTGGATTCGAGGTGGAGGAGTCATTGAGGGGGCTGTAGTCCGTGCCAGCACCAAGGCTCCCAAGGGTTGAGGATACTGAGCCATAGCGAGTTCCGCCATTGCTCTCAACAGCGGAGACTTTGATCTCTGGGGGTGGCTGGCTGTAGACCTGCGCCATCCGCTCCAGCTCTGTGGGTTACATGTACATTGAGGTGCTATGCACAGAAAAGAAAAGAAAAGAAAAAAAATAATAATAAATAATTCCCCCCCCCCCCCCCCGTAACAAAGTCATTGCCATTTCTTGAGTTCTGCAAATAACAGCACCATTTTTGAGAAACATGTTCAGGGAATTTTCATTGAAAAAGGAAATCTGTTAGTCAAAGGAATATATAACACTATCTTCTGTATCAAAATATATTAAGCTAACAGACAGGCTATCCAACAGGGCCACAAAGTAATTATAAAGGTGATCACAAGTGACTAATGTTAGTACATTTTCTTTCTACAGATATCCTAAGACTAATTACAAATGGCTCATCTTAACCTTTGAAACTTAACTCCCCCAAATTCATTAACAGCCTTAGAAAACTAGAAGAGGCATTGTAATGGTCAGTATTCATAAAAGCACTTTAGAATTAATAAATAAATTGGTAAATAAAGAAAAGAAAACATTTCGTTACCTTTTTAAACTATGTGAAAGATACTTTAAGATTCTTAACTCTTGAAAAAATTACGTTAGGTACTTTTCAAACATTTAAATAAATTGTCTCTCTATCAAGACATAATTTATGCAAATACAGTATTACCTCTAATCAAGATTTCTGGTGTCAAAGCATTAAAACAACACCAAACCCATAATAATGTATCCAAGCAATGACTTTCTATCTTTCCCAACAAACTTAATATAGCAAAATACAGAATGTATAGGCTAATTCACAAAGAATACAAAAAACAAATATAATGCCAAACACATTTAGACAGAGATTTTTAACATATCTAAATCTTACCAAGAGGCTCAAACTCTTGGGGGAAAAAAAAAAAAAAAAATCCATTCCTTTGTCCCAACACATATATCATACATCACAAGAGAGAAAAAATCTAAGGGTTACAGAGATAGTCTAAATATACATATACCATTTCTTGTTTTGACCCTGCCTAAAAGCACAATAAGGACAACAACAAATGAGCACTGGCTTGTCTATGGCTTTTTCTAAACATGCTTATTAGTCATCTCATTTATCTACTTCGTAATTGATATAGCCTACAATCGCTGCTAACTTATCATACTTTAGCTAATTTTGGAAATGCTGGCACTTAAGTCATATTAGGTTCTATAATCAGTTGCAGACATATTTGAGAAACCAATACACACCCAAAGAAATAAATTATTTAAAAAGTCAAACACACAAGAATTCAAGAAATCATATAACAAAAATATAATCAAAACAACTACACTCCAAATCATAATGGCAAAAAAATCATGAAGCATATGAAACTCAAGTCACTGACTAATATTTGACTCCCTGGTGACTAAGCACTTGTAAAGCCATCTATGTGTAAATGCAATAAACAATCTAAAATCAGAAGAGTCGTGCCACACATACACACCCAGCCATCCCTAGTGGCAATGGGTTAATCCAACTTCTATACCAAAGGTCTTTTTCCTCTGCTTTACCCAATTACATTCTTCCTTTTATCATCACTCTTTTATATTTGTCCCTTCAATCTTGTCATTTCCTCCACTCTGGATCTGATCCTCTGTATTCACACGATAGAGAACCAATGCCTCCGTGTGGGAACGAGAATGATTTGGCCTTTAAATCACAGTCTTCATCAGAGCAATATTTCTGATAAATAATTTTCTTCATTCAACTTTCAGTATTAGATTTGAAAAATGAATCACCTTTGAGGAAAAGAACAGCAAAAGATTAACATGGTATCAAAACACCCACCTAGGAGAAAGCCCTTTATCAGGAGTAAATGAAAAGATAAAATTATTTGGAGTAACCTTCTTCAAACTTAGCAGCTGTGATAAAGTGGGAGAGAGGGAGAAAGGTAAGGAGGGAGAGAGTGAGGGAAGAGAAA
>NC_061855.1:14496173-14498673 GCF_019202785.1 Penaeus chinensis | reverse complement strand
GCTCCTTCGCCCTCTTTCTCTTTCTCCTCCTCCCTATCATCTCTCGATCCCCGCCTCCTGTGGCACTGTCCGTGGTGTGAAGGATTCATATTTCACACGAGGCGAGCTCTCGGAGATAGGGGAACGTTTATAAGACACATAAACACAAGCAATCGTTTACTTCACCAACGCCTCTTGCTCTTTGTTATTGTTGTTGTGCCACAGCTGATTCCTGATGACGTCACGAAGTGTTCGGATTCGGGCTAATGGCAACTAATAATAACTCATTTCCGCTATTCTTCGTTTCCGTCACTTCTCAATGTCAATGTCTGTCTTGCAATGCCACATCTTCTAGTGTGTCATGATCTGTGAGGTGAGTGTTAAATATTCAACCGCATTTTCTTTACATTTTTTTTAAGTACACGCGCGGCCCACATGATGCGGTTAAAAGTTGCTAATTAGCAATTTTCTCTACAAACTACAACGTCAATCCGAAGTTTAAAAAACATATGTCCACAACAAAGGCATGTTACAAATGACAAAACAAATAAAAAACTGAGAAGAGAAGCGCAGAAAGTGAAAATAATAGAAAAAATAATGCTTGTTATCCGACCCGACCACGCGCTGAGGTAACCGACCATGGCGTCTTTACCTTGTCTGACCTGTCTCCAGCACACGCAACTTACACAATGAGCCGAAAATACTATATAGATCTCTCCTCATCTATGTAACATACACATATATCGGTATACAGGCTGAAATGACGTTTTATCATCATCACTCCGATACGAACACAGTCATAAGAATTGCAAAAGCTCCCACCATTCACAAAAATCAAGAACAAATAAATAATGATTTTAAAATAAGATTTACTATCTGATCTTAAAAATACACAGTGAAAAATATTCGCTACAATTTAATTTATTTATTTTCTTCACTTGACTTCGTATCACACCATGCTAAATTAAATAAAAGTAGCACTTCTTTTACCCTTATTTCTCTCTCCTCTCTCTCTTCTTTTTTCCTTGATTCTCTCCTTACTCTATCCTCCTCTCCCGACTGCAACGAAACGTGTACTGATCAAGAATCATCTGTCTCTTTTAGGATCGGCTTCGAAGTAATATTACGTAATTTTGTTTGTGTGTGTGTCTGCGTGTCTGAGCTGCACTTGTCCGCGACGAGATTCGGTTTCCTGCGAGTCGTTCGCTGCTCCCTCATGTGACGCGGTCTAGGGTTTCCTCTTGAAAGGATTCGCCATTCATTTTGGTTGTTATTTTATTTTCGTTGTTTTTCGTATGTTGTTCTTTTGTTATCGTTCTTGTTCTTGCTATTTTGTTCTGTATGTCCTTGTTTTCGTCCCCACTGTTCTCGGATCGAATGGCGGTGGAACTGGTTATTGCGAGATTTTATTCACTTTTATTATTCTTATTCTTCTTATGCTTATTCGCTCTCTCTCCATCACATCCCTATTTATCCATTTCCTCACTCCCCTCTTTTATTCTCCATTCAAACTAAACCTTAAAAACAAAAACCTGTGTGTGTGTGTGTGTGTGTGTGTGTGTGTGTGTGTGTGTGTGTGTGTGTGTGTGTGTGTGTGTGTGTGTGTATGTGTGTATATGTGTGTGTATGTATGTGTGTGTGTGTGTGTGTGCATGTGTGTGTGTATGTGTGTGTATGTGTGTATGTGTGTGTGTATGTGTGTGCGTGTGTGTGTGTGTGTGTGTGTGTGTGTGTGTGTGTGTGTGTGTGTGTGTGTGTGTGTGTGTGTGTGTGTGTGTGTGTGTGTGTGTGTGTGTGTGTGTGCGTGCGTGCGTGCGTGCGTGCGTGCGTGCGTGCGTGCGTGCGTGCGTGCGTGCGTGCGTGCGTGTATGTCCGTGCGTGTGTGTATGTGCGTGCGTGCGTGCGTGCGTGTGCGTGTGCGTGTGCGTGTGCGTGTGCGTGTGCGTGTGCGTGTGCGTGCGCGTGTGTCTTTCTCTTCTTTGGAGGTATATGAGTGAGCTCATGAATTAATAAATGAGAGAGAGGAGAGGTATAGGGTGAGGAGAGAGAGAGGGAGAAAAAATGAGAAAAAGTAGTAAACTGCATCCGGCAAACCATTTCGTGCTAAACGTTTGCACAGTTCAATCTAGCGTGTATGCCTCCATATTTCTAAGATTTCCGCACATTAGCCACTGGCAATGCGTTGATCGGCGATGGCTAAGGGTCTGTGGACAGACAGAAGTCAATAAACTTTCAGTTCTATGGTAATACAGAGCTTACATGCCTCCCTGGCGATTTATCAGAAAGTAGGGATCCAATCTGAGACGCCAGTAAATCCGGATTAATGGCCTTTGCCAGAGCGCGTAGGCCCAGCGATAACTGACAGCGGTTTTTCCAGGTTCCACACAGATAGCAAAGTTTCATGTGGATTTTAAGTGAGCGCAGTCAGTTTAATGATCCGGATAAAGTCTCGTTATTAAAGCCATATCTTAGTATCTAACGAAATATCAGTACACGATCCCTTGACTCGCAAATTGCCAAT
>NC_061855.1:14473673-14483673 GCF_019202785.1 Penaeus chinensis | reverse complement strand
TGTTTTTAAAAGTGCTCCCAAACAGACATTTCACAAATCAGTATTCTGTAGAATTACTTCTGGTATTCTTAAGGTGTTTCATGTTCACATCTTTAAAGTTCCATCATGTCTGATTGTACTGACCAACTGATCTAAAATTTTAGCATCCACCATATTCAGAGTAATTGTTAATGTATATTTGATACATCTGGAAATTCTCTGACCTACACTTACATTTCTGTCACATGTAAATACTATAATATACAAAGCATTTTTAATTAAAAGATTATTTCCCCTGTTTAGTTATCACTGTAATCATTACTTCCTTTATGACCATCAGCAAAAAGGAGATTTAAGTCTTTACAAATAAAAACAATCAATTCCATCATGGTTATTATAGCAATATCCCTCTAAATCACTTGTCAATAAAACCATATTAAACCTAACCAATCATAAGAGATTGATACCCTGGCTTCTACTCACTGTAGCTGTGGGACAATTCCAGGATCAGCTGAGTGTGGGGTCATAGGGGTCATGGGCCCTCCTATGGGTGTGGAAGGTCCTGTGGCTGAACCGAACATTCCAGCCCCAACCTGGGAACCTCCACCCACAGCTGGAGACATCATGCTCTGTTGAGAGTGAGAGTAATAGGTATAACAGTGCACACCGGGTATGTATATATATATTCGCTAAGAGGGAGAGCAACTGTGTGAAGTTATGATATAGCAATATTGTGTGATATATATAGTTTTACATTAAATGTATGAAGCAAAGACTCATTTGTACTTGAAATGAATATAAAAATAAAAGAGAGAGAGAAAGAAAAATACTATTACTACTACTGCCATTGATAACAGTAATAATAACAACTACTAATAACAATGATGGTAATAATAATAAATTTGTCAATGTAGATTTAAGAAATAAGACACAAACTAACTGGTGTCTGTGGCTGCATTAAGGTGTGTGGTGTGAACCCACTGCCAAAGGTCTGTGGCTGCTGCCCCATCTGCTGCCCCTGCTGCTGTTGCTGCTGCTGTTGGCTATGTTGCTGTGCAGACTGCTGTTGTTGTTGCTGCTGGGCCGCTGGGAGGATCATCTCCTCTTCCTGTGAATGCTGCAACGGCGTCCCAATGCTGGGGATGCTGAACCCCGGGGAAGGCAGCATGTGATCCATGCTTGCGTTTGTGGTTCACCGGCCTTGGGAGGAAACAAAAACTGACATCAATTCATATTATTCAAAATGACATTTATTAGATTTAATTAAAAGATGCACCGAACAAAGATACATTTATGGATATAGTCAAACATATTACATTATTAAAGGTAGATAATAGAAAAAACATTTCCATTCCTCAAAAGTTCCAAAACAAAATGATCGATTTAACCCAACCACCATGGATTTATGTTCTGTGCCCTGTAGTTTTTTGTGAATTTTGTTACATACAGATGGCTCCACATGTGCTCAGCTGGCAAGGAGTCTATTAGTAGGCTCTAGTGACCGATGGTTTGGGAAAATGTGTTTTTGTTTTTGATACAATTGATATCAATACTGTTATTATTGTTATTAATGTTATGATTATTAAATTATTATTAAAATCTTGGTAACATTTGAGAGAATGAAATAATACAAACGACCCTTTCGAAACAGGTGAGGCAGGTAGGACTTATAACCAACTCCTTGATGATTAAGCACTTGTTGAGCCATCTATGTGTAAATACAATAAATAAACTTATATTACAATGGGCAAAGTGTGTATTCTTGCCATCCGTGCTGACTGGGTTATTATATTGGTAAAAAGTATGTGCATATTACCAAGTAATTTTTCTTTGTTTTGTTACAGGAACAAAGTATTTTGGCAAGTTTGAATATGCTGTGACTCAGGTGATTGCTTTGGCCTCCATGTCTGTCTGCATTTCAGCAAAGGTCATCAAACCTCTATTACGTATTCTGGCATGACAGATCATGCACACCTCCTTTGCAATTTATCCACAAATAAGAAACCAGTCTATGCTCCATTTTGCCAGAATACAGGTTGTGGAAGTTTGTTGGCCTTTATCAGAGCCCAGAACATACAGAGGCTGAAGCGAATAGATGGTCGTAGCTTTCCAAAACCACAGCTTTTGTTCACTTGCTTTGAATTAGACATTATTCTTAACCCAGTCACGATGGACATGACATGTACACACATGCTATGCCCACTGTGAGTACTTATTTGATTGTTTTAACACATAGATGGCTACACTTGTACTAAGTCACCAATGAGCCAGTTATGTACTGCCTGTCTCGCCTGTTTACTCTTTTCTTTGATTTACGAAAATATTTACTTGTTACTAATGTTTATAACATTATAGTAATTATAATGTTTATAATAAAAATAACACTATTGATATTCATAGCACTAGTAAAAAATATGTTTTTCCTGCCAATTCAAATCACGTAAGGTCACAAGTTCTACTAACTGACTCCTTTGTGACTAAGCACTAGCAGAGCCATCTATGCGCAGAAACATTTCACAAAAATATAGAAAATGAGCACAGCATTTTCCCTATTTTTTATTAATTTCCCCGGCAGCATTGGGTTAAATGTCCAAAATAGGGCCATGCAAACACCACTGCAGTGCCACCTCACCCTCGTTTGCCACATCCCCTTCTCGCACTTTGATTCACTCGCCTATACTACCATGTGATTACCTAACATTGACAGAAGAAGCATGAGTTTGACAAAAACAAGTAAACTGTTGGTAAACATGGGACCAAAATCTTGAGACCCCCCCCTTTTCTATGCTCTAGAGATTAATGGCAACAAGCCGACTTTGAGCGTGGGAGTTTGCTATATCAAGCCGAACGCCCGGCTCGTAGTGCTTTGGCACGTCGCTGAGGCATACAGCCACACTCCACAGATCGAGTGGTTTGATATGACGCCGCAAGGCGTGGCCCAGCAGAAATGGGTTAAGATAACTCTATACATATTAGACTGATAGTAATAAGACGTACCATGCAAAAATGTGAGGCTACTATGATTTTATTTACATTTTTTCCTCAGATAAAATATATTCTACTACTAAGTACAAGGAAGCTCAAAGTCTACATGAAATATTCTAATAGGGAAATAAATAACAAGTAGGTATTTGATTACCATGCTATAATGAATACTTTGGCAAATGTTTGCAACATGGCCACATGTGTCAGAAACTAAGGTGAGTGAACTGCATCCTAAATGCACAAACTACACAAAGATAACCTCATGAACCAATATCAGTCCTAACCTGAGGGTATTGCCAAAACTGACTGCTTTATTTCCCTAGTTGGTGCATACTTTAAACCTGTAAATCCTGAGTGACCTTATCTAATCCTTCTAGAAAAACTCATATTTTGCATTCAATTTTGATTCAAATGAGCTGAAACTTGCTAGTTAACATCTACTTAGTATACCTGACATGCTCGAAAATCACATGGAAATCCACCAGCATTTCAGATAGTCCAGGCAACAGCCTCAAGAAAATATACATAATGTAATACCCTTACATCTATTATGGTTTACATTATAACCTTGATTAAATAAAGAAGGCTTTCCACTTTATAATACTTATGATTTTGATTTACTTACATTAAATGAGAGAAATACTGGAAAATTAGCGTGTTCTATCAAGTAGGCCTACCGTATACGCTCCGAGGAATATTGGGGATTTCGATATTGCTCAAAATCTCGCCCAGAAACATTAGTAACGTTCGCCCAACAGAACATTAAACCAGAATACTAAAAAAATAACAGAAGGCCGGGTACTTGTCAAAAATTATGATATATTTGGTAGGTAATCCCAAATCAGTTTTCTTATCGAAGGAAAATGAACTTTCTTAGTATTTCCGTATTATCTCCTTCCATCTACATCACCCTACATCTCCTTCTGAAGAAGAAGTAAAAAAGAATTGCTGAAATAAGCTGTAAATTCACCTTAAACGAATAAAATGTGAGTCGCTGTCTACACGGTAAACTCAGCGTTTTGAGCCGATGTAAACAAACACGAAGTTCACTGTTGGACTAAAACTTTCTTTTTAATTTACTAGTATGTATTTTGTATGTTGTTGTTTTTGTTTTGGGTTTTAAATATATGTGGGTCTTTAATGTGATTAAATAATTAAATTTTTCTTATGGAAAAAAAATCGAAAAGGATATTTTTCCTGTAGTAAAAAATAAACAAAATCTGCTATAATGGTATGTTATTTCACATTAAGTTTTTTGTGGATTGTATTACACTTAAAATTTAGATTCAAATTGCTCTACCCTTTCTAAGAAAAAAATCCTCGTTCAATGGTCCTTTTACATACGCGAACACATATCACTTCATTAGCACATACAATATGTATTCGTATAAAAACTACATAAGAAAAATAAAAAAAATATTCTACTTAAGATATTTCATGCAAAAGGCACGGAATCCTTTCACAATCTCGCAAATTTAAACGAAGGATCCTTAGTACTACCAAGGTCCGCCATCTTGGACCGAAGAGGCAACCGCGGGTAATTTTGATATAACGACGATTCAAAACCGTATTCTGTATTGGGGGTTTTCTCCCTCGTCGCTACATCTACTTTGGTCACAAAAACCGGTAAGTAATGACAAGAAAAAGTTATATAAAGAGAAGAGTTAGAAAGGTTGGAGAAAGAAGAAAGATGAGAATAACCAAAAGGGCGTAGTATCTGGTATGTGTTTTGTTTTTGTTTTTTGTTTTGCTTTTCGTCTAAGGGAAGGAGTACGATATACACATAAAACTGTTTATTTCCACATGTTTCCGAGTTTTCATTCGCCACGGTCAGTCCTCCGAAATTACGTTAGAGCAGAACGAGAAAATCTTCACCAGTGATTTGAAATTGACATCCGAACGGCCGAGTGTCTTTCGTAGCCGGCAGCCGGTCAGCCATTTCTAATCTCCTCAACAGTTGACAGCGGACTCTGATCATCGTCTTTTTACAGAGCAGACGTTATTCATGCACATATTTCACCCTGATAATGTATGGAATGTGGTGCATGTCATAGTAAAATGGTTTCAGTTTATATGTGACAGCAAATGTAATAGTTGATTGCTCATCATCTGTAGTGTCTGAAGTTGATTATCTGTTGATGAATTGGGTATTTTTTATAGAAACTGCAGGTTGGTAATACTAATGAATTAGGTATTGTAAAATGGCAAATCCTTGTGAGATCCAGTTGCCCTCTACTGCAAGATGCAAATTTGGTAGATTTGCCCCACAGCCTAGGAGGGAAAAAAAAAATCTTTTGGGTCTTGAAAACAGAAACTTCCTTGCGTGGTTCAAGCCATCCGCTGTGGTTTTGTTTTATAAATTTTGTTCAGATGAGTGCTAGGTCGCCAAGGAGTCGGTTTTGAGGCCTGCTTGATTTTACCGGTTTATCCCATTTTTTAAATTCTTTTTATTTTTTTGAAATTCTTATTACTAGAATTATTAGTACTGTTGCAAAAGTAACGATGGTGATAATCCTAGCATAGTTAGTGATAACAAAAATCAGAGATTAAAAACATTTGTATAGGCTTCATTATTACACTGGATAAACGTGCCTCAGTTATTTAATGCCAGATATTGATAGAACACATTAGTCTAAGATTTTCCATCTCTATAATCATTTGTCAGAAATGCATATTAATGACATTGTTTATTTTTAAGAATCCCAAGTTTCCTAAGTGGGGGGGGGGGGGCTCAGAGTTATGATATTTGGTTTGGAATTAGGTCTGGTTTGGTCATTTTGTCTGAGAACTGTTAACATTTAGCTACATTATTAATAAGATAGGGAGTCTGCACACTGTTGTCCGTCCCTGTCCCCCTTGTAGTGGAGTGTTGTAGGAGTGTTGCATGACTATAAAAAATGATAATTAGGAAATGATAATTAGGTAAGGGGGAAATGGAGAATTTCAGAATGAGTTGCACCATTGATACGTATGTGCCAAATGTTAATGGAAAAGAAAACTCATAGATTGATGTGTTCTAGTGATCCTTAGCCTCTGGGAAAAATATGTGTTCACTGTATTATTGTTTTGTGAAATGTCTCTGCACATATATGGTTCTGCAAGTGCTTAGACACAAAGGAGTCAGTTAGTAGATCTTCTGACATCTCCTGATTTCACCTTTCCTTGAGTTTGCAGGAAAAACACTTTCTAATATTGATGCTTTTTTAACAAAATTACATCAGTTTTATTGATGTTACTGACAGCAACATTAGATACCAAAAAAATATTTTTGAAAATCAAGGAAAACAGTTAACAGGTGTGGCTATCGATGTGTAAAAACAATCAAGAAGTTTAAATCACAGTGGGCATGGCATGTATGTACATGCCATCCTCTGCAACTTTGGATAAATATGAATTATAGTAATTGTGGTAGGTGATTGACTGTTGCTGATGTAACTGTAGTGAATGCTTCATTTCTCATATTTATTGGTAAACATATTTTCATGGTAGTCATGGTTCTGTTTAATGGTTTCCCCCATGTAAAATGAAAATATTATTGCTGTTCAACTACCCCTCACTCCTCTCTGTCTCTCTCATGAATGTTTAGTGGGAAGTTCAAGGAAAAGGTTTTGCCATCATATGAAAACTTGAGATTTGCACTAGATCTCGAGTTTATTGGTCTGTTACATACTACATCACATTATTTGTAATAAAAGCAGAGATTGAGGTACTTCATCTTTTGTCTATTGACAAAGGGTTATTCTTATGTCCTAGACTACCGGGATTAAGAGTTGAGAGATAAATAAACCTGAAAATCTAGCATTTGCCGCAATTATATAAGCAACAGCCTTGTTACTTGCAAGTCTAGGTTAGATTTCATGTGGATGATAATTATGGTAACAGGAATAATTTCCTTGTCACATGAAGATTCAAGGACTAGGGTAAATGCATAAGAACAGTTAAGCCTTGTAATTGACTCCTTGGTAGGCTCACTTCACTTTTTGGAGATTGTTTTTCTAGTTACTAAAACATTTCTTTCACTTTGCAAAGTCCTTGTTTCAAGGATAAGTCCGATATGCGAAGCTGAGCTTCGCCCGGGCTATGCCAATGAGGGGAGCCCGGCCTGTGTCAACTAATGTCGACTCGCTAACGTGTATCAGCTGGTGCTGACTCGGCTTTTGTCCTTACCCGCCGTGGTGTCCAGCCACAGCAGTAACCTCCAGGCGACTATTGCAACTTCTCGCGCCTGGTCGGGGCGCGAACCGCCGACCCCTCGGATGAGAGGCAGGCACGTTACCACTGTACTAGCCCGGAGGCTTCCTTGTTTCAAGGTTTACTGTTATTGGCAGTAATTAACCCCTTGGATCTGGGTGGTTTGCTGCCCACACATGGCCCAAAATCTTTCATGGTTGTGTGGCTTGTAGGCCAGTAGCACATCAACATGAGCACGTGTGCAGTGTCAAGACCCCTTACCTCCCTTTTGCCATGTTATATCTATTTCTGTTTTCTGTAATACAGCCTGTGCCGCAAGTCATGGGTTGGCAAAAATAGGATCCTGAGCATGGCAATAAGTGTCCTCCTTGAAGCCTGTAATCTTCGAGTTATAGCTCATAGATGGTACATTCTACACTCATTTACTGATAGGAATGATACAAGAGCCCCTTCCTAAAAGCTCAACAAGTCTTCTCATCCTCCAAGAGCTTTGTGCTCTCATGACAAGTCATTCCCATCACCCTGGCCTTCAGCAGAATTTCTTATGACAGCAAGTTCCTGTCACCCCAGCCCTCAGGCAAGTTATCTTACCTGCCTTTCAAACCAGTTTTTTTCATGATGAGATGGTCACATCTTCCAGTTCCAAGGGGTAAAGGGATGCAGCATCAAGCAGTCATGTGGCCTCTGTATCTTTGGCACTTTGACAAATGCCCAAAAAATCTCCATTGTATACTCTGGCACGAGAGAGCTTTTAGATCTCATTGTCATCATTGTAATTGGTCAGCATTAACTGTGTGGCACTGCAGTAGCAACCTTGTCTAGCAATCCTGCTCCATTCAAATCCCTCGCTGCCAGTGGATGGTAGCCTTGGCCATCCTTTGCAGACGGGGTAATTTAGAAGCAAAATAAAACGGCATGTCACACCAAGAATATCCATTGTAACAAATGGAATAAAGCTAAATTATGAGCATAATTATTATTATTATTATAAATGGACAGTACATGTCATATGGAATGACAGCACCAGTTTTCTAAGTATTGATGACAAATTATATGATGGGAACTTCCAGTTTAGATTCACAAAAACAAACTACAGACCTAATATTGATCATGACAGCAATAATTGTCTACAAAGGCCACATTGATGCTGATGAATTTGCTGACAATGAGCTGCTTTCAATGTCTACAGTTTGGATATGTTCCTGTGAAACCAACTGTAATGATGATTTTGGCCTTAATGACTGGGGGGGGGGAGTGGAACATACCAGGGAAATTGTGGGATAAGCATAAAAATGTATAAACAACAGTAAAGTCTTTTAAATAGTGAACCCTACAATATTGCTGTGGCCTTTGCACCTACGGCTCTCCAGGAAAAGCAAGCAAACTACCACATGTTTGACCAAGAAAGGCTTGGGCAATTCACTCAACAATAGATTATAGGCCAATACTGCCAGTATGAAATCTGGACTCTATACATCAAATGCAATACCCAATTAGTTAGTATTATCAATGAGCAGCTTACTGCATAGAATTACAGTGATTGATTAATTAGTTATCAATTTGTTGTTTTTATTGTTTTATACTTCATAAAGTTGATTACATGGTTACTGTATTTGATGGATTAACAATCAGAGCAGGTTATCACCAAATCATTGTTGCAGATAAACACAAACAGCAATAGAATTCATCTTGAGTGAGAGAAAAATAAAAGACAAGGATAATGGAGGACTATCTGGAAATCTCGCTGAAGGTCAGTTGTTTGATATTTTCTCCATCTTTATTATGCAAAAGCAAAGAGGAAAGTTCAGTGGGAGCAAAACATTAGTAAGATTCTTGAGATTGCAAAAAGACTTTAAAACTAATGCATTAATTATGATCATGTTAAGATACATGTTTATACAATACCAGACACTTGCTGACTTGCCATTCCTTGTACCAGGAAGAGATCTCATCTTGTGACAGTGATGGAGTGAGCAGCTCAAACAGGGATGAGGATGAGGAGGAAGAGTATGAGGAGCAGCAGGCAGGGGAGTGCTTTGAGGAGGAGCCAGGGAGTGAGGATGCCTTTTTCCAGGTGGGCAAACGCTTTGATACTCTGGAGGAGCTGGAGGAGGCACAACAGCAGTACCAGTATGCCAACTACTGTGAACTTTGGAAGCGGGATGTGCGCACGCTGGAGTCAGCCAAGAAGCGTGCGCCCAAACGAGTCAACATGGCCAAGACGGCACTCAGGTACTACTCGGTAAAGCTCTCATGCAAATTTGGTGGGAAAGCACCAGTGCAGAGGACTGACAAGAAGCGCTCATCTTGTTCTTTCCGCCAAGGCTGCCCCTTTGAGGTCTATCTGCGTCTTTCTCCAGATGGCAATGCTCTTGAGGTCCTCAATGTCAATGACATCCACAACCATGCACTCACCCGGGATGCCTTCCGTCCCCAGCCGCAACCCCACATCACAGAAGCTGAGCGGTATGCCCGTGCCTTGCGCACTGCCCTCAGCTTGGCCTCCAGTGCATGTGCTGGAGGAATGAAGCTCTTCAGCATTAGACTTAGCCAGATGAATGGCCTCTTGCGCCAGTGGAGGAGCAATGATGGCCACTGTGGTCAGGCCAGCAGGGAGGCTGATGAGGTCCTAGACCACTTCCTCACCCGCTTAGGGGACAAGGAAATTAAAGATGCACTGCATATATCCAGCAAAAGGATAAAGTTGAAAGTTCAAAGGTCAAATAATGGTAGGGAGGGAGAGAGTGGATACACAACAGAAGAGTCTGTGATAAAGACCAAGACAAATGAGAAAGTGACTGACAAGCAACCAGACAGTAGAGTTGTGACCAGAATAAGTAAGAGA
>NC_061855.1:14458673-14468673 GCF_019202785.1 Penaeus chinensis | reverse complement strand
CTGAATGATTGCATGTCTCTCAGCACAGCTAGTGCCTTAGATAATGAGTTTATATGTAAAATACAAAATACCAGAAGAGGAATGTCAAAAAGTTCTTTTGTTCATATGAGTCCACCATTTCTTCCAGGTAATACTGAGGCCACAAACCTGCACACGCAGGTCCTTCGCCAACGACTGCAGCTCTCCAGGCGGTCACTGGACCAATCCCTCAATGTGAGCAATATCAAAGGAGCCAACCAGACCTATGCAGACCTGAGCATTTCAGACAGTGGAGACTCTTTCATCAATAAGAGCATTGATCTGGAAACAGCTGCCAGGTTCCGCAAGAAGAGAACCAGAACCCTGAAGTCAGCATCTCAGCCAGAGTTGCCATCTGATGCCCTTATGAAGAAAACCAGTTCTACAAATCAGTCGCTCAGGAGTCTTAGGTCAAGCACAAGCTTAGCCAGTCAGACATATGCTGACCTGAGTCTCTCAGCCAATAGTGATGAGTCTTCTCTGAGTGAGAGCATTAACCTAGAGAAAGCCACCCGGTTCCGTAAGAAGAGAAGCAAGCCTCTGGAGTCTGCATCCCAGCCAGAATTGTCCTCCAATGTTGTTGCCAAGAAGCCTGCCATAGGAAAGAAGGCAGGAGGGAAGATGGAGTCAAGTGTTTTCCTCCATAGTGATAAAACCTACGGGGACATTAGTGATAGCCTACTAGAGTCTTCCAATGACAGCATCAACCTTGAAGCTGCTAGGAAAATGCGCCACCCTAGCAGGAGAGAGAAGGTGGTCCTCTCCCAGCCTGACCCAAATTTACCCCCTCTCATAACACCAAAGAAGGGAAAAAGCTCTTCATATAAAAATAAGTCACCCAAATGGAAGTCACCAGAAGGTTTTGCCTCCCCTAAAGGGAAAGCAGAAGAAAAAATGCTAGATTCACCTGTAGCAATACCATCAACCCAGCCAGCTTCCCACCTAGACAATACCTACGACATAGACAATGCTGATGAGAGCCTAGAAGATGTAAAGGCGGCAACTAGGCGGAGGTTTGGGCGTAAAGCACCACCTGTGGAGTTAAATTTGACTGAACTCATGAAGAATTTGAAGAAGTCAGAACTGGAGACAGTAGAGGATGAGGCTGAGGAGAAAGAGAGGGAAGAGAAACAGCCATTAGAAACTGAGAGCACAGCTTTACAAGAAGAGGAAGACATGGAGGATGAGGCTAGCCAGATAATGCTTACTTTGGATTCTAGTAGTGAGAAAAGTAATGATAGTCAAGCCTCTCAGGACATCAGGGTGATCCCAGAAACCCAGGATGATGATGCTATTCTAATTCCTGAGACCCAGGAGTCAGTGAGGGAGGGCCAAGGAGTTGATACACCTAACAGTTATTCATCTAACACTGAGGACCTGCATGAAGACCTGGCAGAGGGAGGGGTGACAACCATCCCAGAAACTCAAGAGAGTAATGCCAGTGCAGGAGCTCATTCAACAACCAAGGAACTAATTGAGAAAGAAGAAGAATATCCAGACCAGCTATCTCCCCCACTAAGCTTCCGTGACATAGATGAGGAGAACCAAAACAGTGAGCCATCGGAGATTGATCATACAAGCTTTATTATTGATAGTGATGATGACAAAGATAAGGAAGTAGAGAGTAACATATCTGCAGCTGTTTCTACTCTTGAAGGATCTCCTGATCATAATAAAAGTTCTGCTAGGGTCCCAGATACGGCTTCGTCTCCACTGCAGAAAAGCATGAGAATGCATGTGGATAAAACAGATTCTCCTCAGAAATCTTTAGAAACAGAGGCCAGATTGTCTGAGACGAGCTTGGGATCTCAGGTTCAGACTGAGAGCAAAAAGAATGATCCTCGGGCTCATTCTTTCATTGGGGAGACTGTAGGGGATCGTTCTTCACCAAGGAGTGGAAGGAAAAGTTTACCTGCTTCATTTCCAGGGAGACTCGCAGGGATGGGCTCTGATAGCAAAAGTCCGAGGAAAAGTGTTGGGATGCTCTTTGTGAAAGACAATTTAGATAAAGATTTGCAATTTGACAGTCCACGGAAAAATTTTGAGATGAAAGATGCTCAGGTGAAACTAACAAGACTAGATGAAAGTCAGACCACAAATCTTTCTCCAGATGGATTATCTAGTCTCAAAACACAGTCCCCTTCAGAGCACATCCTAAGGAGAACCCCTCGAAAGAAGAGCAAAGAGTTGCCACTTCCAGGCTCCCCTCAGCCAAATGATGTAACCTTAGGTGAGAAAAAAGTACTTGAAGAAGGGAGATCAAAGATGGCTGCTCAAAGGGCTAGGATGCACACAGTCACCATTGAAGCTGAAGTCCACCCAGAAGAAGCCATTAAAGCAGCTACAAGAGCCTCTCCAAGGATGTTACCTGTTGCAGATTCACATGAAGAGCAGGAGTCCATAGGAAGCATCAATGTAGAACTTCAGGAGGGCTTGGCAAGTCCCAAGTCAAAGGCAAAGAGTAGATCACCAGTACTAATTCAGAATACTGATGCAGGGGATGTTCCTGCAGAGGCAGACATTGAAGAGTTTGATGGGGCTACATCCATTGCAGACAACAACAGCAAAGAAGGTGATGACCCAATGATATTAAAGAAAGATCTGCTAGCAAATGTGGAGACTAGACTGGCTTCACCCCAAGGAAGAGAAAAGGCTGAGGCTGAGGCAGAGGCAACTTATGATAGGTCAGTAAGAGAGATGTCTAGTCAAAGCACACCCAACAGAAGGGAAGAGGCAACAGAGGCAGCTGCTTCTGATGACACTGTAGAAGAATTGATAGGAAAGGAGGGTCAGACTCAAAAGGGATATGTGAAAGAAATTGTGGCAACATCAGATCTCGCCCTAGCAGCCACAGCAAGCCAGACAGATGAGAGTGATGAAGAAGAAGAATTCCTGTTGCCAACACTTCTCAGAAGAAAAAGTGTGATGCCAGAAGTGAAAGCAAAGATGCCAGATGAGAGTTTAGATGCATCTAAGGATATTGGAGAATATGGGGAGGTCTCCTTAATGGAGCAAGATCTAGATGACTCCCAGGCTGCTATGAACAAGCAGGTGCAGAAGACATCAATGGCTAATGAGAGCACATCCAGCACCCGCAAGGCCACACTAGCCAGCGTTGCCTCTAACCCAAAGCAGATGACAATGAAGGAGTTCTTGCAGAAGTTGGCAGAAAAGCCAATGCAGGCCCCAGTCCCCACTAGGCAAGAAGGTCCACGTCTAGCTTCTCTCCTGAAGTATGACAAGCCTCAGACACCCAGGAAAGTTGGCCTCAGACGCCCCAAGGCTGAAAAGAACTCAAAGAAGGAGCTCCCAAAGAGACTCTCTAAAGCTGCAACTAAAGAACTGTTCTCACACTTTGCTAAATGCAGGCTCAATCCTGATGGCTTAGACCAGCTGCTAAGGGTGAGTGAAGAGTATTGGAAGAACTGCTGCTCAGACCTGGCAAACTTTGTGGCAGCAAGAGGGGGAGTAAAAGAAGTACAGGTCAAGGATGTGAAGAAGCTGATGAAACGTCAGGGACTTGTGTCTTCAGAAGAGGACTTACAGGTCCTAGTTCAGAAGTACCTTCCTGCTGAGGAGTGGAACCGCCTTATCCCAACGGCATATGCAAAGGGGAACATATACCCACTCCCTCCTGATTCGTAGGTGGGACATTCACATAAAAGAAACTGCCACAGACACAAGAAGTACCTGAAATCGAGCAAAACATTATGATTATATCTTGCAAGAAGTTGGAAAACAAAGTAAAAAGAATTGCTCCCATGTAACTTAAGTTTTGAAGCACTTAGTCAACAAAGGATATTAAAAGTTCTGGGGGAAAAAAAAAAAAAAGGTCATAGATATAGAAATCTACAAGTAGAAAGTTGATGGGCACAAAGTAACATCACAAGGAAACTTATGTAACTTTAACCCACCATGGATTTATGTTCTGTCCCCTGTAGTTTTTTGTGAATTTTGTTACATACAGATGGCTCCATGTGCTTGGTCAGCAAGGAGTCTATTAGTAGGCCCTAGTGACTGATCCTGATTTCCCCATTCCTTGAATTTGCAAGAAAATGTGTTTTTCTTTTAATACAATTGATATCAACAATGTTATTATTGTTATTGATGTTATGATTATCAAATTGTTAATAAAGTCTTGGTAACATTTAAAACAATGAAATATTACAAAATACCTTTTCCAAAAGACAAGGAAAAGGATAACAGTGAGATAGGTAGGACTAATAACTGACTCCTTGGTGAATGGGCACTTGTGGAGCCATCTGTGTGTAAATAAAATAAATAAACTTATCTTACAGTGGGCATGGCATGTATTCTTGCCATCCGTGCTGATTGGGTTAAGGACTTATCTTCAGAGATGTACAGATCCTGGTTCAGAAGTTACTTCCAAAAAGTTGTGAAACTACCTATTTAAATCTTGCAAGAAATAAGAAAATAAAGGGAATGGTCACATATTTTAAGGTCACATATTGTTATTGCAAAAAAAAAAGCTGATGAAAAAAAATCATGCTGTTTAGAGGGGGACATAAAGATCCTGGTTCAGAAGTTCATTCTGCCAGGAAGTTAAACCACCAGTCTAAATCTTGGAAGGATAGAGAAAATAGGGTTAAATGAACTGGTCACAGATAATTTATGTTTACAACGTAAAGTCAAGATAAGGTAGCAAAGCTTAAAACTGATACAGTTGAAAAAGTAATGACTAGTTACGTATCAAATAAGCAGAAAGACAATAGGCACAAAGTAGTTTTAAAATTATTCTTGCCCCGGAGAAGAAAAAGTTTTGCTTCAGCAAAGGCTAATTATTGTAACTTTTAAAGGAAATAAAGATGGGTTTTTTTTTTATATATTTTTGATACCTGAATTGGTTCAAACTATTTTCCATTAGTTATTTCCATAAGCAATGTAGCACACTCGTCTATGACACCTTATATTGCATGTATCGCCTACAAAAATAATTTCAACACTCCGATAGATGTTACATTACTAATGTATAATTTCATATAAAAGGGAACAAATTCACTTCTCTTATGTGTACAGTGTTTGTAGTATTTCCCCAAGTATTTGTTCTTATTACTGAGTTGTCTTATTTAAAAAGAATGTTGCTAAGGTGCTATCCAGATTATGGAAGTTCCTACTTTATATAGATGTATATAGAGGAAATAACTTACTCGAGCATATTTTCATTATTGTTTTTATTAATACATTCCAAGATTTTAGAGCATTATCGAATACCCATCTTGGTAATGGTTCACTTGGAAACTATTTCTCTGTAAAATTACAACTATCATTTGCTTTTTCTCTTTTCTTGCTCTTTCCTTTTGTTTTTATGCTTTATCTGCTAGCTGTAATTGTCTGACGGCACAGAAAATAAGGTTGATACTGCTGTATTAATTTCATAGATCCTTATCATTTTTGCTAAATTTTCATTTTATTATATTTTTTGTTCATTGTATATAGCTTATTATATTTGTATTATTATATATGTTTTACTGTTAAGATATTTTGTTTGGATCATTTGAACATATACCTAGTATTTTGTCACTTACAGAATATTTTTTAAGCAAAATAAAGCTAGATTCTTTACATTCCTGTCGTTTTCTTCATCATTTACATTTACATGTATGGATAAATTTTGTACACGGAAGGTAAAGAGAAAGTAAACAGACTAATAAAGGGACTGAGAGATGGAAATATGAGTAACCTTCAAAGTCAAGTCCCCCCCCCCCCATCCCTTGCCCATTGTTGTCGTGTGGGGGGGGGGGGGGGGGGATGAAGAGGTGAAGACTGGGACCCAGCCTCTGCTACTATCCACTTCCTGAGGTGTGAGAGCCGTTCTGAAAGGATGAAAGGCTGACTTTGTGCCAGACCCTGAGGGGTGGACTGTTTCTCTCCCAACATACTCCAGGCTTACCATGATCAATAAGGAAAATGTTCTACCACTAATTCAAACTCCCGATTCCCCGACCCCAGGCTCTCCTTTGACCACGCCTCCGAACACAGCAACTATTACCCCCTCCTCAATGCCTATTAGTATATTATCCACCCGAGCCAACACTCAGTCCCCAGGAGACATTTCTTCTCTCCCAACATGCTCACCTTTCATCACCTCTCCCCCCACAACCTTCTTCATCAACTACCCCATCCTCTGTTATTACTACTTTACAACCTTATTGTCCACCTCCGTAATGCTACCTCCATCAGCACTACTTCCTACTACCCCCATCTCTACAAATATCTTAAATACTCTATTTAGCCCAGCCAAATTGGACCGATTTTTCGTGATCACTCCCACAGCTCCCTACTCTGACAACACTCTTCTTTTCCAGCAATGTCTCCAAAAACAAGTAGACAGTCTCTCTTTCCGTAGACGACCCGATCGTTTCCATCTTGTCTTAGTTACATGAAAACCAAGCTATAGCATTATCAAATCAAACTGATCTCCCTGGTAACCTTATTCCTGCAGAACCTCATCCTACCCCCAATACGGTCTCTATCTTTCCAGCAAACTGCCCCATCTATAACCAAAATTGGTCAGATTGTAGAGAAGACTTGCCTGTCTCACGGACTATGATACAATATAAGTACAGTGCTACTCCATTCCTCCCAGAGGTTATCGTAAGAACCCCACTAACATTGCCAAAATTACTTTCCGTTGACATGACCTTCCCTTTAATGTTTACATTGGTGGAGAATCCCCCCCTGTACGACCATATCAACCTCCTCCCCATTAGTGCCAAAATTTTAGGCGTTTAGGACATCCTGCAAAAAACTGCCGTTCCACAGCCAGATGCCCTCTATGTGCCCAACCTGGTGATACTCGATCAAATTGCTCTGCAAAGTCACGCACTTGTGCCAACTGTGGCAACCCCCATAATGTATTTTATAGGGGCTGCCCCACCTACAAATTTGGGTCTGAGGTGGCAACTCTCAGATTCAGTAATGGACTCACTCTACATGAAGCCTGACAGGAAGCACGTCGACGAGGTTTTTATCTTACTCCCTACTCCAGTAACCTCTTACTTCCCCACTTCTACCTCCTACCTTCCCTAGTCAAACTCTTTTGCCATTCTAAATCCAAACACTCCAATCTCTACTGTAGCCTCAACACCTTCCCCTCTCCCTTCCCGCACTACCCGTAGCAGTCAGACTAAACGTTCCACCCCTTCTTCTCCTACTACACACTCGCCTCCACCTACCTTTACCTCTACTCCTCAGACACCAGTCTCCTCTTCCCCCATTAAAAAAAACTTTTGTCTCACAAAACTCCCCAACCAACTCCTTTATAAAAACTATTTACTCCGAGTCCCAAACTGACTCTTATCCTCCCCTTCCTGAAACCCAATAAATTGGGTACCCTCCCTCAAGATTACCACCCCATCGCTCAAACTAGCTGCTTGTGCAAACTACTAGTGCGAATGGTTAACTTCCACTTAAATGTGATATCTTGATATCTTCGAACCATATATTACATCTGCATTTGCACACCATGAATCCGTATTAGCCACATTCTTTGACCTAGAAAAAACATATAATACCACATGGCGGTATCATATTCTCCAACGACTGTCCTCCCTAGGTATACATGGAAACATGAGTGTCTTTATAAAGTCTTTCCTCTCCAAACGTACTTTCTAGGTCAAAAAGCCTCTTCCACATCATCTTTTTTTCCTCAATTCGAAGGCATCCCACAAGGCAGTGTGCTCAGCACCACTTTATTCCTTCTTGTTGTTAATGACATTGTCTCACTTCTACCACCAGGAGCCCGATCATCACTATATCAACTCTCCGCCACTTCCTTCAGTCTGCAATATCATCATTATCCTCCTGGGCCACTAACCATTGCTTCGCTTTTTTACCTCCAAACCTTTCTCCATTCTTTTATCTCTCGTGCACGTGTAGGTCCCCAACCTCCACTCTTCTTATATGGCACTCGGGTGCAATACCGTTCCTCTGGCAAATTCCTTGGTGTTATTTTTGACTCCAAATTGACTCGCCGCCGTCTCCGAATCTTACAAACTCTGTCCCATATATCCGGGGTCTCAGATCACAAAACTCTCCTCCATCTTCGTTACCTTGATCCTCTCCACTCTCGATTACGGATGCCATATCTACTCCTCTGCCTCAACTTCCCCTCTTGACCATCTTGATACAATCCACCACAGCGGTCTTCGCTTAGCCCTAGGCGCCTTCCACTACTCTCCAGTTGAGAGCCTGTACACTGAATCAGGCATACCATCTCTCTCCTATGCTGATTCCACCAAATTTCCCTCACCAAACTAACTATCCCATAATCCCTACTTCCTACATTTTATGTTTCTCCATGTTTACTTACTCCTATCTCCATTCGCATGGATACCCTCCTCTCCCATTCCCCTTTTCCCCATCTCCGACCTCTTCCGTTTTCTGTCCATTCTGTCCCTCCATTGCTTATACCTTACCCCCGTATTTGCTCCTCTGTTTTCCCTGACCCATCAAAATCAAATAATACCCCTACTGTCCTTCTCACCCATTTCCTTGACCATGTCTCCATTTATTCCTTCAGTATTCATGTTTACACTGATGGCTCCAAATCCACCTCCGGTGCTGGTTTCGCAGTAACCTTCCCAACTCGCGGTTTCAAATACCTCCTCCTTCCTGAATTCAGTGTCCTTACTACAGAACTGTATGCATTCCTTTTGCCTTAAAACATATACTCACTCCCTTCTTCCTCTTTTACTATTTTTACTGACTCCCGTAACTCATTAACTCTCATAAAGTCAATACACTCGACCAACCCCCTTTTTTGTATGATCCAGAACTGGCTGTTCTACCTGTCCACACGCCTCAAAACTAACCGATTTTGCGGGGTGCCCAGCCATGTTGGAATCCCCGGCAATGAACAGGCAGATACTCTAGCACGCTACGCCGCTATGTCCAGATCACACCAACCACGTTTCTCACGTATTCCAGCCACGGATTATTACTCCCACTTAAGACCTTCTTGTACAATCGATCTTTTTGGTCAATAATAAATTACATACTGTAAAACTATCAATCTCCTCCTGGTCAGCTCCATTTCAACGGAACAGGCGTTGGGAGACGGCTCTTGCCCGCTTATGCATTGGCTATGCCCGTCTAACACACTCCTATCTGATGTCACATTCTGATCCACCCCTATGTTCCTATTTAATGTCCCTCTTTCAGTTCCACACATTATATTGTCCTGCCCATGCCTTGTTGCAGCCGTATCTCTGCTTTCCCCCCCTTATCCTCCCTACACCGACCTCCCAACCTATCAGACATCCTTAAAGAATCTCACACTTTCTGTTTTGACAACCTGATCTCCTTCCTCAGACGCATGCATATCCTTCACTTGATCTAACCCCTTTACCTAATCCGACCTTAACCCATTCACTCGTCAACACCTTTGCCCAGCTTTAACCTTTTTTCAATATTAATCTAGATAGCTGACGTATAGCAACTAACCACTAACTCAACCACCCTTCACAACCCTTTACTATACCTTCCTATAGTGCTATATGACCTTAGATGTCTATTACATCTATTTTGCTTTTAACCATAAACCATTAACTATTAAAAGTGAAGTATCTAAAGCTAATTGCCCCCACCCCAATTCCATACTCGTTGTTGTAGGGGGGTATAGGAGAGGTTGGGATCTCTCCTGTCTTGGGCCTCAGCTCCTGGCTTAACTAATTTTGTATGGTCTTTTCTTTTACCTCTTTCCTTTTCCTTCTCTTCTCCAGCCCCCTACTCCTGTCCATGAGAGCTATGTTGAAAATATAAAAGGCTGGCTTTGGGTCAGTCCTAAATGGCCTCGGAGCCATGGGCACGGTATTCCCCAGTTTAGTTATCTAGCCATTACCCTTCATGGGGTCCCTGAGGGGTGAACTATTTCTCTTTCCCATATACGTTTACCATAAGTGATTCTGTACCCGTATTAGGGGCACTGAAGCTTGCCTCTTTATCAACTAGCCCCACTGAT
>NC_061855.1:14441173-14443673 GCF_019202785.1 Penaeus chinensis | reverse complement strand
CTCCTCCTCTCCCTCCTCATACTCTTCATCCCTTCTCCGCCCTTCTTTCTACCCTCTTCATCTCCTCACACATCATCCCCTCGACCTTCCCTTCTTTATCTCTTCCTCCTTCCTCTTGGTTTTCTCCTCCTCCTTCTCTTCTTTCTCCTCCTCCTTCCTCTTGGTTTTCTCGTTCTCCTTCTCTTCTTCTTTATCCTCCTCCTTTTCCTCTGCCGTCTCCTCCTCCTTCATCACCTCCCACTCGCCAGCTCTTCCTTTTCCTCCCTCCCTGATCTCTCTTAATCAACTGACCATCACTTCCTCCTCCTCCTCCTCCTCCTTTTTTTTCCTTCGCGTCCACTTCGTCACCCTATCATCATCTTCCGCGCAAAGGCTTCACCGTTCCCCGCTTCTGATAAGGATCGAGTACCTGTTATGTCGTAACGCGTGGCTAGGGAGAAAAAAAAAAAAGAAAAAAAAAAAAAGAAACAAGACAATTATTCCGTTTATTTTTTTTTTTTTATAAGCTTCTCCCTTACCTCCTCTCCCTTCCTTTACCCCCCCCCCCCTTTCTCCCCTGTATTTATGGTTGTGAAATTTTTGTTCGAATGTTTATACAGATAGGTATGTGTATATATATGTATAAATACGTTTTATAAATACGTTGATATATATGTAATTGTCTTTACTTTTGAATGAACAATAATGTTTAAATTCCCTCACAAATAAACTAAATGTTTATTTCTCTCTCTCTCTCTCCCCCCCCCCCTCCAGCAACGAGAAATTAACTGGACACTTTTTGTCTTGCCACTTCCTCTTCCTTTACTTCATCTCCCTTTTCTCCTTCTTCACCTGCACCTCCCCCTTTTTAATATTCTTGTTCTCCCCCCTCTCCCTCTCCCTCTTCCGTCGCCTTGGCTTCACACGAGGAACGCGAAAACTTCCCCCCAACTTCCCCTTCGAGTATTACCCTCCCTCACCCTTCCCCTCCCTCCCTCGAGTGTCACCCCTCCCCCCGTCCCCCCATTAGCATAAGCGGCCGCCGTCAGAGCGTGGAGACTTCCTCAGGCTTCGAGCTGTGAGGAGTGTGTATGTGTGTGTGTGTGTGTGTGTGTGTGTGTGTGTGTGTGTGTGTGTGTGTGTGTGTGAGTGGGTATGGGTGTATGTTTGAATGCATGTGTCTGCGTATCTGTACACGTTTAGGTGGCTATGTATTTAAGCTGCATCATGTTGGCTGAATGTGAGTATTTGCCTTAAAGTCTCCGCGTGAACCTGTCTGCTGGCGACGCGTCTCCGCCTTCAGTAGCGTGCGCCCGGCTTCGGCAGATGGCGCCGCGGTTTGATTCGCGCTTTCGGGCTGCGGCGAAATGCGTGTGTGCGTTTACGTATGGGTATGTGTATATAGTTATGTGTATATGTATGGTGCATTCATATAGGTGTATGAATAGATATATATGCTTGTATATGTGTCTACATACATATATATACATACACAGATACATACATATATATATATATATATATATATACATATATACAGACACATATACATACATACATATATATATATATATATATATATATACGTATACACATATACAGACATACATATATATACATATACACATACATACATACATATATAATCTATGCATCTATATGTAAACTTACATTTATTTATACCAGTAAAGTTCTGCCTTGGTAAACCCCACCCCCTCCCCCCGCTGCCCCTCTCTCTTGCCGGTGCCCAGAAACAAAAAAATGGAGTACTTATGCATGGTGTGTGTGTGTGTGTGTGTGTGTGTGTGTGTGTGTGTGTGTGTGTGTGTGTGTGTGTGTGTGTGTGTGTGTGTGTGTGTGTGCGTGTGTGTGCGCATTCATGCACACATATATGAATCTGTGTACATGCTATGCACACAGATCTGCATGTCCATATTGCCGACTTTCCCCCCGGCGGCACACGCCAAACACGCTTCCTCAAGCAACCGGGCAAGGCAGACAGAGCGAGGCGAAGCGAAGGAACTCAATGGCCGAGCAGATGTTTGCATTCCATCGACGTCAGTGACTCTCTTGCAGGCCCTCCCTTCTCCCTCCTTCTTCCTTTCGTTCTCTTACAGTGACATAAGATTAAATCTGGGTGCAGAGGAAGGAATATGAAGAGACTGGGAAGAGGGAAGTAGAGAACCCCTGGCTGTGAAAGGGGTCGTGCGAGAACCCGATTTTCCCGCCTCTTTCCGGTCGCCGCTCCACTGACCACGATTCGGACGTTGAAACCTCGCTCCTCATTGGTCACTCACTTCCTGTCCGGCGTCCTGAGTGGTTAGGGAGTTAGCATGACGTAAAAGGGGGAGGAGGGGAAGGTTCCGCCAACAGGCCACTGTTTCCTGTCCGGTGCTGTGATTGGCTGGACTATGGATGATGACGTCTTTATTTAGGTTTCATTGTCTCTTTTCTCTTGAGTGTTGTGATTGGCTGACGTGATGAATTATGGTGCAGCGTTTGCACGAGGAACATGAAAGAA
>NC_061855.1:14411173-14418673 GCF_019202785.1 Penaeus chinensis | reverse complement strand
ACGTAATATCATTTGGTCTCCCTTTGTTGCTCGTGTAATTTGTTGTTGTTGTTGTTTTTGTTTTTGTTTTTTTGTTTTTTGTTTTCTCTGTCTCCCCCTTTATTTATTTTTTTCTTTCTCTCCCTTCTCTCCATGTCTTTTCTTCATCCCGTCTTCTTTTCTTTCCTTTTCTTACTCTATCTTTCCTTCTTTTCTTCCTTTCTCCCTTCTCTTCCCCTATCTCTTCTTCTTCCTGTCTTCCCTCCCTCACTCCCCCTATATTTCCTTCTCCCTCCCTTCCCTCTCCCTATTATTCCTTCTTGTCTTATTTCCCCCCCTCCCCCTCCCCCTCTTCCCTCCCCCCTCTCCCCCTCTTCCCTCCCTCCTCCCTCCACCTCTCCCCCTCTTCCCTCCCTCCCCCTCTCCCCTTCTTCCCACCCCCCCTCCCCCCCTACCCGTGCGTGACTGAAGCTCCCCAGAAATCCCATCCCACAATAGCCTCGGCCGGGGTGAAGGAAGCTGCTGTAAGGGTCATCCCTCCGCGACTTTACACAGCGAATTTGGTCCTTATGACCCTCGCCTGACCTCGCATTGCGGGTCCTTAGGCCTTTCTTACCCGCGCGCGCTGCAAGGTCAAACCGCAGTCCTGGAATTTTTTTTTTGTTATATTTTTTTTGTTATATTTTTTGTTGTTGTTTGGAAGCTGCCGATGCCGATCTTCAATCTTCGTGTCTTTGCGAGAATGTTCTTATTTTCGCCTATCTTATATTCTGTTTCTTCTTCGGCTGTTTACTCTGTTTCTTGTTTTCTCTCTTCTCCCTTTTTTTACATTTTATTTTCTAATTTGTACCTTCCCTTTATCTTCTTTTCCCTCTTCCTTCTCATTTTCTTCTATTTCTTCCTTTTCTTCCTCCTGCTCCTCCTCCTCCTCCTCCTTCCCTCCTCTCCATGTTCCTTCTTATCTCCTTATATTTTTCTTCCTCCTCCTCCACTTCCTCCTCCTCCTCCTTCTCCTCCTCCTCCTCCTCCTTCTCCTCCTCCTCCTTCTCCTCCTCCTCCACTTCCTCCTCCTCCTCCTTCTCCTCCTCCTCCTCCTTCTCCTCCTCCTCCTTCTCCTCCTCCTCCTCCTCCTCCTCCTCCTCCTCCTCCTCCTCCTCCTCCTCCCCCTCCTCCTCCTCCTCCTCCTCCTCCTTCTTTTCTTCTTCCTCCTCCTTCTCGTCCTTCTCTTCTTCCTCTTCCTCTCCCTTCCTCTATTTATCCTCCTCTCCTCTCCCCCTTCCTCTCCTCCTTTTCTTCTTCTTCTTCCTTCTCCTCCTCCTCATTCCCTTCATGCTCCCCCTTCTTCCCCTCCTTTTCTTCTCCTTCTTCCTTCTCCTCCTTCTCCTCCTCCTCCTCCTCCTCCTCCTCCTCCTCCTCCTCCTCCTCCTCCTCCTTCTTTTGTTCCTCCTCTTCCCCTCCTCCCTTTCTTCTCCCTCCTCCCTCCTTCCTCTATTTATCCGCCTTCTCAGATTTGATAATAATTAACCTCTCTGTTCATGATTCCATCACTGCAAATTGATATAATTATTTACAACAAACATCAAATTGCAGTTGATTTTAGATAGTGTCACGTGTCTTCGCGTTTTATCATTGTTGATTTATTATCGTTGTTGTTGCTGTTTATCATAAACTTAATTTACGTTTGTTCTTTTCGTGATTGACTGTTTATAGATATGCATTTTTGTTGTCTTTTATTCATATAGTTCTTTGGTTCGTGTGTTTTCTATTCTATTTTTCTTCTTTTTATTCCGTATTTTGTTTTTCTTATTTTCCTAGGAAGACGAAAAGAAATCATCACGGCATGGCAACAGTGTGTTGATATTGCCGGCTCGGTAAACTTTTGTTTTCCTCTCTTGTTTTTTTTCTTTTCTTTTCTTTTTTTTGAGCAGCTTCTGTTCTCAGCATCTGCAGAGGTTACGGCGTTGCCCTTCGAAGGTCACAAGGGCAGCGCGGGGTCGTAACAAGGGCTGGAGCAGTTAAGAGACCGCCGGGTCATGAAGATTCTCTTTTGAGATGTAACCCCCGGCATAAATTTTTGTTGTTGAGACGATAATTTTCTTGTTGTTTATTGTTGTTGTTTTTTCTCCGTTATTCTTTTGTTGTTTCTATTTTTTTATTTTTTATTTGTTGGTTCTTTCTGTTCGTTCTCGAGTTGTCTTTTGTCTCTTTTGTTTATCTGGACGTATTTGTTCTTACTAGTGTAATATTGCTTTGGTAAACAGTTTTAATCTCAATGTTGCATTGAGCTAATGTAGAACACACACACACACACACACACACACACACACACACACACACACACACACACACACACACACACACACACACACACACACACACTCATAGACTCACGCACCGTCACCATAAAAGTGTTAACGAACCTCCAATCGCGTTATTCAACAGCTGGGATTGATGAATCGTTCTCAGATTTGCTTCTCTCACCGAAGGGGGGAGGAGGGGGAAGGGGAGGGGGAGGAAGGGGGGAGGAGGAGGGGGAGGAAGGGGGAGGGGGAAGAGGGAGAGGGAAGAGAGAGGGGGAAGAGGGAATGGGGAGGGGGGGGAAGGAAGAGGGAAGGGATTGGGGAGGGAGAGGGGGAAGAGGAAGAGGGAGGGGGAGGGGGAAGAGGGAGAGGGAGGGGGGAGGGGGAAGAGGGAGAGGGAAGGGGGAGGGGGAAGAGGGAGAGGGAAGGGGGAGGGGGAAGAGGGAGAGGGAAGAGAGATGGGGAAGAGGGAATGGGGAGGGGGGAAGGAAGAGGGAAGGGAATGGGGAGGGAGAGGGGGAAGAGGAAGAGGGAGGGGGAGGGGAAGAGGAAATGGGGAGGAGGACTCAAATTGCGTGAGAGAAAATCATGAATGTGGGGAGTAGGAAGGGGTGGATAGAGAATGGAGGAGGGAGAAGAAAGGGAAGAGAAAAGAAGAGCTAATGATATTATAATTATAAGAAATTATTATAAAAGGTACACAAAAGATGAGGTAAATGAAGGAGGAGAAAAGATAGGAGAAAGAAAAAAGAAAGGGAAGAAAAGGATGGAAAAAATGAAAGATAGATGGAAAAGGGAGAGAGAGAGAGAGACCATTATGAAAGAACAGGAGAATGATCACCTCCGGTCGACAGGTGCAAGGAACTAAGGGGTGAGCGAAGACGAAGAATATGAGGTAGAAGAGAGAAATAGATAAGGAAAAGATGAGAGAGAAAGAGAGAGAGAGAGAGAGAGAGAGAGAGAGAGAGAGAGAGAGAGAGAGAGAGAATGAGAATGAGAGAGTGAGGAAAGAGAGAGAGAATGAGATAAATAATTAGAACGGAAGGAAGAAGAGTAGAAAGAAAAGAGATAGAAAAAAAACTCGAATGACCCCCCCCCCACCCCACCCCCAACAAAATCAAGAAAGGGAAACGGGTGAAAAAAAGAGGAACAAGACAAAAAAAAAAAAAAAAAAAAACAAGGGAAAAAAGAAGACATATGAGAGAGAGAAAGGAAAGAGAAATCAAAATATTCATTGCAGAATCCACAGAGCATCACCCTGCAAGATGCCAATTCACCGTAGTGCGTCTGGCAGTGCATTCACACGCGCTTGCAAAAGTCCAGTCCCTTCTCCCTCCCTCTTCCCTTCTGCATGACACAAAACAGTCGCAAATCATGACGCAAGCATGACTGTTCAGCGACGGTCTACAGTGAAACCAGACAGAGCTTGTGAGATCTTGCGATGCCTCGGGATTTGCTTTCGTTTTTGAATTTAGAAAAGCAAGCAGGCGTTTTGCATTATTATTTGTATTATTATTTTGGTTGTTATTTTTATTATTGTTATTATTAGTATTACTATTGTCATTATTTTTGTTATAATGTTTTTTATTATTATTATCATTACTATTATTATTAATATTATTAATATTATTATCATCATTGTTATTATTATTATCATCATTGTTATTATTATTATCATTATTATTATTATTATTATTTTTATTATTATCATTATTATTATTATTATTATTATTATTATCCTTGTTATTATTATTATTATTATTATTATTATTAGTGTCATTGTTCGTGTTAGCGTTGTTGTTGTTGTTATTATTATTAATATTCGTATTATCATCATCATTTCTATTGTTATTATTGTTATTTGTTTAATCTTATTAATTTATCTAGTCATCATCAATATTTTATTTTTCGGAAAAGCAGTTAAAAGAAGGGATAAAAAAATAGAAATAGAAAACGAATTAATTGATGTATTGTTATTGTTATCTCTGGTTTTATAGTTTACTTGTTTGTTTGTTTTCCTTGTCACTGTGAGTGTCGTCATAATGCATCTGTATTTGTATGTATATTTTATCGTTGCCACCCTATTGTTATTATCATCGTCATCATTATTATTATTATTATTTTTATTATTATTATTATTATTATTATTATTATTATTATTATTATTATTATCATCATCATCTTTATAACAATCATTGTAGCTTTGTTTTTTAATAATTTTCTGAACTATTTAATATTCATGCTGAATAATGTTTATTTCTCTCTTTGTTCCAGGCGCATCATCTCCCGAGTTTAGTGACGTCACAACCGAAGCATCAGTGATAACGACAGTGACGTCACTCAGTGATTTAAATCTTAGTCCTAGTGTTAGTGTCAATCAGCCAAATATTAGTGACTCTAGAACTAGCGTGGAAGACGTTATCGCGCGGAATGATAGTGACGTTACAGTGATAGGAAGAGACGTCACAGTGATAGATAATAGTGAAGTGACGACAGCGTATAGTGATGAGGCGAGAGACACTGTGATGATAGTAACCATTGATGACGTCACTTCTGATAGCAAGTTAGATTTCAGCGTAACTGATGACGTCACGAGCACTATGGTTGGGGATTCAGAGAATCTGGCGACCACGGACGACTCGCGCGACTCAGGGCTTCCCGCGACGACCACGCAGACTCAGGCGGAGATCGATGCCACGCCCCCAGGAAGCGGAAGCGAAGAGGAAGCCGTAGCCAGTGTGACGGGAATCGAAGAAACTTTTCCCACATTCGACGAGGATGAGAACGAGGCCTTTCGGACTCCCACTGACGCTGAAGCCGTGGCCACGCCCGAAGTCGACACTGAAGTCGCGCCTAATGATGAAGCTGAGGTCGTAGCCACACCACCTGAGACTACAACTAATGAAGCCGAAGTCACTGCTACACCGACTGAAGCTGACGTGGTAACGACGCCAAACGAAGCCAACGTCGTCGCCACACCGACCGAAGCCGAAGTCGTAGTCACGCCAATTGAAAATGAGGTCGTAACTACAATGACCGAAACTGAGGTTGTCGCGACGCCAGCAGAGGCCGAAGTTAGCAGGTTTGATGAGGCCGAGGCTGCAGGCACGTCGACCGACGCCGAGGTCGTCGACACGCCAACTGAAGCCCATGTCATTGCCACGCCAGACGAAGCCGATGCCGCTGCCACATCTGCTTTGGCCGAGGTCGCGGCCACGCCAACTGAGGCTGACATCGTGTCTTTACCAACTGAGTTCGAACCCTCGACTACATCCAGTGATGCTGAGGTCGCAGCCACACCGACTGAGGCTGACATCGTGTCTTCAGCAGCCGAGTCCGAATCTGTAATTACATCCAATGATGCTGAAGTCGTAGCCAAACCGACTGAGTCCGAAACTTTAGCCACCACACCAGCTGAAGCCGAAGTCATGGCCACGCTGACGGAGTCGGAAGAAGACGTGCTGGTGCCCACGGAAGTCGAAGCCGGCGACGCGACGCCGACCGAAGGCAACTTTGTTACAGAGGGAGAGGCGGCCCTGCCGACCCCGCCAGAGGAGGAAGCAGGGCTAGGCTTCGGGGAGGAAATTAAGGAGGAGGAAGAGGAGAATGAGGAGGCAGACGGAGGGGAAGAGGAGGAAGAGGAGGAGGATGTGGTCGTGGTGGGCACGCTGGTGAGCACGGCCACTCTCCTGCACGAGGACGTCCTCCTGCAGCACCACCTCTCGACGAGCCACCGCGTGCTGCGGACGGTTTCCGAGGAGTACCTGGGGCTGCAGGCGGCCGAGGCGCAGCGGGGCTTCCAGTCGCGCAGCCCCTTCTCCACATTCATGGCCGTAAACACGCGACGCCCCTCGGAGATGCGCCGCGCCGAGCCGGCCGACATCGACGACGTCATCCAGAAGATCATGAACTTCCTGGGCGGCGAGGCGCGGGTCACAGCCGCCCACAACCCCAACACGAGGCTCACCACCTTCGCGCTGAACCCCATCCACACGCGCATCAACGACCGCGGTCCCCCCAGGCTGCCCCTCGGCGTCCCGTCCTCAGCCATCCTCACGCGCACGCCCATCCTCGTCCCCGTTACGCCGCCCGTGAACAGGCCGCCCGTGATTCCCGGGAGGCCGCAGTTCGTTGCCAACACAAGGCCGCCCTTCTTGGCGCCGCTGCCGCCCTCGCTGGCCAGCCGCCCGCCCTACTCGCCGCCGATCCAGAGGCCCTACGCCACGGGAATCCCGCTCCCGGAGGACCTGCTGACGTCGGTGGAGGACGGCCAGGGCACGCAGGCCATCCCCATCAACCCCGTGTTCCCCGACTACGTGACGGAGTCGGCGGACGATGAGCTGGAGCCTGGGCGAGGGGAGGAGACAGGGGAGGAGACCACTTCTGAAGGGGTTCCTCAGGACACGGAGACGGTCCCCTCTGCAAGCACCTTGGACGTCGAGACGTCCGCGCCCGCGACGTCGGAGCCAGCCATCGTCGAGGAAACGATTGTGCAGACAGTGACGTCATACACGACTTCGTCCTCGGCGCAGGCGGAGGAGGAGGGAGAGGAGGCCACTCAGCCGCCCGCCCCGACTTCCACCTTTTCCGAAGTCGCCACCACGCAGCTGCCCCCTCGAGCCCTCCTCCTCCTCGACGCTTCCCGCCCCCGCCACCTCGCCCCTCACGCCCCTCGAACCGTCCATGCAGGAGTCATCCTCGTCGTCCATCCTCCCGACGCCCGTCACGGAGCAGGAGCCGCTCCTTGCCACTACGACGCTCGCCACGGGCTACGACCAGGCTCTCTCCTCGTCGTCGCCCTCCTCGTCCGCGAGCCCCGCCTCGTCTTCCTCGCTCTCCTCTCCTGCCGCCACAGTGACCCCGCCTCTGCAGCCGCCGCCGACCTACCCGCCAAGTCGCCCCTCTCCCCCCACCGCCCGCCCACGACCACCTTCCCCCCCAGCGCCGTCCCAGCCGCGCCCCCAGCAGCCCTACTACACCCAGGGGCGCCCGGGGGTTGTGCTGGACGACGCGCAGTACCGTCCGGGCCAGATCATCACGGGGACGGTGCGGGTACCCTACGGCGCAGGGGGAGGGCGCCCCGGGGACGTGTTTGACGTGACCGTGTCCGCCAACCAGAACTACGGCGGGGGCGTCGCGCTGGCCCCGCCCCCGCTAAACCCCTACCTGGGCCAGGGCCAGGTCGTCGCAGGTCAGTCCAGTGAGTTTGTTGTAATAACTT
>NC_061855.1:14391173-14403673 GCF_019202785.1 Penaeus chinensis | reverse complement strand
CCTCTCTCTCTCTCTCTCTCTCTATCTCTCTCCCTCTCTCTCTCTCTCTCTCTCTCTCTCTCTCTCTCTCGTTCCCTTTCCCTTACACACACACAGCTATGCCTACAAAGAAAAAAACATACATACATACATATATATATATATATATATATATATATATATAGAGAGAGAGAGAGAGAGAGAGAGAGAGAGAGAGAGAACGAGCTAGAGAGAGCGAGCTAGAGAGAGCTGGAGAGAGCTAGAGAGAGCTAGAGAGAGCTAGACAGAGAGAGAGAGAGAGAGAGAGAGAGAGAGAGAGAGAAAGAGAGAAAGAGAGAAAAGGAGAAAGAGAGAAAGAGAGAGAGAGAGACATACATACATACATACATACATACATACATGCATACATACATACATACATACATACATACATACATACATACATACATACATACATACATACATACATACATACATACATACATACATGCATGTGCATACATATATGTATGTACATACATACATACATACATATATGCATAAATATACACGTATATACATATACATATATATGTAAGTATGTATGTATGTACGTATGTATGTATGTATGTATGTATGCATGTGTGTATATACATATAAATATGCACACACACACACACACACACACACACACACACACACACACACACACACACACACACACACACACACACACACACACACACACACATATGCCTACAAACAAACAAAAAGCAAACAAACACACGCACTCAAAACCACTTGCGGGTTGTTCACTGGGAGCCTCTGTTCAAGAGGCTGTAATCAAATGCCACGAGGCAATAAAACCCACTACGAAAGAAATTACAGAGCTGGATACTGGATGTACACATACGAGCTCGTGTGTGTGTGTGTGTGTGTGTGTGTGTGTGTGTGTGTGTGTGTGTGTGTGTGTGTGTGTGTGTGTGTGTGTGTGTGTGTGTGTGTGTGTGTGTTCATGCATGTAATAATAATGGACGATTTGTTGATTTTTCCGCACTTCTTTGAATTATTCATATAATTTAATTTTGTTTTTAGTGTTACTTGTATGCTTAGCTTATTATCATTGTTATTATTTAACTTGATATTATTTGTAGTTTTAGCTTATTACTACTTTTATTGATTTACTTATTATTTCTTTCTTTCTTATTCCTAGTTTTGTCTATTTATTTATTCTTACTTTTATGTATATTTTTTCTTATTTTTATTTATTTGCTTATTCTTACTTTTATTTATTTATTCATTTGTTTATTATTAATATTATCTATTTATTCTTATATTTATTTATATGTATTCTTATTTTTATTTATTTACTTATTCTTACTTTTATTTATTTATTTATTCTTACTTTTATTCATTTATCTATTCTTACTTTTATTTATTTATTGATTCGTTTATTATTACTTGTATTTATATTTACACTTATTTCTATCTATTTACTTATTCTTACTTTTATTTATATATTCATTCTGACTTCTATTTACTTATTTATTCTTACTTTTACTTTGTTTATCTATCCCTACTTTTATTTTCGCCGGAATGCTTTTAGGCTCGTTCCCTCTCCTCACCGAGACTCGCTCTTTCCAGAAGATGGCCTCATTACGACGCCGGCGGGGGGACAGGACGGATTCGTGTCCATCGACGGCAGGAAAACCTACTTCGACCTCATTCCTACCGCTACTCAGGCTCAGGGACTCACGCAGGTAAGAGGGGGAGGGGGACGGGGATGGAAGGAGGGAGGTAAGGTGATGGCAGGACGGAAGGAAGGAGGGAGGGAGGGAAGGAGGGCGGGAGGAAGGACAGAGGGAAGAAAGGGAGATAGAGAGGGAGGAAGGGAGAAAAGGAGGGTAAGGATGAAAGGAAGTGAGGGATGGGAGGAAATAAGGAAGAGGGTAAGTGGAGATGAAGAAAGGGCGAAAGGAAAGGAGAGGAGGGACGAAAGTGCAGAGGGTGGAGGGAAGGAAGTGGTTGGAGAGGTAGGGAGATAGGAAAAAAGAATGAGAGAAAAAGTGTGTATGAGATAGAGACAGAGGAGAGTGAGTGCGAGAGAGAGAGAGAGAGAAAGAGAGTGAATGAGAGAGAGAGAGAGAGAGAGAGAGAGAGAGAGAGAGAGAGAGAGAGAGAGAGAGAGAGAGAGAGAGAGAGAGAGAGAGAGAGAGAGAGGGGGGGGGGGGTGATAGTCATAGTATCCCAGGATACCGGGAAGAAAGAGGGAAAATCGGCCTCTGAATGGAAACCGCCATTGAAGCGTTCCTCCCACACCACTGTAAAGCTATTTATCATTATTATTATTATTGTTATTATTATTATTATTATGCTATTACTACCATTATTATTAATATTAGTTTGCCCTTCGTATTTTAGAGTAGTGCTATTAGATAAGCGCAACGAAGGTTCCCATTTTATATAAGATGCCAATTTGATGGCGCCGATTGACCCCTCCGCCTCCCGCCAGCAAACCATCGGCACGGGCGTCGGCTTCGTCGTCCCCGAGGAGGACCTCCCTCAGACGGGCAACGAGAGTCCCTTCCAGCGCCCGACGGCCCCCCTCACAGGCCCCTCGGGGACCGGCCAGGGACGCCCCACGCCCAACAGACCGCCCCTGCCGACAACGCCCGCCGCCCCGACACGTCCCAAGCCTGCTCCTCCCAGAAAGACCTATACCCGTAGGCCTACTCAGCCGCCCATCAGGTGAGACCGCGAAGTACTCTCTCGTTTAATTTCTATCTATTTATTCTATTACTGACACATCTTAGTTTATTGTTATTTTTATTTTAGTTTCTCTACATTTGCATTATTTTTTTTTTCTGTTATCTATATATCTATCTATTTGTCTGTTCCAATACGTATTCAGCTTTTCACTCCGTCTCCCAGCCAGAAAAATATACTAACCATATCTAAACCTTAGTTATCATATCTAAATTACATATAAGATGCTGATTAATACTATTCATCCTCAGTCTTATTAAATCAGGGGATCTTGACCTGGAATCCATGAGCCCTCAGGGGATCCATGAGTGGGTTTCAGGGGCGCGTGAGGATCAGATAAAAATCAACATTACGTTTTGCATAAAAAGTTATTCTATACAAATTTTTTTAGTTGTTTAAAGTTTGATAATACTTGTGTATTTAATATATATATATATATATATATATATATATATATATATATATATATATGAGACAATCAAATATCAGTAAAATACATTTTACACGTGGCATGCTAAGTTGTTTTAATGAATATTTCTGTGAAGGGATCCATAGCTTCCCTCCGATTCTTAACGGGGTCCTTGACTCTTAGAAGGTTAAGAGCCACTGCATTAGATCTATCGCTAACCCACGCCTGATGCACCCTCAAAACCCCGCTGACTCCTCCCCTGCCTGCAGAATCGACACGTGCATCGTGGGCGACGACAGCACCTGCCAGGAGCAGCTGAGCGAGGTGTGCCGGACGGAGGACGGCGTCTCCAGCTGTTACTGCCGGCCGGGCACTGACAGGAAGAGACCGCGGACGCCGTGCAAGAGTGAGTTTCGGCGCCAGACTGGGAACGGATTGGTTGCTGGGGGGTTTGTTGTTGTGGAATATTGCTTTATATATTTAATTCATTAATTTATATATATATATTTACTTTGTTTTATTTTATTTTTCCTTACAATCTACTTTTTTGCATTTCCTTTTTGTGTTGCTTGTGTCAATAGTTGATGGAGAATAGGGAAGAATTTTTCAATTTGCATTTTAGGCTGTTGTCGTTCGCTATCTTAAAAAAATATATATATATATACTTGTTCTTCCTATTATGAATGATCAAACCTTCAAGGAATTCCACTTCAGTACTAGAAAAAAAAAACACTGCCCTCCCCCAACAAATAACCAAACGGCAGCAAAATCAACAACCAATAAAAGGGCAAATCACCCCCCCCCCCCCCACAGAACACAAGCTCCCGAAGCCAGTAATGAAAACCACGACACCGCGACGAAGCTACTCTCCCTTATCCCTAGAAAAGAACAACAAAAACAAAACACTCATCAACACATCTCCCCCCCCCCCGCCCATAAAAAAAAAATCAGTATAAAAATAAATGATAAATAAATAAAGACCAATTCAGTAACATCGCCGCCTCTCTTCCAGGAATGGTGTCCCTGAAGGTGGCGCTGAAGGTGGACCTGATGGGGCAGCAGAGGCTCGTGTGGGGCGGCAGGTACAACGACCCCGAATCCGAGGAGTACCGGAGGCTCGAGTGGGAGGCCACGCACGCGGTCAGTCCGGTGTTGTTATTGTTATTATTATTATTCTCATCATCATGACTATGGCAGTCTTTATTTTGTGGGGATTTTGATCTCATTTTAAAAGTCATAGTTGTAATTGTAATCGTAGTTGTTACAGTAGTTAAATGTGTATTTGGTACTATTTTGTATAGCAGTAAATGTTGTAGGAGTTGGTTATAATACCATGTAAATATTATTATTAGTTGTTGCAGTTGTAGTTGTAGGCAAGTAGATTGCTAACAAGAGTGTGAAAATGCAGTGAATGGAGTAGCACTTAAACACCAAAAACAGTAACAAGACAATAAATAACATATTTGGTAGAAACAAAGAAGATAAGGAATATATAAAGACATTTAAGCATTCTTTACAAGCAATACATAATAAGACAAAGGTAGATGATATATCGAACAGAAACAAACTTAACGAAAAAGTACAGCAGGCCCAAACGACACCAGCCCATCAGCAAGAAAGACAAAACCAAAACACACACATAAAAGATAAAAAGCGAGAAACCAGCCAAACTCAAGGCCTCCCCCCCCTCCCCAGATCGACAGCGCCATGAGCAAGACCCAGATGTCCTCCGCCTACCTCAGCAACACGGTGCACAAGTTCTACTCCCTGGGCGGCAAGGTGATCGTCAACTCCACCATCAACCTGGAGAGCACGCCCGCCACGCGCTCCCGCACCATCAGGCAGGCGCTGCAGAGGCAGGTGATTCAAGTGATCCAGAGTCACGGCAACAAGATCGGCGAGTCGGCGCTTTGGGTGGACGGCCCGCTCAACCCCGTGCCGGAAGTGGCGGGTCAGTTGGCGCTTGTTGTTATTATTATTATTATTATTATTAGTAGTAGTAGTAGTAGTAGTAGTAGTAGTAGTAGTAGTAGTAGTAGTAGTAGTAAAAGTAGTAGTAGTAGCAGTAGTAGAAGTAGTAGTAGTAGCAGTAGTAGAAGTAGTAGTAGTAGTAGTATTGTTATTATTATTATTATTAGTGTTGTTGTTGTTGTTATTATTGTTATTACTACTATTATTATTAATATTAGTTTGTTCTTCATATTTGTTTAGAACAGTACTATTAGAGAAGCACAAATACACATTCCCATTTTATATGAGATGCAAATTTTATGGCGATAAGTTATGTGCGTGCCGAGACGAGAAGAGAGAATAGGAAAAGGGAGAGAAAAAAGTAGGCAAAAAGAAAGATGAAGAAACAAAAAAGACGAAAGGAAAAAGTGGTCCGCATGCGACATCCAGCGCCACATGCGAACGTGACGCGCGACTCCTGTAAACCGTTTCACCGAATCGCCGCCTTACTTTTATTATTATAATCATTATTATTATTGCTATTATTATTGCTATCAGTTTTAATCACAGCCTTGAATGGTCGTGTATGGCCGGTTGTTTTTTCTTTAACACCAAGGAACGACCCGCTGCCTTAGATGTTAAGAGCGTGACGCAGAATTCTTGCAGTTCCTAATAGGCAAGCTTTTTGTAAGAGATCAAAGTGCAGATCTTGGCTGATCTGTGTAAGCCATGAATGAAATCTTGTAGAGATAGTGCCAAAAGCCCCGATAACAATGGGATTATTATTATTATTATTATTATTATTATTATCATTACTATTGTTATTATTATTATTATTTTGTTATCATCATCATCATCATCATCATCATCACCATCATCATCATCATCATCATCATCATCATCATCATCATCATCATCATCATCATCATCATCATCATCATCATCATCATCATCATCATCATCATCATCATCATCATCATCATCATCCTCAGTGATATACTTACAGAGAAAAAGCAATATGTTTATTCCATCTCCTTCCCTCTTTCCCATCATTCACTCCAGCTTTTCCCCCAAACACTAATTAACCTCATTCCGCAGATATTAACGAGTGCAATGACCCCAAGCTTCACGACTGCCACAGTGATGCCACCTGTGTTAATGAGTTTGGCTCCTTCACCTGCCGATGCTTGCCCGGCTATACGGACAGGTAAGATGAGGAATATTTTATTGTTATTCTTGCTTTGTTATTGTCATTGTTATTGTTATTATTATTATTATTATTATTATTATTATTATTATCATGTTTCTATTGTTATAATAGTAATAATGGTTATTGTTATGATTACTATTACAAATATTTTGTTATTTTTATCATTTTTATTATTATTATTATTATTATTATTTTTATCATTATTATTATTAGTAGTAGTAGTGGTATTGCTGTTATTGCCCTTGTTATTCGAGTTCTTGTTGTTATTGCCCTTCTCCCTGCCCTTCTCCCCCCCCCCCCCAACAGATACGTGGACGACCCGATGGAGGTGGGGCGGCACTGCGAGTCCTGCTCCTCCGACTTCTGCAACAAGCGCGGGGAATGCCGCATCGAGGCCGGGGAGAAAGTCTGCCAGTGAGTGGGGAGAGCGAGGGGGAAGAGGGGAAAGAGGGGGGGAGAAAGAGGAGATAGACGGGAGGGAGGGATGAAAGAGAGATGATAGAAAGTGCGAATGAGAGAGAGAGAGAGAGAGAGAGAGAGAGAGAGAGAGAGAGAGAGAGAGAGAGAGAGAGAGAGAGAGAGAGAGAGAGAGAGAGAGGGAGGGAGAAAGCTAGACAAAAAGAGAGAGAGAGAGAGAGAGAGAGAGAGAGAGAGAGAGAGAGAGAGAGAGAGAGAGAGAGAGAGAGAGAGAGAGAGAGAGAGAGAGAGAGAGAGAGAGAGAGAGAGAGAGAGAGAGAGAGAGAGAGAGAGAGAGAGAGAGAGAGAGAGAGAGAGGACAACCGGGGGCTTCAAAATAAAAGAGGATAGATAGAAAGAGCAAAAAAGGGGGGCATTCCTTTTTAAAACCGCAACCTCAGTAGCCACGAAGCCCGAGAGGCCAGCAACCAGCCCAACGAAACCCCAGTCCACGCCTCAACCCCCTCCCCCCTCCCCCCAGGTGCAAGGGCTCCTACTACGGCGCCCGCTGCGAGATCGACGGCGAGGTGCTCGGAGTGGCCGTCGGAGCGTCGGTGGCGGCCGTCATCATCATCATCCTCACGCTCATCTTCCTGTGCATGTGGAGGTATGTGGCATGTCGGGAGCTGCGTCGGGTGTGCGGCTTATTTTCTTGGTTTGACATGTTGGTGGCCTTACTGTTATGGTTTATTTGTTTTAATTTGTTGTGTGTTATTTGTGTGGTTCTTGTTTTTTTTTTTTTTTTTTTTTCGCAGGAGATGGTATTGAATATTGTATCATGTATGTATTATATCCCTGCCTTTATCATCCATCTCTCAATCGCCTGCTACCACAACTCACTAACTCAGCCTCCTCTCCTCTCCCCCTCTTTCTCCCCCTCCTTCTCTCCCTTCCTCAGCCGACGATGGAAAGCCCAGGACGCCAAGACGGAGGTCCTAGCAAGGGGCGCCGCTGCAGGGACGCTCTACGGAGGAGGGTACGCCGTCAACATGCAGAACAAGGGCATGGCGAATACAGGTCCCGCGGGCCAGTACGGGGTCACGCTGGAGGACAGGATGCGGTGGGCGCACATTGCCGAGACGCTCACCAACCAGAACATCTACGCGGTGAGTCGAGTGGGCGAAAGTTCGGGGGTGTTATTTGTGTGTGTGTGATTGGCTCTGCTTGAATGAGTCTCTCTTTATGAATGAATCTATGTGATTGGCATGAAGTGTTTACTCATTATCTTATATTTTTTTCGTAATTCTTCATATTGTTATTACTTCTTTCCACTATTACCTGTTATTTGACGGACTAGATAGTACTTTTTCACTGACGTAGTTTTGAACTTCAAATTTTAAGAGACGATATTTAATCATTGAGAGAGAGAGAGATTGAGAGAGAGAGAGAGAGAGATTGAGAGAGAGAGAGAGAGAGAGAGAGAGAGAGAGAGAGAGAGAGAGAGAGAGAGAGAGAGAGAGAGAGAGAGAGAGAGAGAGAGAGAGAGAGAGAGACAGAGAGAGACAGAGAGAGACAGAGAGAGAGACAGAGAGAGACAGAGAGAGAAGAGAGAGAGAGAGAGAGAGAGAGAGAGAGAGAGAGAGAGAGAGAGAGAGAAATTGCCTGTATCAGCAGTAATTTGTTTATTTAACCAATGACTCACCTGTAGACAAAAGTTCCTTAGAGTTGTCTTTAGTAGTATAACACATTAACTCCGACTTGACTTTGAAGTATTTGTGTCTTATTTCGTAAGGTATAAGTAGTATATTAACCTTTTATTGAACTGTATGTCTTCTATACACTATTTCCACATTATTGTAGCCTTCACCTTCTGTTCCCTGTTAATGGACACCCATGTTGACAATGTTTAAGACCTTGTGTCGACTACCATTGACTGGCACCTGGCCCCGAAGTGACCTTCTCTGACCCCTGACCTCCCCTGACCTCCCTCGCAGCCCCAGAGCTCAGAGCAGGGCGGCAGCAGCAGCAACGAGTACCTGACCGCCGGCGCCGTCCCCGCCACGGTCAACACCAACCCGTTCTCTATGTATAACCGTGTCACGCGCGCCCTGTCCAACTCGACCCTCGGCCGCGGGAGCGAGGGCATCCTGGGGCGTCTGAAGAAGCTCGTAGGAGGCGGAGGCTCCTCCGCCGCGAAGAAGCACGGCGCCGGCATCCCCCCGTTCATGATGGCGGCGCAGCCAGGGACGCTCAACTTCCAGCAGCTGTTGGCTCTCCACGCCCAGCTCTCGGCTGTTAGTCTCCTCCCTTCCCTTCCCGCGAAGCCTCATCGCCTCCCTCTGTCGCCTTCTATAGCCTCTGCTTCAAGGGTCTTTCGGTGCCTCTTTTTCCCCGCACGACTCTCGACGCGGCACTGCTCGCCTTGGCTGATTCTAGTACACGTAACCTGGCTAGTTCTAGTGCACTTAACCTGGCTAGTTCTAGCGAAACCACCTTGGCCGCTGTGAAAATTGACATGACTAGTTCTAGTATACCTGACCCTAGTTAGTTTTAGTACACCTGACCTCTTCTAAGATTTGGGTGATATTAACTTATGCACACTTATGCTAGTATCTGTTGATCTAGACTTCGCACTTCTCTAACTTTCCGGACTGTGACAAAGCCTTTGCCTTGGCTAGTGACTAACAGCCTAGAATTCTTCCCCTTCTCGAGCGACTTACATGCGCATCCACTCTTTGTTAATTTCCACTTACTTATATTTTACAAATGCAGTTGACAAGTTAACATTTCTTTGGCATTTCAGCTACCATAAACTAAGTACATCTACATCGTATATAATGCACCTAACCAACACAGATAACATTGCACTAACAAAGGCCCTATTTACCGGTTTCTTTAGTACAGTGTCACACGGTTAAATGGGTGCAGTGTCTATAAAATGAGTTGTGTGTTTAACTGTCAGTATAATGGAATTTGGTCCAGTTTAATTAATATACTTATATTAATATTGCTTATTACATTTTTCCCTTATTGTTATATACATAAAGAGATGTAAAATGTAAAGACATACGAACCACTTATTCAAGTATAATAATTTTCTGTCACTCTTAATGCATATTTATAAGCTTGTAGATATATGTTTTATCAATGAAATTATATAGTTCTATCACCCATCGCTTCCGAATTCTTTTGTTTATTTCGCTATATTTCATAAATTTTACCCATGTCATTTCATTAATTTCCTCACCTGTGTTTTCCTGAACAGCAACCTGAACAGCTGAGAGGCATGGCAGGGCCGTCCTCCCAGCCGACCAACACCACGACGCCAAGTAACCTGTACACGCACCAAAGACAGGTTAATAGACTCCGGGATTATGTTTATGTGATGATTTTAAAGTCTTGCGGGTTTTTTTTTTCTTTAGGAGGAGGAGGAGGAGGAAGGGATATTGTCAGTGTTTAGTGGTCTGTTTGTTTGTTCTTTTGTTTTTTATTCTGTCTCTTTTTTTTGTAGGTTTACTTTTGGTTTGTTTGGTATACCTTTGTTTTCAGGTTTCGTTCCTAGTTTGTTACCTATATTTCTGTGTCTTACCATTTCTCTCTCTTTTACTTTCTTCCGCCTCCTCCTTCTTCTCCTCCTCCTCCTCCTGCTCCTCCTCCTCCTCCTCCTCCTCCTCCTCCTCCTCCTCCTCCTCCTCCTCCTCCTCCTCCTCCTCCTCCTCCTCCTCCTCCTCTTTCTCCATCTTCTTCTTCTTCTTCTTCTTCTTCTTCTTCTGCTTCTCCTCCTCTTCCTCGTCGTTCTCCTACAAGATATTAACCCCGTGTCCTTTGACACCAGATGGCTGCGGCTTCGTCTTCGGGCTATGCTTCCTTGGGGACACTAGGCTCGGCCGCGGCGGGTCAGTTCGGACAGCAGTACGCACCCGAACAGTTCGGTCTGCACCAGCTCAACCCCGTTAACCTGATGGCCACGATGCAACACCAGCAGCAACAACAGCAGCAACAGATGCATCACCAACAACAGCAGCAAAAACATTCTTACATGAATCAGAAACAGCAGCCGTTCGGAAGTCAGTCAGTCTACGGGCAATTCGGACCTGCTTCACTCAACACGCTTTGTGAGTCCGGACATTGTTAATATTGATAATAGACGTACTGTTGTCATTTCTACTATTGTTGTTATTATAATTGTCGCCACTAGTAATAATCATAGTTGAAATTGTAGTGGCTACGATGGTAGTGGCAGTATTTTCTGTTGCAGTATGTTTAATGGCTGAATTCAAGTAACCTGCGAATCCAATATTGAAGAATGAAAAGACAAGTCAGGATAATATGATATCGCAATGTATTTATTGTCTGTGGTTTACATATTTAGTTTTATTTGCTATAAGTTTTTGTACACTAATACAACCTTAACCACACCAGCCCACGGAGGTGTTTCGCGCGCCCCGACCCTCGGCGCCCGCACGCCCATCCCCCTACACGAGGGCATGGGAGGGGCTGCCACCATAGGACCCATGGGCGGAGCCAGCGTCGCCACCACGGCGGGGATGGGCGGCATGGAGAGCTCCGAGGACGAGCTCGAGCGGCCGTACCAGCTGCCGAGGCCGAAGTCCCGAGGATCTCTTGGGGTGGGTACTCTGGCCGCCCACCACTCGCGCATCGCTAGGAGCTATAACTCGCTCCTCTTCTGAGAGAGAGAGAGAGAGAGAGAGAGAGAGAGAGAGAGAGAGAGAGAGAGAGAGAGAGAGAGAGAGAGAGAGAGAGAGAGAGAGCGAGAGAGAGAGAGATGATTCCAAACTGTGAATATGAATTAGGTTGTTTCCAATACGCTGTACATGAATGCTCATATACATAGATTATTTTTTATTTCTACTGACCGAGTTAATTTAGGCAATTCAATTCATTTTGTTAGGACCATCAGTATTTACATAGTGACATCATCATTATGCCAAGTAGTGGTCATTAATAAGTCAGAGCTTCTTTCGGTCAGTCTTTTTTCATTGGTCAGACAAGTGCAATATACAGTACATATCAGAATAGGAAAGCCCTTTTAGCACAAGCTCTCTTATAACTAGACATATCATTTGCAATTTTCTTCAAGCCTAGAAGTGGGAAGAAAAAAGGGTTTCCGGTACCTCACTCAAGCAGGTTTCAAGAGCACGATATCATCATTTTGTTTTGTATTATTCCGTTTTACCTCTTCTGAACTGTCTTGCTTATTTTCACCTTTTTTTTAGACGATTCGTGACAGAGATGACGTCATTATCGAGTTCTTCATAGGTCTATTTTCTCAATTCTTTACTTTCAGCATGCTATCTTTTTACTTCTTTTTGTGGGATTTTCCATGAAACACAGTTATGTTCAAAATTCAGAAGTGAAGCTAAGATAAAGAATCACAACTATATCTATGGAGGGAGTAGTTTTCACCCAACAGGAGATAACAGTATTCAATAAAACAGAACACAAAAATCATAAATAAAAAGTCTTAAACTCTTAAAAGGATGAAAACAGTGTCATAGGAAAGAGTTCCCAAGAGAAAACAACGCAAATAACATAAAACGAAAATATTAAAAAAAACAAAATCAAACATTTAAAATGGGGCATTGATAATCTATCATCTCTAAACAATTAGTCCATTACCGTTACATTTTCTACACTTTCCTGCATGCTGTGGGGCCTGTGGCTACGGATTTCGTCTGCAATACCTTTGGTGCTACTGATATACCAGACTTCATTGTATTTACAATAGCTAGATTAGTATTTAAGAAAATGAAGGCGTTTCTAGGTGCAATTGTCGTTTTTTTTTATAGA
>NC_061855.1:14381173-14383673 GCF_019202785.1 Penaeus chinensis | reverse complement strand
AAACAGAACTACATGGGATGATCACACACACACACACACACACACACACACACACACACACACACACACACACACACACACACACACACACACACACACACATACACACACACACACACACACACACACCAATCGCAAATCTCGTGGCCAAACCTCCCCCACGAGGTCACCATCCTATCCCCTTTACACATCGCCCACCTAACCTTCGCTCTGACGCGAGTGTGGGCGGCGGCGTGCAACAGAATGGTGATTTTGTCTTCCACTCTGCCCGCCCGCGCCCCCGCATGGATCCTCAGAGCAGACGCCCACACGGGTTCCACAGCAATGGCCGGCACGCCCACAGCGCCCGCCAGGAGGGTATATACGCCTACGTGAGCACCTAAGTCTATCACTGTGCAAGAACTGAAATGGAAGAGAGATGTTCCGTTACTCTGTGGGTTACTTAGGAGATTTTCTTTGCAGTTCCTGTTTTTTCCTTCACTGCTGACGTGAAACCGAGCTACAGCTACTGAAAGTCAAAATTTAATTTTAGGAGATATAGGGAGCGCATAAAATATCGCACACACAACATGTGTGTGTGTGTGTGTGTGTGCGTGTGTGTGTGTGTGTGTGTGTGTGTGTGTGTGTGTGTGTGTGTGTGTGTGTGTGTGTGTGTAAGTGTGTGTGTGACAAACAATTTTTTTTTTTTTTTTTGTGCAGGCAACTTACAGTCAAGAAAGAAAGATTTAACTAAAAAGAAAATAATAGCTTGAGGCAAACTATAGCTATACAAGTCAGCGGCAGTGCAAACGGAGCGCCTGGGCCGTGTTTGACCTTGTGGAACGGAAAGCCTCAGACTCACGGGTAATATTTGAGCGCTGAACGGAAGAGGGACAGGATGTGCGGCTCCCAAGTGCCGTCCGTCAGGAGCTGGGCCGAGATGTAGCGGTCGGACTCGGCCGTGTGGGGGCAGAGCTGGTATTTTGGCTGCGTTCTGGGACAGGAGGCGGAGCACGAGGAGGAAAATGGAGGAAAGAAAGAGGAGAATGAGTATCAGGAGGATGAGGAAGCGATGGAAAAAAGGTGAAGGATAAGAATATCGATCATTAATGATAATGGTAACAACAGCAACAATATTTAATAAAACACTATCGGGAAGGTTAAAATCACATACACACACACAGTGCCAAACCGCCTTCCCTACTTGGTGACGATGCAGAAGAGATTGGGGACGGCCGGGCGCGACATGTTGAGCGTCCATAGCGTCCTGAGCGGAGGGTCGCCGGGCAGGAGGCGCTCGAGGAGGCTATTCGGCGAGGAACTGCTCACCAGGAGGTCGTGGTATTCCTGCACGAAGGTTGGAAAGATTGATAGAAGGGCAGCGGGAAGAAGTGTGTTGTGTTAAAGGACAACAATATCACTATGTCAAAGGCAAAATTAATATCATTACTGCAGTGGCAAGAATATTATTAACGCAAATATCATAACTCCGACAATCATAACACTTGATCCCAACTCCCCACCTGAGAACTCGCAGATTCCTCCAGCTCCTCCGCCTCCGTTACGAACGCCTCGCCCTCCCCCTCACCCTTGAAGTCCTCGAAGGCAAGCGGGTCGTGCAAGAAAGGGTTTGGGGGCCAGGGAGGGTCGTCTTTCAATCCTCCTTCCCCCTCTCCCTCCTCCGGATCGCCTCCGAAAGCCGAGAACAAACTCAGGCAAGCGACAACCAACCCCAGGCCCAGCGCTAGGTTACGAAAGGAGAAGAATGAGGAAGTGACTGAAATTTTGTAAAAAAAAAGGCAAAAAAGACGAATCTTTAAGTCGGGAAGTTTAGCTTGTTACTGAATCTGAGGAAGATAAGTTTGGGAACCTATTTCAGATTTTGAGGATTTTGAAGGTTATCCAGTTAGCCTATTTCTTTTTGACATAACTTAGACAGGAGTGATAAAAAATGAATCACGGTACATTCACAAATGTAGGTTAAACAGTATGTTGGTGAGACATATATATATAAAGAAAAATATAGAGAGAATCATGTGCAGAATGTTTGCAGGTCGTAGACCGAGTAGTCTGTTCGTCATAATTAACGAGATGTGATTAAGTAAGGAGAAAAGAGGAAGGAAGAATAGGAAAGAATATAGAAAGAGAGAAGAAAGGGGAAGAAGAAAAGACAAAATGAAGAGAAGAAAAAATAAAAAAAAGAAGGGGCGAAGACGAGAAAAGAAAGAAGGTAACAGAAAAGAAAAGTCGAGAAAAGAGAAGATAGCAGAATAGAAAGAAAAGACGAGAAAAGAATATAACAAGAAGAGTAGGAAACAGGACGAATTAACGAAGAGCTAAAGGGGCAGAGAGGAAGCTCAGGGCGAACCTAAAGACGAGGGAAGAAGGGGTCATAGGATAAACAGCACATGGTCTGAACCGGAGAATGAATAGGCGAAAGAAACCAACAGAAGAGAGAAAAAAAATGAGACTAAAAGATTGGAATTGACGAAGCGACGAGGAAGAGGAAAGTAAGAAAGAA
>NC_061855.1:14343673-14361173 GCF_019202785.1 Penaeus chinensis | reverse complement strand
TTGAGTATGTATGTGCATGTGCGTGTAATGTGTAATTATATATATTTATATATTTGTTTATATTCATATATATACACACATATATATATTATTATTATCATTGATATTATTATTATTATTATTATTATTGTTATTATTATTATGGTAAGCCACATACTGAGCTACACTGAAAAGAAATCAAGAATTATACCACCAAAGGTGTCAGTGCAGATCAAAATGCAGCTAAGAAAGAAAGAGAAGATAGAAAATCATCACATATTCATGTAGTAAAAACATATTAGCTGATCTTTCAAGCTTATTAAGAGTGTGAGAAGTTACAATCTCTGAAGGCAATATGTTCCAAAGCCTACAAATAGCAGTAAAAAAAACTGAGTAGTAGACAATCGATTTGTGTCAAATGTCATTAAATTGAGGGTCACTGGACGTTTAGTAACTCTTCCGGGTTGATAAAAATCAGGTAAAAACTTATAGAGCGTATGTGAATAATCAGTTATAATCTTGTATAAGACTGAAAGAGCTCCAATGTCCCTACGATGCCCAATACCTAAATTTAAGTCAGATAGGAAAAATTTAATGGAAATAATAAAACGACAAAGCAGTCGTTAGTGTGACTCTGCAGCAGATACCCACACAGGAAAATAATATTCAAATTGAGGCAGAATAAAAGAAACGAAGCATCTACGAGTAAAGTTGTCATCTTCATAAATCTCCTTGCACCTGCGAATAATGCCTAACTTAGATGAAACTGTCCGGGCCATATTCCTAATCTGCAATTCAAATGTAAGCTTTGAATAAAGGGTTACACCTAAGAGCTTTATTACTCACTGAAGTGATTAAGACTTCATTAATCAGCAGACTTGGATGCTGAGGCAACTGCTTTCTTTAGCCAAACAATGCTATTAAAAGCATGGTAGACACCATGCCAATGGACTCTTCATCAATTATCCCTCTCGCATCAGTTAATAAAAGAGCCAAAAGATTATCGCTCTTATGACTCGCCTCACAGACTAACTGCTCACACCCAACTACATCTGAGGAATCTAAGGCAGTAAAACCATGTCGATCAGTAGGGGACACAGAATTCAGCCAGGCTCTATGGTGAGCATTAAAACCATCTATACAAATAAAGCACAATTTCCTATCATTCTCTCCAATGGAAATGTGCGAGGTCAGTACACAATCATAAACGTTGCCATCGGAATTGAACTTCTATAAAGACTAAAAATGTAGAAATTACGAAAACGACTACACACTCTCACAACCATGTGCTCGTGACAACCGCATTCACACTTCGTAAAAGGAATCGCTTTAAAACCAACCCTAGAATATGAACACAAATCTTGGGCTCGAGGCAAAGAATTCCTACGTAGCAACAAGGGTTTACTAAAATTAGGTAAAAGCAACTCTCAGTTGTGCCTCATGTCTGAAACCAGTTTCAGCTCAACAAATAATGTCAAATTTAGTTGAAATAAGGGCATTCAAATTCCCGTGAATTCCACGAATACTTTGGACGGTTAGGGCCTGGAATAAGTTCAACATCAGACAACAAAACAAGAATTCCACATAAACACACACACACACACACACACACACACACACACACACACACACGCATACATATATATATATATATATATATATATATATATATATGTATATATATATATATATATATATATATATATGCGTGTGTGTGTGTGTGTGTGTGTGTGTGTGTGTGTGTGTGTGTGAGTGTGTGTGTGTGTTCATACATACATACATGCATACACACACACACACGCATACATATATATATATATATATATATATATATATATATGTGTGTGTATATGTATATATATATACATATACATATATACAGTGCGTGTTTGCGCGCGTTTGTGTGTGTATTTGTACGACTTTATGTATGGAGCATAAGAAATGATAAGCTTACTTTAATTTACAGCAATACAAAATATCTTGTTAAATGCGGCAAAAGTTACACAAATACGTATAATTTCGTAAAATATAGAAAAAAAAACATTGGTAGAAGTGAATATTCATAAAAGTGACTACTATTTAGATCAAAGTCTTAAAAGTCCTGTGCATTGCCGCCTTTGGATTGCAATCCTTATCATTCGTATCTTTTATTTGGGTTTGGTTAGAGTGAAGATAGCATTGATATATGAACGCGCGCAGACATACACACACAAGCATCCACAGACACATACGCATGCATACACAGTTCTTACATTATTTTTCTTTGCATACTGAGTAACCATCAGCCTTTATAAAGCTTCCTGGAAGAGGGATCCCGAAACATAACTTGATCAAAAAGGAGTGTATGACGGCTGAAGATGTGCTTGAGCGCAACATGACGGCGCTGAGTGGTGGAGGCGGCAACAGGAAGCGAAAGAAATAAGTGTGTGAGTGTGTGTGTGTGTGTGTGTGTGTGTGTGTGTGTGTGTGTGTGTGAGTGTGTGTGTGTGTGTGTGTGTGTGTGTGTGTGTGTGAGTGTGTGTGTGTGTGTGTGTGTGTGTGTTTGTTCATATGAATATTTCATAACAAAAGCTGGATGCAGTTTGTAGCATTAATAGCTGATGAGACGTTTACCAATGATGCAGCTTTATTGCTCATTTTTACAACTTTATTTCATTTCTAATTTCGTAGAAATCCCTTTAAGCACCTTTGTTTTTTGTTTTTTATTATCATTATTATATATGTGTATTTCTTTTTTTTTGTAATAGCTCAAAAAGTTCTTTACAATTTCTGAATATGATCAGTCGATTTTCCTGCTTCGTGAATGTTCCCTTGCATAAAATATTTCAGCAGGACCGATTAAAGGAGTAGAAGGTGGATGCAGTTGCTTACAAGATGTTCTAGTCGTAAGTTTCCTTTTGATATACTGTACCAACTTTTAATATGTCTCCACTACGTTTTCGGGTTTCATTTTCACATTGCTGTCTTTCTGTCAAAACCTGAACATTGCCTGCTTCTTCCATGTTCTCTGTAATATCTATGCAGCACCAAAGTTGCCGACAGTTCCTCTCTCATGCAGATAAGGTTTAACGAAAGAAATTTCTTCCGTACATCTCCATTTAGGCACACTCACTGCTTCTCTTTGTTGTACGAGTTTGTACGTCTCATAAGTAGATGATACTAGTCATTTAGTACACTCCATCGTTGTGTCCATTACCAGAAAATTATGAGATTAAACGGAATTATAATCAAACTTTCATAGGCGTTAAAATAATCCTTTGGGATAATGATCCAGAAATTTAGAATATATCAAAGGACATAAAATTCATCGCTTGATAATTTTATATTTGCATCTGTGTAACATAATGCCTCAAGTTACGAGTATGAATACTATAAACAATGAAATTTCTTTTGGGCGTAATCAGGATTGAGGTATGTCCTTTGGATGGTTTAGAATAGGGTGAATGATAAATGTGTGTCGCATATGCCAGAAAATAAAGAATAACATTTCACAATAGCAAGTAATAAAAGTTACTGCCTTACCTGATCTTTGAATTATTTGCCTACGGTTTTTCACGTTTTCTTTTTCATGTGCGAATCGCTGTTTTTTTTTTATAGTGATCATATCATAAAGCTCAATTAGCTTTTCTTCATCCATGGTTGCTTCACCTCGAGCTTAAGTACATCAATATTATGTGTAGCTTGTTTCATGAGTGAATTTCCAAACAAAGTGCTGTCCCTTTAGTCTGAGATTCCCGAGCTTATCCATCTATTGCCTAGAGTATTTTGATCCAGTTCTCTGGCTGCTGATACTTGGCATATGCCCGCTCCTTGTGCCGAATATCTTGGTGTTGAAATATTTCTTGATGGTAAAACTATCACCATCATTAATGTATATAACCCACATGATAATGAAGTGGTACAAAAGTCTCCTGACAGTATGATACATAGTGATACTTTTATGCTCGTGATCCCCTCCTGGGCTCTGAGGGAAGCACCATAGGCAAAAACGGTAAGGTTTATTATGACTATCTCCAAAACAGTAGTGATCCTATACACCTTTTGTGCCCCTTAGAAAAGACTCATTCCTTTGGTGGCAAATTAGATGATTTAGCTCTATACAATCAGCACTCCCTAGCACTGCGAAAGTCAGTAAACAAGTTGGTAACATCATTAACCAACTCCACCCCAGATACCCTGTCAAACATAGGACTCCATCCTCCAGTAAATCAGGTAAATCACTTGGGAAGAAGCCCTGACTTAGCTGGGGACCTTGTATTCTTTAGAAAAAGGCTTAATGAGGTAATAAATCAAAAGCGGGAAGAGAGATTGTATTCCTGGGCAGAATTGATTGACTGCACGACTCCTATGAATAATGTGTGGAGGGAAATCAACAAGATTAAAGGCAATGCATACAATGTGACTCCCCACCCTCACCCAGAAAGGGTAGCTTTGTCACTCTTCAATAAATGCTGCGAAAATTCCTCTCTCGATAATCTTCCAATATCCATACGCAGGTACTCCATTGAATTAAAACACAAAAATGAAACTGACTATCAATACCAAGTTTTTGATAAGGCTGATGCACCAATGACAAGTCATGAATGTTTTGCAGCCATTAAGACTAGCCAATCCAGTGCACCTGGGGATGACGGAATCACTTATGACATCATCCGAAGGGAAGAAATCCTCTTTTTGATCTCCCCAACTTAACATATACTTCAGGCGACTTGCCCACGGCTTGGAAACAAGCTACCATTATTCCCATCCCAAAAACAGGATGCCCTGATGAATAGAGACAAATTGCTCTGACATCCTGTCTCTCTAAAACCTGTGAAAGAATTATCAATCGTCTGCTCCACCAGATCAAAGATCAAATTCATCCATCAGTCTTTGGTTTCCAAAAACGGAAAGGAACACAAATGTGTTTAGCCCAATACCTAAGTGGAAGTAATACACAGTTTTCTTACTTCATAGATTTCAAAGGAGCATTCGACAAAGCTTCTCCTACTACAATAATCCATGAGTTAACTCTTCTAGGAGGTAAAGGCAAGCTTCTGCTATGGATAAAGGAGTATCTATTTTGAGAAGAGCAAAGGCACCTACAGTGCTTAAAGTAAACAAGAGTTAGGCACTTCACAAGGTGGATTTTGTCCCCTTCATTATTTATCATACTTATGCACTCTCTTTGCAAGCTCAACAGTGAGTTAGGAGACCTATGCAGAATCACATCCTATGCTGATGACATTTTCATTCAGGTCTTTGATAGGAGGGAATATGTTCTCCAGAGGTTCAGCAAAAAGTGTGCTTCCCTTGGACTCAATCAACCCTATCAGGTACATTTCCAAATCTCATAAACTGCTATACATTCCAAGGTTAAGTGTACAGGTTATTGCAAAAACTGACACCTATAAGTATCTTGGTGTCATGGTGATTGCTCCCCTCTTGTCCCGCAATTCGCTTCATATGAGAAATTGTTCAAAACATCAAGGAACATTGTTTGGAACGTTTAAGACCCTTATAATACATAAGTAACAGACACATAGGTGCCTCCCTCAGAGTCCATGATAGACTATGCAAGCCCAGTTCTTAGTACGTTGCCACAGAATGGTCTCAGACCCCTTGGAGTCTTACAAAACAAGGTCATGAGAATCATTCTTGGCTGCCCAATGACTGCCAAAGTTCTTGTCACGAGGAAAGAGCTAGACTTCCCTTCTGTTCACAGTTGTATCATCCAATACCATACTCGGCATCAGACTTCTGCAGCTCCAATCTAGACCACAGATTTCCCTTGCTTTGTCCAAAGAGACTAATTACAGAGTTCAGCATGTCCGGCGCCCTCGATACTCCAATTTGATACAGTCAAAGCTAGAATGGAAGGCTAAAACTGCCTAAACTAGTCTCTGCTTCAATATGTGGAACATTGATGCTATTAACATTCCAGAAGCAACACTATGGCATAGATATGTATATGTTCATATTGACAAATTAACAGGGTCTAAATCCATGACTTCAGCAACAGAATTAAAAGGCTATTACTTGAAATATATAGATGAAATTCTCAATCCCCCTCATGGTACCCCCCACTTGCGATTTACTGTGATCACAGTTTGACACGGTGCATCGCGAATCTCTCTGGGAGATCCTGAGACTAAGAGGAATTCCAATAAGGATTATTGGACTAATAGCAAACCTGTATACAGGCACTGAAAGTGCTGTAAAGTGTGGTGCGGGCCTGTCGAGCTTCTTCCCTGTTAGTTCAGGGGTGAGGCAAGGCTGTGTTCTTGCACCAACACTTTTCAACACTTGCATGGATTGGATACTGGGTAGAGCTACTGTCCAAAGTCACTATGGAGCAACTCTGGGGAATATCAAGGTTACAGACCTTGACTTTGCCGATGATGTTGCCGTACTCTCTGAATCTCTGGAAACCCTTGTAGCGGCTCTTGATGCATTTAGCAATGAAGCGAAGCCCCTGGGGCTAGAGGTCTCCTGGACCAAGACCAAGATCCAGGATTTTGGGGGCCTGCTAGGAGACCCTGTACAGTCGATACGTGCTTGCGGGGAAAACATCGAAGTCACAAAGAGCTTTATATACCTCGGTAGTGCATTTCACGACTCTGGGCTGTCAGACCAAGAAGTCAGTAGACGGATTGGCCTGGCAGCAGGGGTCATGAAATCTCTCGACAAGAGTATTTGGAGATGTCGGTACCTGTGCAGAAGGACCAAGCTACGTGTTTTCAAGGCCCTGATACTTCCAGTTTTACTCTATGGTAGTGAAACTTGGACACTATCTTGTGCTCTGGAATCTCGTCTTGATGCCTTTTGTAACAGATCCTTGCGCCGGATCATGGGGTACAGTTGGCGGGACCATGTGTCCAACCAACGGCTGCACCGTGAGACCGGTACAGGACCTGTTACTTGCACAATCCGTGATCGCCAACTCAGGCTATATGGCCACTTGGCTCGACTCCCACAGGATGATCCTGCCCATCAGGTTGTCTCTGTCCGAGACAACCCTGGGTGGAGCAGGCCTGTGGGACGACCGAGAAGGTCGTGGCTTGGGCAAATCGATCAAACCTGTCGTGAGGAACTAGAGATGGGCCGGGCCCCTGCCTGGCGGCTCGCCATGAGGGATCCTCGTAGGTGGAAGCGGAGGGTGGATGCGGCTATGCGCCCCTGCCGGCGTTAGCTCCATAATGATGATGATGATGAAGTGTTCTGGGTATTTGGAATGGTGAATTCTGGGCGTGGGTATCATGTTTCTTTTGGCACTTTTTTTTTAAATAGAAAGTGCATACAATAGTCGTGCAATTTGAGTTTAAACATAATATAATATCTATTAACACTGAGACAAAAGAGAGAAACAAAAAGTAAAAAAAAAAAAATCTAACTGGAAGGGAATAAATTCGAACTGGGCTACAATAAAGATAATAATTTTCAGTCGATGGCTTCCTAGTGGAAATTTTCCCACTTTTTTATATCAAAGAAAATGTCTGGTATTAGGCTCTTTAGTTAGGAGCAATCTGTGGCATGGAAAGTGTAATGTTTTGAAAGTTATTAATTCATTAGAAGTGGGTGCTTCATGCTCGGGGTGATGTGAAGCGATGGTGTGATAGCCTAGATAGTGTTAAGCGCTTTGCATGCCTTCTCGCTTACAGCATGCCTTCTCGCTTCTCGCTGGCTAGACTGGTGCGAAAAGGGAGCAGCTATTTATAAGACTCCCCTGCCAGCTCATAACCTCTCCATCATCAAGACTTCTGCAGTGTCTCCTCGTGGCCACCCTTGGAAACTAGATACCTTGCGGTCCTAGGCTGAACTGTGGAGGCTCCTGGAGCAGCAGGAGGCCCTAAAGGGAGTCATGGGAGCGGGGGTTACCCGTCATCCCATCTGGGTCCCTTGGCGTAATGCTTGTGGTGGAAAGCCCTAGGGAGCCTTGCAGGCGGATTATGGGACCTGCAGCCAGCCAACCTTCTGTATATGGGGCAGCGTCGGTAGGGGTGGCAGAGGTGGCGCCTACCCGGAGTGACTGCCCGAGGTTAGACCTCAGGCGGGTTGTCAGGGTGGGGGCTTGGAATGTCTGTTCCTTGCGACAGGACGAGCGGTTACCACTACTGTTGAGGGAATTGAAGCAGCTGAGAGTTGAGGTGGCTGCTCTCTCGGAGGTGAGAAGACCTGGCAGTGGCACGATTAGTGTGCGTGGCTACACTTATTACTGATTGGGACGCAGTGATGGCCACATTCTCCAGGGAGTTGCCATATCCATCTCCAGCAGACTTCAACCCTCGGTAGTAGAGGTCACTCCAGTCGATGAGCGTATTATGGTGTTGAGACTGAAGCTTTCATTTGGCTTCATGTCTCTTATCGCTGTGTACGCTCCTACGGATGTATATAAACTTGAGGTGAAAGAGATGTTTTACGCCAAACTTGCATCTGTGACAGACAGCTGTCCTCGGCGAGATATTCGTATTGTTCTGGGTAACTTCAATGCGGTATCTGGCTGCGATCGAGCTGGCTACGAGATGTCTGTCGGTCCTTATGGCTCAGTAGCTGATAGCCTCCTTTTCCGTGACTTTGCTAGGTCCCAGAAATTGAGGATTTCTGGCTCCTGGAATCAGCATTCTGACCCACATCATTGGACTTGGTACAGTGTAAGAGTGGCGCTCATCACCGAAGCCTCCCGCAACCCGTAACGGCGGGCATCCCCGTTCGCTTTCCCGCACCCGGGGAGTCACCTTTGAGTGTACCAGTCGCCGCTGGCCGTTCTCCCCGCATCGTTGATACACTTTCACGCAATTTTTGAAATCTTTACTCACGGTTTTAGGGAATTTATGTTTCTTTTAGTTATACCCGTTTGGGTCTAGTTTTCTTTGGTTTTATTTTGTTTTACTTGCCATTCAGTATATTTTCTGTTCGTTAATATAATTTACTCCATTTCTGTTTTAATGAGGACGCGTATTTTTATTGTTATTTTATGCCATATTATTATAACCTACGCGTTTTTATGATTGAAAAGATGTACAGCCGTGACGTCACGGAATGAGTGTAACCCTGCTTGGCGCGAAAATAAACAGTTGGTGCCCACACTTGGTCAAAGAAAGATTTCGTCTCTCCTTACCCTATTCCTTTATGACTGAATTGCAGCCGGCTTCTGCGAACAACGGAGCCCGCCCGATACTTCAGGGAGAGGAAAAGTTACGTGTCCTTACAGCTCCCTTATTTTGGCTAATAGGAGTTATGTTAACTTAATATATATAATGATAATCAGAAGAGGTAATCCTAATTTTCATATCACGATCCATTTTAGTATATTTTCATTTATCCATTTTTAGTGTTTCATTTTCTACCTGATTTTATCTTAAAGTAATTTTCGATCACTTGTTTATTGCCTTAATTTAGATTTTCTCTATATATGTATATATATTTTATATATTTTTTTTTTTGAGAGCCCTCTGAGACGATACGATGCTCACGTGTTCCTAGGACCCCCCCTTTGCCTGCTACCACTCTCATGGGGCTCTAGGTCTTTCAGGGGGGGAAATTATCCATCCTCAAATTGCGCAAGGCCTGGGCTACAGAGCCGCGTACTCTCACACAGTGATACGGGTAGTGTGGCCAAAGAGATAGACCACATCCTCGTTAGCACTCGATGGAGGATCCGAGGTCTGTGGAACTGATCATAGATTAGCTGTGGCTAATCTGTGGGTCCACTTTAGAACCCCCCGTAGCCCAAATGAACACCCTAGGGTGTTTCATTTGGACAGATTGAGGGAGGACAAGTGTGCCCAGGTATTTGCTGAGCGTGAAACCCTTGATGCAGCCCAAGAATCGATTTGTGAATGCCTAAGAGCAAGAGAGAATCCCATCTCACAGAAGACAGTGGAAGACACAGATGCTTGTCGTGTGGCTCGATTGTCAGGGGGTTGCAACTTGCACCGTTCTCTGGACTAGGTCACTGTTGAGAAGGGTTAATGAACAGTTTATCAGGAATCTTGCAGAGGAGGTCGAAAGCCATTTCCTAATAAATGACCTTCGTCCTGCCTACCAAGCCCTGAGAAAGCTGAACTTCAAGCCTTCCTCACAGATGACTGCAGTCTGCTCAGGAAATGGCCAGATAATCTCAGATCCTGATGGGGTGCTTGTGCATTGGGTTGAGTATTTTGAGCAGTTGTATCAGGTTGATCCACTAACAGTAAACATGGATGCGAGTAATGTTGAGATTCCTCTGCCATACCCACCCATAATGGGCGGCGATCTCCAAGCTGAGGAGTGGTAAAGCAGCAGGTGTTTGCGGCATCCCAGCTGAATTGTTAAAGGCTGGTGGAGAACCTATGGCAAGGGGCTTGCATGCTGCCATCTGGCAGACTGGTACCATTCCCCCTGACATGCTGAGGGGTGTGGTCATCCCTCTCTGGAAGGGGAAAGGGGATCAGTTGGACTGCAGTAATCACCAAGGCATTACACTAGTCAGTATACCAGGCAAGGTATTTGCACACATCCTACTGAGACGTATTAGAGACTACCTGCTGAGGCACCAAAGGCCGTAGCAATCTGGATTCACTCCTGGTATATCCACAATAGACCGCATCCCGGCGCTTCGAGTCATTGTAGAGCGCCGTCGTGAGTTCGGACATGGGCTGCAAGCAGCTTACATCGACCTCAAGAAGGCGTTTGATACCGTGCATCGCGAACCACTCTGGGAGATCCTGAGGCTAAGAGGAATTCCAACAAGGATTATTGGATTAATAGCAAACTTGTATACAGGCACTGTAAGTACTGTAAAGTGTAGTGGGGGCCTGTCAAGCTTTTTCCCTGTTAGTTCAGGTGTGAGGCAAGGCTGTGTTCTTGCACCAACACTTTTCAACACTTGCATGGATTAGATACTGGGTAGAGCAACTGTCTAGTGGAGCAACTCTGGGCAATGTCAAGGTTACAGACCTTGACTTTGCTGATGATGTTGTCATTCTATCTGAATCTCTGGAAACCCTAGTGTCGGCTCTTGATGCTTTAGCAATGAAGCAAAGCCCCTGGGGCTAGAGGTCTCCTAGACCAAGACCAAGATCCAGAATTTGGGCGGCCTACTAGGAGACCCTGTGCAGTCGGTACGTGCTTGCGGTGAAAACATCGAAGTCACAGAGTTTTATATACCTCAGTAGTGCTGTTCACGACTCTGGGCTGTCAGACAAGGAAGTCAGTAGACGGATTGGCCTGGCAGCAGGGGTCATCAAATCTCTCGACAAGAGAATTTGGAGATACCAGTACCTGTGCAGAAGGACCAAGCTGCGTGTTTTCAGGGCCCTGATACTGCCATTTTACTATTTGGTAGTGAAACTTGGATGCTATTTTGTGCTTTCGAATCTCGTCTTGATGCCTTTTGTAACAGATCCTTGTGCCGGATCATGGGGGACAGTTGGCGGGACCATCTGTCCAACCAATGGCTGCACCGTGAGACCAGTACAGGACCTGTTACTTGCACAATCCGCGATCGCCAACTCAGGCTAACGGCCACTTGGCTTGATTCCCGCAGGATGTCCTTGCCCACCAGGTTGTCTTTGTCCGAGACAACCCTGGGTGGAGGAGGCCTGTGGGACGACCGAGAAGGTCGTGGCTTGGGCAGATCGATCAAACATGTCGTGAGGAACTAGAGATGGCCGGGCCTCTGCCTGGCGGCTCGCCATGAGGGACCCTCGTAGGTGGAAGCAAAGGGAGGATGCGGCTATGCACCCCTGCCGGCATTAGCTCCCAAATGATGATGATGATGATATCTTTTAGGGGGTAGGGTACTATTTGTAACAAAACCGAATATGGGACCTTCTGTTATGGTAAACCTTTCAGAAATTACCAATGAATATATTGCAAGGAAGTACACAGAACCTAGATTCCCTTGATCGAAATTCAACTGAGCGAGTTGCGACCGCCATGGCAACACAAGTGATATAAAAACTAATGCCTAGAGATGCAAGGTCGGCTCATTCCGACTCCAAAAGAGATCTAGCTTCCCCTGGGCAAGGAGTTCAGGATGCCCGGGACATCATTCTCGCATGACCCCCAATCATTTCTCGTGCGTGCTTCTGGCCCTAAAGCACAGTTAATGAAAACAACTCAATGAAGGAGAGTGAAGCTGACTTTTTAAATCTATTGATAAAAACAAACAAATTTAGAAATGTAGGACGACGGTAACAGTCTGTCGTTGTAATTGGTAAATTCCGGTTCATTGTGCTGTTTATCAGGTCTCATTTTTATCACTGGATACCTTGGGTTCCTGTGTCTCATTTGGATTTATTTGGGACTTCATTTGGGTTCATTTTTGTGTTTCGTAGGCCGGCTGGCGAGCCACCAGGCAGAGGCCCGGCCCATCTCTAGCTCCTCACGACAGGTTTGATCGATCTGCCCAAGCCAAGACTTCCTCGGTCGTCCCACAGGCCTCCTCCACCCAGGATTGTCTTGAACAGAGACAACCTGGTAGGCAGGATCATCCTGCGGGAAACGAGCCAAGTGACCGTATAGCCCGAGTTGGCGATCGCGGATTGTGCAAGTAACAGGTACTGTACCAACAACCGTTGGTTGGAGACATGGTCCCGCCAACTGTACCTCATGATCCAGCGCAAGGATCTGTTACAAAATGCATGAAGACGAGATTCCTAAGCACAAGATAGCATCCAGGTTTCACTACCATTTAGTAAAACTGGGAGTATCAGGGCCTTGAAGACATGCAGATTGGTCCTTCTGCACAGGTACCAAATACTCTTATCGAGAGATTTCATAAACCCTGCTGCCAGGCCAATCCGTGTACTGACTTCCTGGTCTGACAGCCCAGAGTCATGAACTGCACTACCGAGGTATATAAAGCTCTCTGTGACCTCGATGTTTTCACCGCAGGCACGTACCGACTGAAAAGGGTCTCCTAGTAGGCCCCCAAAATCCTGGATCTTGGTCTTGGTCCAGGAGACCTCTAGCCCCAGGAGCTTTGCATCATTGCTAAATGCATCAAGAGCCGCCGCTAGGGTTTCCAGAGATTCAGATAGAATAGCAACATCATCAACAAAGTCTGACTTTGGACACTAGCTCTACCTAGTATCCAGCCCATGCAAGTGTTGAAAAGAAGAACACAGCCTTGCCTCACACCTGAACTAACAGGGAAGAAACTCGACAGGCCCGCACCACACTTTAAGTTTGCTATTAATCCAATAGTCCTTGTTGGAATCCCTCTTAGCCTCAGGATCTCCCAGAGTGATTCGCAATGCACGGTATCAAACGCCTTCTTGAGGTCGATGTAAGCTGCATGCAGCCCACGTCCGAACTCACGACGGCGCACTACAATGACTCGAAGCGCCGGGATGCGGTCTATTGTGGATATACCAGGAGTGATTCCAGATTGCTCCGGCCTCTGGTGCCTCAGCAGGTGGTCTCTGATACATCTCAGTAGGATGTGTGCGAGTACCTTGCCTGTTATACCGAGTAGTGTAATACCTCGGTGATTGCTGCAGTCCCACCGATCTCCATTCCTCTTCCAGAAAGGGATGACCACACCCAGCATGTCAGGGGGAATGGTACCAGTCTGCCAGATGGCAGACGGGACAGCATGCAGGCCCCTTACCATATGCTCTCCACAAGTCTTTAACAATTCAGCTGGTATGCCGCAAACACCTGCTGCTTTACCATTCTTCAGCTTGGAGATTGCCCTCCTGACTTCAGTCAGGGAGGGTGGATCCTCGCTGATGGGTGGGTCTGGCAAAGGAATCTCTACATTACCCGCATCCAAGTTAATTTTTGATGGATCAACCTGATACAACTGCTTAAAATACTCAGCCCAACACACCCGCACCCCATAAGGATCTGAGATTATCTGGCCACTTGCTGAATGGACTGCAGTCGTCTGTGAGGAGGGCTTGGAGTTCAGCTTTCTCAGGGCTTGGTAGGCAGGACGAAGGTCATTTATTAGGAAATGGCTTTCGACCTCCTCTGCAAGATTCCTGATAAACTGTTCCTTATCCCTTCTCAACAGTGACCTAGTCCTGCACACCAGAGAACGGTGCAAGTTGCGATCTCCTGACAATCGAGCCCCACGACAAGCAACTGTGGCTTCTAGTGTCTCTTGCGAAATGAAATTCTGTCTTGCTCTTGGGCATTCACCACTCGATTCTTGGGCTGCATCAAGCGCTTCACGCTTGAAGGTGTCCCACGGAAGAGCAGGGTCCGTCAGGCCCTCGATTGCTGTGAAACGACCAGAGATAGCCTCACCCTCCCTCAATCTGTCCACATTAAGCACCCTAAAGTGAACCCGGAGAGTAGCCACAACTAATCTATGATCAGTTCCACAGAACTTTGCGCTTTGATACACCCTGCAGTTCTGGAGGATCCTCCACCGAGTGCTAACGAGGATGTGGTCCATCTCCTTGGCCACCTGTATCGCTGTACCAAGTCCAACGATGAGGGTCAGAGCGCTGATACCAGGAGCCAGAAACCCTCAATTTCTGGGTTAATGGTTAAAAGCAAAATAAATGTGCTAGACATCTAAGGTCATGTAGCACTATAGTAAATGGTAGTGAAGGGTGGTTGAGTTAGTGATTAGTTGTCAAAGTTTGGCAAAGGAATTGACGAGTAAATGGGTTAAGGTTGGGTAAGGTAATGTATAGGGGTTAGATCAAGTGAAGGATGTATATGCATTTGAGGTTGTCAAAGCAGAAAGTGTGAGAAGTTGTTGGAGGGATCACGAAAATCGGTCCAATTTGCCTGGGCTAAATAGATTATTTAAGAAATTTGTAGAGATGGGGGTAGTAGAGGGGGGGGGGGTTGGTTTGCGAAGTTCTAGCTTCGCCCGGGCCTTCTAGATATGGCCCGGCCTGTGTCAGCTTTTTTACGGCTGTCTCATTGAGTTGTCTGACACTCGGTGCTCACCGTGGCGGCGGGATTGCCAGCAAGCGCTCCTGCCTGCCATGGGTGAAAGCATTTCGCATAGCCTCTTTACCAGCACGGCGGCTGTTGTGGGCGGTCCATGTCTCAGGAATTGTGTATGGTTACAATTTTCTAGGTAGTGGACTAGTGTGGCGTTCGGCTCGCCGCAGTGCTTGCAGCACCATTCATCGCGTTCGATTGTTGGGATAATCTGCCATGCACAGTGGTAACCTAGGCGCATTCTGTAAAGAATGACTTCGGTACCTCTGTTGCTTACTTCAGAGAGTGCCAGTGGTTCAGAGCCTGTGGCGTCTGAGTACCAGCTGGCCGAGGGGAAGGTTCTCGTTTCCTCTCTGTGGAGCTGCCGTAGGAAGGTACGACCGACCAAGGCACACTTCTCCATAAGTAATTTTCGGCTCGGTTTTATCGTCATGGGATTTGGGGGCATACCCCTGCCAGCGGCGGCTAGTCTGTCAGCAAGCTCGTTCCCTCTGATGCCGATGTGGCTTGGGACCCAATTGATGATAATTCTTCTACCCTGAGCAAGAGTTCTCTGTGCCATTGTGAGAATCGTGGTCAGTAGGTAGATGTTGTCTGTGGGTGAGCTGTGCTGAAGACCGTCAATGGCTGCCCTGGAGTCTGTGTGTATGACCACGTGTCCTTCCCTTAGGGACGCGTGGCCTAGGGCTCCCATGATTGCAACTGCCTCTGCCTGTAGCGAGGAGGCGTTGTCTGTTACCCTCATGGATCGCGTGGCATCCCTAGCTGCAAAGCCGGCGCCTGCAGTGTGGCTCAAGGGGGGGTAGTAGAAGGACGGGGGCATGTGGAAGAGGGAGTAGTGTTGAGGGAGGTAGTGTTATGGGGAGGTGGACAATAAGGTTGTAAGGTAGTAATAAGGGAGGATGGGGTAGTTGATGAAGAAGGTTGTGGGGGTATAGTTGTTGAAGTTGAGCATGTTGGGAGTAGAAATGTCTCCTGGGGTGTTGATTAGGGTGGATACTGTACTAGTCGGCATTGAGGAGGGGGTATTAGTTGTAGTGTTCAGAGCCGTGGTCAAAGGAGAGCCTGGGGTCAGGGAATCGGGCGAGTTTGAATTGGTGGAGCTATTTGATGAAGAGGCAAGCCTCATTGCCTCTAATAATGGTATGGTTAATGGTTAATGGTTAATGGTTATTCATTGTTGGCCATGATAAGCCTGAAGTATGTTGGGGAGAGAAACGGTCCACCCCTCAGGGTCGCTTGAGGGGTAAGGGCTAGACAAGCAGGGGAATACCGTGCCCATGGCTCCCTCAGGCCGTTCAGGACTGGCACAAAGTCAGCCTTTCATCCTTTCAGCACGGCTCTCACACCTTAGGAAGTGGATAGTAGAAGGGGTTGGTGAAGGGACAGAAAGGAAAAAGTAGGAGGGGAAAAAAAAAGACCATGCAAAGTTTGTTGAGTCGAGGGCTGAGTCCCAAGGTTGGGGAGTTCCCCAGCATTGGGTCCCAGTCTCCGCCTCCTACGCCCCCCCCACGACAACAACGGGCAAGGGATTGGGGGGGCTCAATTTCTGGGACCAAGCAAATTCCCGGAAAAGGAGGCTATTCTCTCTACCAGCGTCAGCTCCTGAGCCATGAGGACTGACAGACATCTCATAGCCAGCTCGATCGCAGCCAGATAACACATTGAAATCACCCAGAACAATACAAATATCTCGCCCAGGACAGCTGTCTGTCACAGATGCAAGTTTGGTCCCGTGGGCTTTGTCCCACAAGCTTCACGCCAGGTTGGCGGCCGCTGGGACGAAGATGGGACAACAGGTAACCCACGCTCCCCACCCGAGTCCCAGTCCTCGGTAACGTAAATAATGATAATAATGATTATTGTTGTAATAATAATAATAATAATAATAATAATAATAATAATAATAATAATAATAACTATTATCAACATTATTATTATTATTGTTTTACTATTATAATTATTATTAATTATGATGATGATAACAATATGCAGTAATAAAAATATTAATAGTTATACTAATAATAACTGTGATTTTTCTTAGCATTGTCATCATCAACGTCATTTGTAAGAGTGGTTTTATTTACTTGGATATTTTATATAAACAATGTCAGGTATGGGTAAAAAAGGAAAAACAAAAATATTTATTTAGAAATAATATGAAGTCCAGAGAAACATGTGAGAGAAATACAATAAAGGAGGTGGTATACTAAAAAGAAAAGAAAAGAAAGAATTGATAGGAGCAAATTTTAAACCTGATAAGACTCATATCAGAAAACAAAAGAATATATATTTTAATACAGGAATGAAGCAAAACAAGGGACTCTGTTCAGTGATACAGCAGTGCCACTCCTGCCTGATTATATGTCCTTCATAACATGAGCCTGGCCTATCTCAGGCGCTGCACGAACTCCGTAACTGGAAGCAAGCACAAACCCCAGACATTGTAGCAGCAGAAATGAAGCAAAAATACTGTTTTTCCAACTAGGATGAAAAACATAAATAATTTCAAATCCTTCAAACAGAAATTCTGCAATGCAGATAAACTCAGAAATTTCATAAAACTAAATCTAGTCAACAGTAGTCTACATGAGGCATATGAAAATAGCAAAAGAAACTTTTTATATTTAATATATATAAAAAAATG
>NC_061855.1:14308673-14321173 GCF_019202785.1 Penaeus chinensis | reverse complement strand
ATTGGGCATAGCACGTACGTACATGTCATGCCCGTAGGCATTGGGTTATACATTATACTGTAAGAATATAATCTCTAGCTTGGGAGCTCTGTCTCCTGGAACTCCCCTGGACACAACAGGATAATAAATAACAAAGTAACTATATTTACGGAAATGTAATGTAATGTCTAGTGACTAATTTTATGGGAGTTCCAGTGGTGTGTGTGCAGTGTGGAATTCTCACTCTACTCAGTAGAGTGCATGACTGATATGTGGAAGCTCCTGATGCTGAGTCTGTCCGACGCTTTCTCCTGCCGTGAATACATGGAGGATTCTTTGTTTCATGTGTGGAGATTGGGGGATTGTGACCCCTGCATCATACAATATGGTGACTGATTCAGTACTGTGATTACTGCAGAGTTTGAGAATTCCACACTGCGCATATGTGACCAGAACTCTTGAAAAACTAGTCAATTATAATTACATATTACAATACCATAAACGTAGCCACAGCGAAAAAATAAAAAGTATAACTTCAGTTTTCAGAATACCTTCATATGATGGATCACAACCTTAATGGTACTGATAGATTTGTCTCACCCTCCATTACCCATATATGTAGGATATTTGGAAACCCCAAACCCCCATATTCTTGGCCTGATAGCAAGGGAGGATATGAAAGATACCAGGATAAAATATGAATAATATACACAAAAGAGCCCTAGGATTATGCTATATCGACAAGAATGGAGAAGATCACCCAATTTTAGCTTAGTCACTCATCTTGTTTATGTTGCGAGGATAAATACTACACTTACCACACAACTCGTTAGTGACATGCTTGTCTTCATGATTTTTTGGCAATTCTTGGTCTGCTTCTCTATATTTATGCAATTAATGTGTTCTTTTAATGTTTTTATAATTCCTAAATGTGTCTTAACCCCTTCCCGACAGTTCACGACTATAGGCGTCATGACAATACGCTCGAAATGTGGCGTGCGGCTGTCCGCTGCAGCGGCACGCCAAACGCTCCGAGGCAGTGATTCGGCTTGATGTACCGAACTCACACACTCAAAATTGGCGCGTTGCCGTGGTTCGCCAGAGCGTAGAGTTTTTTTTTAGTTTACTACACCCATCACCAATGGGTTAAGATTTACTAATAAAGTTCTTTATAATCTGTGCATGCCTGTTTTCATGACTGGGAGAGCAGTGGAGGAGGAATATACATGAGTAACCATTCCAATTTGATATCTGAGCTCATTCAGTGTTCCCAATGTCAAAAAAAGTGATTACAGACAGCAATTCAGACAGTCATTGAATTATAAGAAAAGAGATGTGGTTTTCAGCAAGCAAATAATTTGGACCACATTTTATATTGATAGATAATTTGCAAATAACATGGGAGGGGTCCAGGCTGCATAACCCCTGGTTAAGGTAATTTTTGGCCATCGGGTTCCAGTGGGTTCAGGGGGTGGAGCCTCCTTTCTATGGGCATGCTAGGGGCTTTTGGTGGCATTATGGCGGTAGATTTTACTAAAATGTTGGTTGGCTGCCAGTAGAGTTTTTTGTAAGTTGGCACCTTGGTCCATAGGCTTTCAAAGATGGCAGACACTTTTCATCATTTTCTTTGATTAATGCATTTTTGTTCTGAATTCTATCTATTCTATTTTCCTGCCCTCCCCTGCTATTTGGACTATCAAATTAGGCTTGTTGATAGAAATGGTATGCAGATTTCCTCAACAGTTCAGTTGCACAAGGAACAATGCTCAGATTCATAGTTTTGATGACTTCTATCCCAAGAGTGCTGTCACTACTTAAATCAGGTTTCAGAAAAATTAATGATGTTAGCAGAGACCCCATCATTTAAGCTCATGCCAAACTGCCTCTGCTTCATAGTAATCTATCTTTCTCTTTTGTTTGTTCTCTCTCTTATTTATAAATTAACTTTCTTTTTCTTGTTTTTTGAATTATTAACCCTCACGATCCAGATGATACCATCATTTCATGAAAAAAATTGGCTTGAGGGGCAGGTGATATGAACATGCCATCATGGGAAAATTTGGCTGTTGGTCTGGGTGATGGAACTTGCCATCAGAAGTGTTTCAGCTGAAGGCTGGGGTGATGGGAAAGACTCGCCTTGAGTGCACAAAGCTCTTGAAGGGTGATTAGACTCATTTGGCATTTTTGAAGGGACTTATTACATAATTCCCATTGATAAACCTAAGCCATGACTGAAAGAGCACTGGCTCTAGAGAGGATACAACTTCCATGCTTAGGACCTTATTCCTGCCTGCCATGACTAGTGGCACAGTTTGTATTACAAAAAATTTAATATGAAAAAATGTAAATAATGACAGATAACAAAAGTTTACATATTATTGTTATTGCACTGAGTTTAGATTACATAGATATATGATATGGAGTCTGTGAAAGGAAAACAGTCTATTACCATCTGGATAAAGCAAATCAAATGACAAATATTGACATTGGAAAATGGCATAGAAGCTGAAAATGCTTATGCAGAAAAAGAGAAAATAACATTGCAAAGGGGAAGCATGGAGTCTTGTCACCTTACATGTCTCTGTTTGCACCCGGCCTACAAGCCGCACACCCATCAGAGTGTCTGCTCACGTAAGCCTAATGCCCGCATTTGGGCCACATGATGGCAGTGAAGCATCCAGATCCAATGGGTTAGATCTCCCTTTATCTCTTATTCTCTTCTGATAGTTTGATTTGTAGGGATCATTTGATTCATCATAATTTTGTGGTTCAAACTGATAGATGCCAGTTTAAACTTCCTTTGTTCTGTTGTCATCTATAAAACAAATTTTGTCTGAAAAATCAAGTAGCTCTGATGAAACATCAGTTGACTCTGCACTGGATAGAATTGCTGTACTAGCCAGTTGTTTTGGTGCAGTGTTATCTGGGTGCCCAAGTTTTTTCCTGGTGCAGTGTTATCTGTGCTGCCCAAGTTTTTTCCTGGTGTAGGGTTATCTGTGCTGCCCAAGTTTTTTCCGGGTGTAGTGTTATCTGTGCTGCCCAAGTTTTTTCCTGGTGCAGTGTTATCTGTGCTGCCCAAGTTTTTTCCTGGAAGGTGAATTTGGTTCCATGGGTGGATGCAGTCCTTGGATGATTTTTCATGTTTAATTCATCTGTATAAGGGGATGCTTACATTAATTAAAGAACTGATTTTGGATAGATAAAATTAGGATGTGTCATCACCCTTAGCTTATTCATAATGGGTAGAATTTCAAATAAACTTTGAGTCTAGGGTGCGATTGTGCTTCTCTGTGCCTTGGCTTTTGTTTGGCTCACGGCTAGGCACCTGAGTGGTTGTCTTGGCTCTAGGGCATGGGCTTAAATGTGATTAGACATCATCTGGGTTTCAATAAGATTAGTAATTCAATAGGAAGTGGAATTTTCAGTTTTCCTTTATCTTTTCCTCCTATCTCCAACTTTTTTTGGGAACACATGGAGAATCAAAAACCAGCCAACAATATTTTGGGATCTTGTGGAAACCTGGGGTTTGGGTTGGGGGGTTGGGTTCATAACACTCAATTTAAAAAGTGAGCTACGTTTAGTGTCTTAGATGATAAAGAAAATGTAGAAAAGGAAATCCCCAATCGAAGGTTTCTTTGCAAAAGATTTGATTCAGTGTTGAGTGAAGGAACAAACAAACCCTTTCTTAAAAGACTAAATGATCTGATTATGAACCAAAAACCTACCTAACCAAGGGCCTATCTTGAACCATCACCTTATTATTATATTCCACTAGCCGATCAAAGATCATGACATCAATAATAAAAAGTGAGTTGAGAATTATATCATAGACGATAAAGCTTTAAAAAGGAAAGCTCTGATCCAAGGTTTGTACATTGAATATTTTACCTGGCATTGTGCAGACAAAAGAGCCCTATCTTAAATACACAAAATATCAGCATGTGAAGAAAAAATCTGCCAGTAAAGGGCCTTACCCCTGGACCCCCTTCAGATTGTCATATTCCCCATGCAGGGGACCTCCCCTGCCTCCCCAAGAATCCTGTCATTTTCTAATATGCCTTCCCTTCCCTTCCTATAGCTCATTATATATATATATATTTTTTTTTTCTATCCCTTTCTTTTACCTCTAGACAAATGTAGGTTAAAGAAAGGATCTTATCATGTTTCCCTTTTTTTAAGTAATATTTTTCTCTCTTTCAGCTTGGAGAAGGAACAGACTGACGTTGCTCGGGTGTCTCAGGAGTCAAGCCAGAAGGTCCTTGAACTGCAGCGTAAGATCCAGACAGCTCGTGAGCAGGTGAGACAAACAGACAGGCAGGCTTATATTAGCTGTCAAAAAAAAAAAGGAGAGACTACAGAATGCTTGGAGTTTATTTTTGTCTCCTTTTTATTACTTCTCCTTTGTTGACTCTTATTCCTTTTCTTAATTCTCTCTATCGGCTTGAACTGAAATGGTGAGACTGATCATATATTTATTATAGCATGCATCTAATGCCTTGTATTCAGGATGATTTTCATGTAGTAAATAGGGGCAAAGTAAAGCCAATATTCTTATATTAGTATTCACATTTATCTGCCCCAACTCATCAGGTGAGAAAGCTGCCTGGTGTGGAATACAGTGGAGAGGAACAGCTCCGCCGCCTTGAAGCTCTCCGGAAGCAGCTAGCACTGAAGAAGCGACTCCTTTTGAAATACAAAACCAAGAGTGAAGCCCCCCACTAGTAACTGAATTGTTAGTGTTCTCTGATGAGCAAGGTTCAGCCTTGTTTTTGAAATGGTGATTCTGGATATACAAACTTGAAATTTAATGGTGACAGTGAAGATATAGCATGAAAATATCTCATCTAGTAGGATGATGGGTTATTTACCGTAAGTCTTGATGGGAATTACCCCTATGAGGATACCCTCTCCAAATCTTTCTATCTACCTCCTCCTTCCATTCCCATCAATTTTCCTTTTCATCTCTACAGTGATTAATGCTACATACCCCTTTTACAGAAGCTGAACTTGCTATGGTCTTACGGTATCTCCTAAGCCGGATCCTCAACAACCCCCAAGTTATTGAGAAACTTTCCGAGTCCTATCCCATCCGCCGCGCAGCCCAAATCACTGCTTATGCCCTGCAACGTGGAAAGGTTGCAGCATCAGAAGCACTTGACTCAGAAGCAAGCAAGCGTTTGCAACAGTTTCGTCAGGATTTCACACAGGAAGTAAAAGAAGGTTTCAAGAAAATTGAGGAGAACAAAACCAAGAAGTAAAGGAGTCTTGTGAAAGGTACACTCCTCCTCCTTGAGGATTTCTTTTGCAAGCATAAGTATCAAACCCTAAACTGTCTCATAACATCAGCATGCCTGAGGGAGCTGCAAACACTTTACCGACCGATGCTGAAAAGTCGACTGAGGAGAAGAAGCCCAAGTGCAAGGCTTGCTGTGCATGTCCAGAAACCAAGAGGGCACGGGACGCCTGCATCATAGAGAATGGCGAGGAGAATTGCACAGAACTCATAGAGGCTCATAAAAAGTGCATGAGAGAGATGGGATTCAACATTTAAGAGTGAGCTTTTGAGGTGTATTGTTAGTGGATTCAGGTATCCTTTGTGCAAGGCGTGAAGATAGGTATTGTTCTTTAAATTTTGTAGGTCCGAAACAAACATCCATAGAAATCAAAGTTAGTCTTGGGTATGATTGGTAACAATGACAACAACATCGCAGAAGCATACACTCTTTGTGGCAGAGCCGATGGGGGACAAACCTGTGACTGAACTGGCAGGCATCGGTGAAGTCCTGGGCAAACGGCTGGAAAACAGGGGATTTGACAAGGCATACGTTGTCCTTGGGCAGTTCCTTGTATTGAAGAAGAACCGGGAATTATTCTTAGAGTGGCTGCAGGATTTGGTAGCTGCCAATTCCAACCAAGCATCTGAATGTTATCAGTGCTTGGCTGATTGGTGCAGCGAGTTCTTGTGACGAGTCCAAGGTTGTAGCGAGTTCTTCGGGATATCCCACTTCCTAATACCATTGTTTTTTGACTTTGTGGACAGTGGTGATTTGTCTTCAAAGATTACTGTTGCTGATAACTAGGGCAACATTTAATAATCACAAGGTAGTTCAGCCATTGTACTTAACTTTCTCACGCAACAGGGACAGTTAGAGTCAGCCATGTCGCACAAAGGCCACTCAATTGTCACAATAGAGTCTCTGGACTCAGGCTTTGAGCCACGCACATATAAGCAGACATCCCCATTAGATTATTTCACTGACACACTGTTGCTTGTGAGACCATACTTCAGGGTGGCCAATCGTAGACTGCCGCATAGAGTCCTGTCATCCATGGCACCCCCTTTGTTTTTCCCAGAGTTCAGACGCGTCTACTCTGACCTGAAAGGCCCACTGTTGATCATGGTGTCCTTGGCCTCCATTCTTCTTTATGGCCTCTACAGCCCTGAGCGGACACTGATGTGGGACATAGCAGCAACAGCAAAGCTAACTGTGGGATATTGGCTGGGTCTGTCTGTATTAGCCTTCTTCCTGGGATACTTTTGCCAGACAAACCTTACGCTACCACAGTTCCTCTCCATCACGGGTTACAGCCTCACTGGCCACTGCCTTGTGCTGCTCATTGCTGAGGTGCTGCACCAGGAGGAGAACCATGGAGTTTTCTTCTTTCTTACAACAGTTTTTGGGGGGCTTGCCACAGGGAGGCTCGTCATTATCATCCTGGCTAGAACGCCTGGGCCTGCACAGCGTCTTGTGATGTGCTCTGTGCTGGCCTGTGTCAATCTCATGCATCTTATCTACATCCACTTTGCTTGCATGAGGAACAAGTTTCAAATTTGAACATACATACAGTTTGATTTGATTTTTTTTTTTTTCCACTCACAAATGGTTAACAGATTTTAAATGAACTCTGTTTCTTGATTTTAATTAATGCAAGAAAACCTTTGTTGATCTTGTTATTTGTATAAAGGACGACTGAACATTAAACAAACACTTTGATGTAGTTCTGTCAGGAAAGGACTTTGTAAATATATGGAAAGTAATAAAAAGAAACAATTCTTTGTCTAGAATTTACTTGTACACAAACCTTGTAGTTCCCTTAGGTGACGCATGTTATCATGCATCCAGAACATTAGAAAGCCATGATGAAATTTAGTTTCATTTACAAAATTGGACAGTTTCCAGAATTTGGAGTAATTCCATTAATAAACAGTTGATTTATATGTGTTCATCTATTTAATCCTGAACTTTGATTCAGATGCTAAACATGATAGCATTAATCAAATTTTCATTCTTCACTTCTGTTGTTAATGAATTCAGATTCATAGTTAAATATAAGTTTTCTTTACAGTGAATGCAACAAACAAAATTCACACATCTTAAGGGTCAGTAAAGCAAAAAGATAAACATCAGTTCAATTTTTTATTATTTTTGTAAGATTTGTTTTGGTAGTGATGATGACGAGGACTGCAGACATGACTAGAAAAAGAAAAGAAAAGAAAAAAAAATGGAAACACATTAATTAATTCACAATATATACAGTCTGGGAATCTTTACATAAAAAGACCTCATAAGCTTTCTTTTAAAACAGATGTCAAAGAGAATTATGACACTGAAGAATTGCATATCGCTCAAAGAGAAAATGTTTAAAATGGAGACAAAAAAGGTTATCAGATCTCTCGTGTAAACATCTGAATGATGGATAATTATGATGATAATATATGGAGCAACCATAGACAGAATAAAATAAATAATACCAGATTCAAGAATATGTAATAGAGATAATCATATAGACAGAAGACAGACAGTAGGTAATTAGAAAGTAGACTGACAGGTAGAAGGGAACATGGCTAATGTAATGTAAGACACATTACAGGTACAGGATACTGCCATATACAAACTTGAGCTTTGATAATGACTGATGATTCATAGGGTTAAAACAGACCACGCACCTAATAAAACACTCCTAGTGAGAGACTTGGGGTAAAAATAAAAAGTTAAAACATATGCAAATTCAATAACAATCCTGATTTGTCAATATTGTACAGAGAAAAATAAGTAGGGAGTGAAGACTATGCACAAAATACTGACCGAATTTTATATATAATAAAACATCTCAACAATACATATAACATGGTTGTAACAGATTTTCATCACAGACTTGGAAAGACATAAGACTTTTGTGTTTGTTATTTGCTCTACTTCAGCACTTGGATTCTATTGTCATTACTCTTTTTCTCTCTTCTTGAGTAGCCTCTACACTACTGCCTCAAAAACCTCATCCATGCTGGAAAAAGGTGACCCTCTTGTATACAATCCCCTTTGGCTTCACACATCACATATGCCACAGGGGACTTCTCATTTCCTTATACACAACTTCACTTTTCATGGAGGCCTGTTCACAGTTTGTTCTCTTCACATCTCTTCCATAGTTCAAGTGAGTGATATGGAAAAAGAATGAATAAGTTTCTTTTGCAGGATGTGATGCTTGTTAGCCTCCATGTTGCTGTAGATGCAGGCAAAGAGACGTAATTTCAGACCAGGTTGACCTTAGATGGAGTTTCAGGTCAGGACAACAGCTTCCCTCATCGCTCCTATCCACCTGTAAAGAAGTGGGAAACATTCTGTTAATTTCATGATTTCAATTGAATTCAGTTATGACTTTAAATGGTACTGGTATCATCATTAATAAGTACTACTATAAGCATTAGTTAATACTATTATTATTATTCACATATGTAACCATCTACCATAAAATGAGTTGAAATATGCATGTAACCTTTTCAACTAGTAGGAATAATAGAAACTTCTAGTAAAATATGGTTAGCACATGATTGCACCAGTGATATTTATACATCTGATGTATTTAACCTTATGGTTTAAAGTGCTACCATATAGTTTTAATACATCTGTTTTAATTAAAAAATAATAAAAGTCAAACATTCACAATCTCTTTCTGGGGTGAAGGGATGAACTGAAATGAATATTTATAAAATCTTCCTTAGTTGTCAAAAGCATTTGCAAGTAAAACTATCCATCCCTTCTCCATGTTTCTGGTCACAGTTTATAATAGTATAAAATACTGTTCATGCACATTTCTGATGCATAAACATTTTGAACATGAGAATAACAATAGAAAAACAAATATGATTATCATGAATATAATTAACAATATATCACAATCATCAACTATCTATCACAATCATCAATAGATTAATACTTACTTCTCGGCTAAGTGCGGAGTGTCGGCCTGGAAGACGAGGGGAGGCTGGTTGCAATGTGTCAGCTGGAAGACTAAACAAGCGTCGATTCCTTCCGTCATCTCTCGATCCTGAAAGAGAAGTGCAAGAGATTATATAATAATGAATAATTCATTAATGTCAGTTAAAAATATAATAAAGATTGAAATAAGCCATTTTAAGAACATGATCAGGAAACAAGTCATGAATATGATAATGAATAAGCTTTAGAACTTTTTAGAAACTAGTATAAACTCCATGAGTAACAGGGATTTCAGGAATAAAAATCAACTAAATGAGCAAGTACTTAAGTGTTCATCATTTATTGAGATACCTGTAACTTCCAGCAGAGTTCCTTAATCCCAGTTAAAAAAAAAAAGCTCTTCCCTACCTCCTTTACACATAATACCTTAACAGAATGTACTCACCTCAGACTTACACCTGAGCAAAGCAACACTTTATAAAATATCATAAAACGTTAAAAGATATTATAAAATAATATCTGACATACCTGTGTTGTTTCCACTGCATACCCTAAGACAGGGAAGCTCTGCAATGCACACACATCTTCTGGTGCTCTATACTCATACAGAACTCTGTCTTTAAGGACAAACCAGCCTCTTCGCCATGACCTTCTGACCATCATCCTAAGGTAACCGCACATCTGAGAAGCCTCGTCACTTGCACACACCTAGAATATCACGTTCAGATAAAGGACATGAAGGGGAAGCTGAAGAAAAGAGAGAAACAGATATGTTTGCGTATATCAATTAGACTGGTTGCTGACATATTGAAAGAAAGGTTGGGAAGACAGAGGAAGTGGAAGAGATAGAGGGAGAGGAATAGGGAGAGAGAGAGAGGGAGTGGGAAAGGGAGAATGAGAATGAGAATGAGATAGAAACATACATAGAGAAGATGGAGAAGGAGAAGGAGTGGGAGAAGGAGGGAGGGGAAGAAACAGGTAGAAAGGATATGTATGTATGTATGTGTGTGTGTGTGTGTGTGTGTGTGTGTGTGTGTGTGTGTGTGTGTGTGTGTGTGTGTGTGTGTGTGTGTGTGTGTTGTGTGTGTGTGTGTGTGTGTGTCTGTGTGTGTGTCTGTGTGTGTGTGTCTGTGTGTGTGTGTGTGTGTGTGTGTGTGTGTGTGTGTGTGTGTGTGTGTGTGTGTGTGTGTGTGTGTGTGTGTGTGTGTGTGTGTGTGTGTGTGCGTGCGTGCATTTCTGTGTGTGTCCTCACCTCCATCAGCCTTTCAGGCACCTTCTTCCTGGTCTTGTTCCGGTTGCTATCTCGAATTCCCCTCTTAAACTGAGCCTTGAGACTTGAGACTCTCCTTATCCTTGCCTCCTGTGTGTCTTCAAGAGTCATTGAGCCCTCATACTTGCTCTCAAAGTCCTTCTGCAGGACTTCGAAGCAGGTGTCACACACACGAGCCACCTGATTTCTCTTGTACTGGAGTGGAGCTCGGTTGGAGGAACAGTGGTCACACACAACCTGGGTTCATGGAAAATAAAATTAAACACTTGCTTTGGCACATCCTTCATTAAAACTTCATTCTTATTTGTATACACTGCTATACACATCTATCTATCTCTACCTCCCCAATATCTTGTTCATTGTACATACATACATACATACATACATACATACATACATACATATATATATATATATATATATATATATACATATATATATATATATATATATATATATATATATATATATATATATATATATATATATATATATATATATATATATATATATATATATATATATATGAAAAAAACAAAAAAATTAACAAAATTTAATAAAAATAGTACTACAAAATGAAATCCTCCTAACCTTTCCACAAGCACGGCAGTGGTGTCTGCGGAAAGTGAGGGTGAACTCAGCTGTGCATTGCTGGCACATTGTCACTCTATAGTCGGGGATCCAGACAGGAGCCTGAAAAGGAGAGGAATTGTATACATTTTTGAGGAATATGAATAAAATGAAGAGAGAGTATGTAAATTTATGAGAAAGTGAGTATGCTGAATGGTAAATACTGAATAATAAATCATCATATGTTTGTGTTGTAATTTAAAAGATGTGTACCATTTACTTGACTCAATGCCACCAGAAAAATGCTCTGCCCATTTTAGAATTTTTTGTGAAATGTCTCTGCACAAAGATGGCTCTGCAAGTGCTTAGCCACAAAGGAGTCAATTAGTAGACCTTGTGACCTTACCTGATTTCACCTTTCCTTGAGTTGGCAAGAAAAAAGTATTTTTTACTATGCTATGAATATTGATAGTGTTATTTTTATCATAAACATTATAATTACTATAATGTTATTGACATTAGTAACTGCAATATAAGATAACATGAAATATTTTCAAAAATCAAGGAAAAGGGTAAACAGGTGAGACAAGTAGTATTCATAATTGGCTCATTGGTGACTTTGTACTTATGGAGCCATCTATGTGTAAGAACAATTAAGAAAATAAACTCACAGTGGGCATGGCATGTACATAGATGCCACACCAGTTGGTTTAGGGTTAAGAGCTTTTACAGTAAAAGAATTGCAAAAGTTGTCTAAAAAAAAAAAATGATAAGTGTTCTTATTATATACTTTCAGTGATATATAAAAAATATATAGCAACATGTATTCATTTAACTGTATTACAGTGAAGATAGTTATTAATCTGTATTTTTCTAGCTTTATTGCTGATAAAATCAAATGTAACTTTTTTTATCTTAATTCTTTATTTGTATTCTGGAAGCACTTCTTAGTAAATATTATAGATGTACAGTGATGGTGTCAGCATGGGGTAGAAGGAGAGGGCCAATAGTATAGCCTATCACATGCAGAATGTTACCCCTCTTTTTATGTTTTAAGTATCATCATTACTAGAGGTAACCTACCTGTTTGCCCAGGGTAGAGGTGGCTGGCTGTTGGTAAGTAGGCATCTTTGCTTGCAGGAACGTTGAGCGACGTGAGGCATTGTCCTCTATAGCCTCACGTAATGCTTTGATCCACTCATCTCGCTCCTCTGCAGTGCTGGTAGAGGAGCGGTGGGGTAATTGTACAATGTTAGAAGGTTGTACCAGTCTATTTGTCTTTCTACATGACTCTCTCTTGTGATGGTATTAACATGCAGGTAACTAATCTAACTAAATCCAACTGAGTGTGCATTTATGTTCATATGTTAAAAGCCTGTTACTTGAACAGTTCTGAAAGTAGTTGTTCAGTCTCACACATAATAATTGTTATTTATAAAAAATAGTTGACTTTAAAATGAAAT
>NC_061855.1:14298673-14303673 GCF_019202785.1 Penaeus chinensis | reverse complement strand
CTGTCTCAGTTTCTGTTTCTATGTCTGCTTACATTCGTCCGCCTTTGTTTAAATCAAAGTTTCAGTACCTCTATTATTTGTTTGTCTGGCCATTCTTCTTTTTCCGCTTTTCTCCTGTCTTTTACTCCCTCTTGTCTGTCTAACCTTCACCCGCCTATCTTTTCCGTCGTCCGCCTCATTATCTGTCTCTCACTCGCCCCATTGTGGTCAGGTAAAAGGAATGGGACGGAGCGAAAAACAGTTTTTTCAACATCACTGAGCTGTCATCGTATTGAAATTACTGCTGGTAAACGGGGTTGTGTGTGTGGTGTTTGGTTGTGTGTGGTTGGTGTGTGGTGTGTGGGTGTGTTGGGGTTGGTGGTGGTTTGTTGGTGTGGGTTGGGGGTTGTGTTGGTTGGTGGGTTGTGTGTGTGTGTGTGTTGGTGTGTGTGTGGTGTGTGGTGTGTGTGTGGTGGGTGTGTGTGTGTGTGTGTTGTGTGTGGGTGTGTTCCGCGCGCGGTGGTGTGTGTGTGTGTGTGTGTGTGTTGTGTGTGGGGTGTGTGTGTTGGGTTTGTGTTTGTTTTTTGGGTTGGGGCTTTTGTTTGTGTGCGTGTGTTCCTATTCAAGTATTTCTTTTTATTAGTTCTTTTTAAAACCAAAATTTTCATGAAATTCTTTTAAAACCCGACAAAATAAAAAACCCAAAGGCGGGAAAAATCCCAACAGATACCATCGACAGCACATCCTGCCGGCAAATATAAACCCTTTTCCCAAAAAAATCCCAACGGGCAGTAAACTGTAAGCTTGTTGTTTTTATCTATAAAAAATGCCAGTGGAGTGCCTGATACGCCTCGCCTCCATATGTATAATTCTTTCCTGCCCTTGTCTGTTCTGTCCTGTCCCTCTCTAAACTTCACTTTTTCTCTCCCTCTCCTTCTCTCCTCCTCATCAAATCACCTCTCTCCTCTCCTATCTCTCTCTCCCCCACACTCTCTCCACTCTCTATCTCTCTTTCTTCTTTCTTTCCTTTCTTTCTTTCTCTCCCCTCTCTCACTCTCTCTCTCTCTCTCTCATCTCCCCTCTCTCTCTCTCGTCCTTCCCTCTCTCAATCCTCTCTCATCTCTCTCTCTCTTCTCTCTCCTTTTCTCTCTCTCTTACCCTCCTCTTACTCTCCTCTCTTACTCCCCACTCTTCTCTCTTACTCTCTTTTTTACTCTCTCTCTCCTCTCTCTCTCTCTCTCCCTCATCCTTTTCTCCTCTCTCCATCTCTCTCTCTCTCCTCTACTCTCCCCCTCTCTCCTCGCTCCTCAAAACTCTCTCCCCTCTTCTCCTCTCTCTCTCTCGCTCTCTCTCACTCTCTTACTCTCTACTTAATCCTTATACCTCACTCTTCCTCTCACCCTCTTACGCTCTCTTCTCTTCCACCTCATCTCTCTCTCTCCCTCCCTCTCTTACTTTCCCTCCTCTCTACTCTCTCTCCTCTCTCTCTCCTCTCTCCCCTCGTCCACCTCACTCTCCTCCTCTCTCTCACACTCTTCTCCCACTCTCATTCCTCTCTCCTCTCTCTTCTGTCATCTCTCTCCTCTACTCTCATCCTCTCTCTCTCCTCTCTCTCTCTCTCTCTCTCTCCTCTCTCTATCTACTACCTCTCCTCTCTCTCTCTCCTCCTCTCTCCTCTCCTCTCATCTTCTCTCATCACCTCCTCACTCCAAATTCTTCTCATCTCTCCTCTCTCTCTCTCTCTCCTCTCTTACTCTCCTACTCTTACTCTCACTCTTACTCTTATACTCGCTCCCCTCTTCTCCACTCCGTCCCATCCCTTCTCCCCCTCTCTCTCTCCTCTCCTTCTCGTTTTTTCCTCTCTCCTCTCTCTCATCTCTCTCTCACTCTCTCTCTCCTTCCCCTTTACTTCCCCTTTTCTCTCATCTCTCTCCCCTTTTCTTTTCTCTCTCTCTTTCTTCTCTCTCATTTTCCCCTCTCTCCTCTCCTCCCCTTCCCTCTCCTCATCTCTCCCCTTTCTCTTTCTCTTCTCTTTTCCTCTTCCTCTTTCCTCCTTCCCCCTCTTCCTCTTCCTCTTCCTCTTTTCCTCCTTACTCTTCCCTCTTTCTCTTTTCCTCTTTCTCTTTCTCTCTCTCTTTCTCTCTCTCTCTCTCTCTCTCTCGCGTCGCGCATCGACGCTAATCCCTCTCACCTCTCTCCCCTCTCTCTCTCATCTCTCTCAATCCTCTCTCATCTCTCGCTCTCTCTCTTACCTCATCTCTCTCCCCTCTCTTCTATAACTCTCTCTCTCTCTAATCTCCGCCGTCGCTCTCGTTATCTCTCTTCCCTCTCTCTCTCTCTATCGATCTTGTACTCTCTCTCCTCTCCCTCTCTTACCTACTCTCCCTCACTCTCTCGCTCTCATCTTTCTCTTTCTCTTTCGCTTTTTCTCTCCTCTTTTCCCTTTCCCCCTTTTCTATTTCCTTTTTTCCTCTTCTCTTTCCTTATCTCTTTCTCTTCTCTTTCGCTTTCGAGTTTCTCTGTGCTCTTTCTCTTCCTAAATATTATCTAATTATATGATCCTCTTCTCTTTCTCTTGCTCTCTCTCTCTCCTCTCTCACTCTACTCTTTCCCCCCCTCTCGTCGATCTCTCTCTCTCTTTTCACTCTCTCTTTCTCTCATCTCCCTCCTTCTCGTTCAAAAGATTAACATTGCAGCAACATATCGAAACTCTGCTTCACGAGAATTACACGGTCAACGATGACACCAAGTCACACGTTCAATTTATAAATCATGAAAAAGCCATTCTCCTCGTCTTCCTGCGGACTGAGGAAGTACATGAAAGGAGAGAAGAAAGACAGACAGCAGGACAGATAGAGAGATCGATGATAGAGATGGAAGGAGGGAAGGGAGGAGAGGGAAGAGAGAGGAAAAAAGTTGTGGAGGTGAGGGTTAGGGGGTGGATGGGTGGAGGAGGAAGGAGAAGGAGAAGGAGAGGAGAGGAGGAAGGAGTAGAAGGAGGAGGAGAGAGGAAAGGGGAGGGGGGGTGGAGAGTGAGGGGGGTGAGGGAGGAGGAGAGGAGGGAGTAGGAGGAGGAGAGGAAAGAAAAGGATGAAAAGAGGATGTGGGGACAGGGAGGAAGAGTGAGGAAGAAGAGAAAGAGAAAGAGGAAGAGGAAGAAGAAGATGAGGAGGTAGGGAGGGGAAGAGGAGGAGGAGGCTGGAGAAACTGGAGAGTAGGGGCTGCTGGCTGGTACCGCCGGGCGTCGGGTCTTAGCGGCCTTGCTTACCGTCGGCCGCCGCTGCTTTTCTTCTGTCTTCTTCTTTCTTCGGCTCCTCTCTAGGCTTCGTCTGCTCTCCGTATTCCCCCCTCGGCTTCCTCTTCCCCTCGAGCCCTTCCCCTGCCTCCTTCTCTGTCGTCATCTTTCTTTCTCTTTCTTCCTTCTTCCCGCCCGGCCTCCCCGCTGCCTGCCCCGCCCTCCGGGTCGCTTCTTTCTGCGACTCCCTATCCCCCCCCCCCCACCCTCCCCTACCCCCCAAACCCCATACCCATCCCCCTTTTCCTCCCTGCCCCTCCCCTCCTGCCCGCCTTCCTACTCTTGCCTCCCCTCCCTCCCCTCCCTGGACCTGCGCATGACGCCCCCCAACCCCCCCATCCGCAGCCATCCCCCCCCCCCCCCCCCCCCCCCTCCCCCCACGCCTATCCGCCCCCTCCTCTCCGCATCCCCTCTTCCTCGCCGGCCCGCCTCATCCCTCCACTGTCCCCCGTCCGCCGCCCTCCCCAACCCCCTCTACACGCGCCGACCCCTCACCAGGATGAAGTACCGCGGCTGCATGCCCCTCCTACACAGCTTCATGAGCTCGCCCTCCTTCAGCAGGTAGCGGCCGGGCCTGACCATGCTCGAACAAGGCCTCGGCTGTTGTGCTACGTAGGAGCGCGAAATGCTGTTGCTGAGGCTGTTGGTGTCCCCGGGCGAGGAGGCGGAGGAGGCGGCGGAGGAGGAGGCCGTGGCGGTGGCGTTCCTTCCCAGCGGTCCTGGAGGGCTAGCAGCTTCATGAAGTAGGTCTGCTGGAAGCAGGTCTCGAGAGTTAGTTCTCTTTCTTTTTGTTTTTTTGTTTTTCCTTGTGGGGGGCTTTGTGGGGGGGAGGGGGGGGTATTTTTTGGGTGGGGGTTGACTGAGGAGAAAGAGAGGAGGGGGGAGGAGAGAAACGAAAGATAGTAGAGAGAGAGAGAGAGAGAGAGAGAGAGAAATGAGAAAAGAGAGAGAGAGAGAGAGAGACGGAGAGAGAGAGAGAGAGAAGAGAATAGAAGAGAGAGAGAAGAGAAGAATGAAGAGAGAGATATAGAGAGAGAGAGAGAGAGAGAGAGAGAGAGAGAGCGAGAGACGAGAGAGAGAGAGAGAGAGAGAGAACATGAGCGAGGAGAGAGAGAAAGATAGCGCGAGAGCTCGCTAGATAGAGAGCGACTCTCAGCGCCCCATCCCCGACAATTAATCTCTCTTTCACGTCATAAGCCCCAGCATAAACTTATCTATATTTCCCTGTACATGACCTGTAAAGTACAGTATCTAAATTCTATATAAATTATAAATCTTAAAAAAAAAAAAAAAATATCTAAGCAATGATATCAATGATGATCATAAGACTAATAACAAGAAAACTGGTGATAACATTGGTATTATGAAGATAATGTAAATGCAGTTGATGATGGTAGTAATAATATGTAATATTGTCAGTAATATAAATAATATAAATAACAACGATAATACTGATAATAGTAATAATGATAATGATAATGGTAATGATAATGGTAATGATGATGATGGTGATGATGACAAAAAATAATAGTAATAGTAATTATAATAATAATAATAATAATAATAATAATAATAATAATAATAATAATAATAATAACAACAATAATAACAACAACAACAACAATAACAACAATAACAATAATAATGATTATGATAATAATAATAATAATAATAATAATAATAACAACAATAATAAGGATTATAATAATAATAACATAATAATAAT
>NC_061855.1:14291173-14293673 GCF_019202785.1 Penaeus chinensis | reverse complement strand
TCTTTCCTCTTCCTCCCCCTCTATCCTCTCTCTCTCTCTTCCTGTCCGCCTCTCTCTCTCTCTCTCTCTCTCTCTCTCTCTCTCTCTCTCTCTCTCTCTCTCTCTCTCTCTCTCTCTCTATATATATATATATATATATATATATATAAATATCCTCTTTCTCTCCCTCTAGCCTCTCTCTCTCTTTCCCTCTTCCCTCGATGTTTTTCTCACTCCCCTCACTTCCCTTCGTACCCAAGGGTAGCGTCCTAGGCACTCTCCTTCCACCTGGCTCCTTGTTCGTCGGAGTCACAGTTGGAGGACACATGTTAAACAGTCACTCGGGTTTCTGGGAATCTGCAGGACATTAACTGGTGTGAACTCTTTGGTGTTCAGTTTTGAGGCTTCATACTACGAACGCACTTCCTGTTGTATTAAGTGGTGGAACTCCTGAGGTTACTTGGAATGGCAGGACGTGGGAAATATTTCATCATACGGTTATTTTCACTGGTCGGTAAAAAACAATCAAATCAAAACAGAGCTGCAGTTTCGTATTCGTGGTAGACGTGAGGTTGTTTGTTTGGTGTTTTTTGGGCTGAAAATGTGAAGTAGATGTATAACAAAGAGATAAATAACCACAATTACATTTTCCTGTCATCAATAATAATGATTACGAAAGTTCTGGCGTATCATTATCCGGCTATTATCCTTTCTATCGCTCTCCATCACTCGCATTTTGCTCGGAAGTCTCTCCCTGTGAATGAGCAGCGTGTGAAGGTTATTTTTACGCAATCGGGATTTCCCAGCGAGCGAGGGCAGGTGCCATACGGATGACGTCACCATTACAGCTCAGCCACCTTGGGATGGGACTGTCTCTTGTTCCTGTCTCTTTCTGCGTCTGTCCGTCTCTCTGTGTCTAAGTTTATCTGTGTCTGTTCGTCTGTCTCCCCCCCCCCCCCCCCCCCCCCCTCTCTCTCTCTCTCTCTCTCTCTCTCTCTCTCTCTCTCTCTCTCTCTCTCTCTCTCTCTCTCTCTCTCCCTTTGTTTTTTTTATTTGGTTGTTTTTCCTGACTGATCTTACTTCTTTTCTTTCTATCTTTCTGGCTACATATCTCTCTGCTTGTCTCTTCTTTACTCTCCCCCCGTTCTATCTTTCTCTGTTTTATTTCCAGACTTTCCTACTCTCCCTCTTCCTCCTCTCTAACAATTTCCTTGTTTGATCGTCTTCATCACCTCGTCTTCCTCCTCCTCCTCCTCCTGCGGCAACATTTCCTCATCCTTTCGCAAACCCCTCACGTAAAACGTTGACACACACGCACGCGCCTAGACTCGTACTCTGACTCACTCTCTGACTCAGCGCCCCCCCCCCCCCCCCCCCCCCCTTGACAAGGCCACCGCATCTTCCTCCCGTCGCAGTGACCACGCCCCCCCCCCCCCTCGCCTTCTCACTTAAACCCTTGGACAGTGAAGGGTCGTTGCCTTAAGGGTAGCCTCACTCTTTTCTGTGTCGAAACTTAAGGGGTCATTAAAAAAGGGCGCTGACACAGATCGCCTTGCTTCTTTCATAACTAATATAAGGGGGACACACTGTGTAAGTGCGTCCGTGTGTTTGTGACTTTTTGCCTTAAAACTACTTCGTATACATTCGCGCTACATGAATTATTCTCAAAAATACCCCACCCCTTTTCCTATCACGTTATTATTTTATTAATAAAAATCATTGTCATAAAAAAAAAAAAACTATCAGGCAGCGGTATTTACCTTTATTCAAGACTCTCCAGTGCATTATCGTAACCTCTAAGACTAATTTCAAAATGGTGAACTTTCCGCAGAGGTTAATAAAAGGGAAACGATAAGAAGACAGTGACTATGATAATGCCAAAGAACAAAACACTTGGAAATGTAACAAAGCCTTAAATCCCAGAAAATTGCAAAATACCCAGAACTCTTTGTAAGTCCCTAGGAACCCCCACAAGGGTCATGACCTCCATAGGGAAACAACAGCCGCGATTCCCTTATCAGAACAAACCACAGCTTATCAGCAATCAAGACCACTGTAAACACAAAGGTATTGATAGCAGGATAAGAGAGAGAGAGAGAGAGAGAGAGAGAGAGAGAGAGAGAGAGAGAGAGAGAGAGAGAGAGAGAGAGAGAGAGAGAGAGAGAGAGAGAGAGAGAGATAGAGATAGATAGAGAGAGAGAGATAGAGATAGAGATAGAGATAGAGATAGAGATAGAGACAGAGATAGAGATAGAGATAGAAATAGAGATAGAGATAGAGAGATAGATAGAGAGAGAGATAGATAGATAGATAGATAGAGAGAGAGAGAACGAAAGAGAGAAAAAGAAAGAAAGAGCGAGAGGAGACGGAGAAAAGGGGGCTAGGAGAGCCATAAGAGGGAAGAATAACAAGGTGCAATAACTGGTCAGTGTCGAGCCTTGGTGCTGGTGTTCCGAGGGATCGCTTACACACCGATGCAGGCTTCTCTGACCTTTCTTTGTGCACGCTTTTTTGGTGGTTG
>NC_061855.1:14271173-14283673 GCF_019202785.1 Penaeus chinensis | reverse complement strand
CCGAGGCAGGAGCCGGAGAGACATCCCGGCTGCTGCCTGGGTCAGGGTTAGTGGCACTCGGCACTCCGGTGGGGGCGTTGGGGTCAAACCATGCGGGGGAAGAGTCGGGGTAGGGGTGGAGGGGGCGGGACGGGGTGTCCTCATGCTCACTCTCACTAGCACTAACACTAACACACGGGGTGGCGGGCGGGGCGCAACCCACGCGGCGAGCTGTGTCAAGCTCGCCGCCTTCCACGCCCACGGGGAGCCCTGCGGGGGGGTCGCGGCACAGAACGGGGATCACACGGGCCTGATCCTTCCTCTCACTCACCATCTCGGGTGTCATGCCTCCTTTCCCTCTTACTATACCATCCCTTACGTCTCTCTTTCCCTCGGTCACCATTACTTCTTCACCATTGACACTATCTTTCCAAACATCACTGAGGCCATTCACATCTATTCCGCTACTGTCAGCTGTCACATATGCACCATCACTGTCACTATCAGTACTTCTGTTGTCACTATCACTATCACTATCACAAACACTTGCTCTAAATAAGCGTTCTTCATCTCCTCCCTGCGATCTCCGTAAACTGAGCGATTTTAGCACAACCTGATTTAATTCTGACACCACGTTCATATATCTGTGGTGAACAGGAGCGGTCACAGTGTGTTCACTTATTTCCTCTTCCTCTTCTTCCTCTCCCTTGGACATTTCCCCTCCCATGGCGGAATCGCTGGAGCTTCTCGGAAGAGGAAAGTCTTGGTCGGCGAGTCCGAGCCTCCGCCTGTAGGCCGGCGTCTCCGTGAGTGACTCAGGTATGACTAAAACGCCCAGCTGCCTGAGCGGCCTTCTGCCGCGCCTCTCATGACCTTGCGTGAGGTCCTGACCTCGTGCGCATGTGCGGCCTTCACCTCCTGGTTCCCCGTCACCCAATCTGGCGTGTGGCGAGGGAGGGAGGGTGAAGCGGTAGCGGTGGGACCCCACGGACGGCAGCGGCGGCGGGCGCGTGGCCACGGGCGGCAGGCACAGCATGGACGAAGGCGAGAGGCCGGCGGGGAGAGTCTGGGCGCGCGCGGGCGTGACGACGATGACAGGCTGCGGGTTCGGAGCGGACGAGTCGCAGGTCGTGTCGCTGGGAAGCTCGACGTAGAACTGACTCCGCGGTCTCTCGCTCGGCTTTGGTTTCCGCCCGTCCCGCGGGTCTCCGGCCCATCGCGTCTCTGGCGCTGACTTCCGCTGCCGCCCCCTGCCCTTTCCGAGGGAGCCAAAAAGCGCCCTTAGCGACCTCCGGACGCCGAAGGAAAGGGAGGGGGACGGCTCACCTTCGCCTTCACTCTCGTCCTCCTGCCTGGGCCCGGAGGTCATCCCAGCCTCGCCACCCGACCAGGAGCGGGGCCGCAACGCCGCCACGCTCAGCCTCGGGTCGTCCAGAGGATCGTCCTCGAGGCCGAGTTGGTGGTGGGTCGAGGGCGAGTCACGTGACCTCTCCAGGGTGCCCTTACTCGACCCTATCGTGCGATAGGTGTTTCGCCGTCTAAAATACTCAAATCAAAATGTTTCACTATTTATCTTGTATTTTTTCAGCCTTTATCTCTGTACACACTTTTTCTTCCCGTTCTGGCTCCGTTTTCCTCCCCCGTTCTACCGCGGCACCGGATGTCCCTCTGGCAGGTGGCGCAGGTGGCTCCCGTCAGCACCCAAGAGCCACTTCTGGCTCGCGTCGTGTTCAGATTAATGCTGCCTAAGGAAACCACACACCGACACACGTCTACACTACAGGTTAAGGGCTCGTTGAACAACACGCCTACGTTGCTACAGGCAGACAAAAGCACTGTATCGTGGCACATATCCGAGCTACAGTCTAAGAAAAGCCACACTCTTTCGAGCCAGTCTACGTTACAGTCTAGGGATGCAATCACCTCTACGACACAGGCTACCAGAGAACACCCAGTCAACGCACCACTTCCGTTGAAGAGGTTCCAGGTCGCGTCAGAAGGTCGCGACTCACGCTGGGCGAGGAGGTCGTTGCGATGGTCGTACCCGGAAGTAGTGGTGGAAGTGGTGGTGGTGAGAGTGTGGTCGTCGACAAAGGGTCCCGGGGAAGCAGGAGGGGTTTCGGAAGCACTGGCGAGGGCCTCAGGGGAAGGAGGTTGAGGGTCTGTGGTGGTTACACTTTGGGTGTCTACAGAAGCAGCTGTCGAAGCCTCACTCACGGTATGTGAGGCTTCGCTAACAGTATGTGAGGCTTCGCTAACGGTAATTGGGGCTTCACTAATAGCAACTGGTGGATATTCTCTAACAGTGTCAGAGGTTTTACCTACAGCGCCCAAGGTTCTCTGAACAGAGTCCAGGGCGTCTAATACTGTGTTTAAATTTTCTCTCACGATGTAAGGGGTTATTCTTAAGGCTGCTTCACTAAGGGTGCCTTTGGCCTCAGTAACAGTGTCTGAGGCTTCACTAGTAATCTCTGTGTCTTCCCTGACAATGTCTGAGGCTTCACTAGAAGTTTCTGTGGTGTCCTTAATGGTGTTTGGGGTTTCACTAACAAGAGCAGGGGATTTAGTCTCTGTGGGTTCGCTAACAATGTCTGGGGTCTTACTACAAGTGCCTATAATTTCACTAACAGTGTCTGAGGCTTCACTAACAACAGCTGCAGTTTCGCTTACGGTGTCTTGGGCCCTACTGACAATGTCTGAGGCTTCACTAACAGTAACTACAGTCTCACCTACAGTGTTTGGGGCTTCACTAACAATAGCTGCAATTTCGTTTACAGTGCCTAGGGTTTCACTAATAATAACTTCGGTTTCATTAACAGTGTTTGATCCCTTTCTAACAGATTCTAAGGCTTCACTTACAGTGTTTGGTATTTCGCTTACAGAGTCTTGTGTATTGATGTCTGGGGTTTCACTAACAGTATCTGGGGTTTCTTTAGTAAGACACTCTGCAGTTTCAGTCTGGGAGGTTTCTCTAACTACGTCTGGGGTTTCGCTACTCGTGTCGTGCGTTTTATATTCCGGGGTTTCACTGTCCCTATCTATGAGTTCAACTTGAAGTGGATCGAAATCTGTTTCACTGACAGACTCTAAAGTCCCAAAATCTGTGGATTCACTAACGTTGTCCAAGGTTTTCAAAATCTGTGGTTTCGCTAAGGGTGTTTAATGTTACAAATTCTGCAGACTCGCTAAAATTATCAAGGGTTTCAAAATCTGCGGTTTCACTAAGAGTGTCTAGTGTTTCATAATCTGTAAATTCACTAACATTGTCCAAAGTTTCAAAATCGGGGGTTTCACTAAGAGTATCTAAGGTTTCAAATTCTGTGGATTCACTAACCGTGTCTTGGGTTTCAAACTCCGGGGTTTCACTAACCGTGTTCGGAACTTTACCCAGATCTACTTGGTCTGTGCCTGTTTTATTCGCAGTGTTCGAGGCTTCGCTGATAGTGAATGTGGTTTCTCTAACAAGGTGTGGGGATTGGCCTACAGTGTCCGTAATGTCACGATCGGAGACTCGATGATTAATGTCTGTGGTTCCTCTGTCAGCGTCTGTGGTCTCACTGACAGTCCCTGTGATTTCTTCAACAGTGTCTCCCTTTTCTTTAACTGTATCTGTGGTTTCTAAAGCAACGGTGTCTGTGGTTTCTCTAGCAGTGTCTATGGTTTTTCTAGCAATGTCTGTGGTTTCTTCAACAGTGTCTGTGGTTTCACTAACAGTGCCGGTGGTTTCTCCAATAATATCTGTGATTTCTCTAGCAGTGTCTGTGGTGTCACCTACACTAATTGTGTCCGTGGCTTTACTGGCTGTGTCTGTGGATTCGATAACAGTGTCTATTGATTCCCTAACAACGTCTGCGGTTTCATTGACAGGGAGTGTGGTTTCACTAATAGTGTCTGTGGTTTCACTAACAGTGTCTGTGGTTTCTTTAACAGTGTCTGTGGTTTCTCTAATAGTGTCTATGGTTTCTGTAACAGTGTCTATGGTTTCTTTAACAGTGTCTGTGGTTTCACTAACAGAGTCTGTGGTTTCTTTAACAGAGTCTGTGGTTTCACTTATAGTGTCTGTGGAATTACTAACTGTGTCTGTGAGTCCACTGGCTATTTCTGTGGTTTCTCTAACAGTGTCTGTGGTTTCTTTAACAGTGTCTGCAGTTTCTCTAACAGTGTCTATGGTTTCTGTAACAGTGTCTGTGATTTGACTAACAGTGTCTGTGGTTTCTGTAACAGTGTCTGTGATTTGACTAACAGTGTCTGTGGTTTCCTTAACAGTGTCTGCGGTTTCACCAATAATATTTATAGTTTCACTGGCAATAGCTGTAGCAGTTTCCTTGAGAGTGTCAGTGGTTTCCTTAACAGTGTCTGTGGTTTCACTAACAGTGTCTGTGATTTTACTAGCAGTGTCTGCAGTTTCTGTAACAGTGTCTGTGGTTTTTGTAACAGTGTCTGTGGTTTCTTTAACAGTGTCTGTGGTTTCAATAATAGCGTCTGTGGTTTCTGTAACAGCGTCTGTGGTTTCACTAACTGTGTCTGTGGTTTCTGTAACAGTGTCTGTGGGTTCACTAGCAGTGCCTGTGATTTCACTAACAGTGTCTGTGGTTTCTGTAACAGTGTCTGTGGTTTCACTAACGGTGTTTGTGGTGTCAGTAGCAGTGTCTGTGGTTTCACTTACAGTGTCTATGGTTCCACTAGCAGTGTCTGTGGTTTCTCTAGCAGTGTCTGTTGTTTCTATAACAATGTCTGTAGTTTCTTTACCAGTATTTGTGAATCCAATAGCAGTGTCGCTGGTTTCACAAACAGTGTCGATGGTATCTCTGCCTACATCTGTGGCTACACTAGCAGTGTCTGTGGCTTCACTAACAATATCTATAGTTTCACTGGCAATATCTGTAGTTTCGCTAACGGTGTCGGTGGTTTCTTTGACTGTGGCTACACTAGCAATGCCCCTGTTTTCAGTGCCAGCATCTATATCTTCACTAGCAGTGTTTGTTGATTCTCTAACTGTGTCAGTAATTTCGCTAACGGTGTCTGTAGTTTCTCTAACAATGTCTGTGGTTTCTAAAACGGTGTCTGTAGTTTCTCTAACAATGTCTGTGGTTTCTAAAACGGTGTCTGTTTCTGTACTTATATCTATAGGTTCACTAACAGCGTTTGTGGTTTCTTTAGCAGTGTCTGTGTTTTCACTAGCAGTGTCTGGAGCTTCACTACCAAAATGTCTGTCCTCCCTTATAATGTTAAAGGTTTGGTTTTCTACCGAGTTTATACTAGTAATATCCTGAGTTTCGCTTTCTGCAATGTCTAGGGTTACTGTAGTACCAGTGTCGTCAGTTGCTGTAACAGTGTCTTGTTTTTCACTTACGGCGCCCTGAAATTTTAAGGTGTTATGGGCTTCAATGGCAGTATCTGAAGTTTCAGTATGAGTTTCAGGAGGTTTATTGTCAGTATGAGGGGGTTCATTAACAGTGTCCACAATTTCAGTGTTAGTGTCTGTTGTGTCGTAGGTTTTAAGGATTGTGTGCGGGGTTTCAGTGTAAATAGCTACTGTCAGATTGCCTGTGTATTCTGAAAGAGTGTCTGAACTCTCTCTACTTGTGTTTGGGGTTTCACTAGCTACACCTAGACTATCACTCTTAATATTTTCGCTTGAGGCTTCACTAACACTATATGGGGCTTCTCTAACTGAAACTGTCGCGTGACTGATGTTGACTAACGTCTCATTGTCAATACCTGTCAAGTCTTTGATTAAGTCTGCGTTCTGAGGAGTCTTTCTACTCACCGAGGTGTCCAAAGCTTCCGTGCAACTGTGTGAATGGTGTGAGGCTTCAGGGGGGTTTGTTGTACGGGCTTCACCACGGGTTAGGATAGTGTCAGTCTCAGTGGTGGAAGGAGGACGGGGGTCACCACTCTGACCGGGGGGCTCCGGACAGTCGGGGGGGGTTCGGGGAAGGGGTTTTAGCTCGGCGGGAAGGCAAGGGGGTCCAGAGGCTTCGCTAGTATCACTAACACAACTAACACGGTTATCAAAGTTATTATCATCAAACGCACTCAGGGATGTTCTAGGGGGCGTGGCTACAACAGGTGGACTCGAAGGGGCGGGGGTGCCGTCCTTCTCTCCCTCCTTCGCCTCGACGCCACCTTGGTCAGTTATGTTAGAGGGCGTGGCCTGTGGGTTAGTGGGCGGGGGCAAGCCATCCACACTGTTACCGTTGTTAGCGGCGGGTGCAGAGGTGGTAGAAGATGCAGATGCAGCTGGCCCAGCGGTGTTAGCGGTGCAGGATGAGGAGGAAGTGGAGGAGTCTGGAAGGTTGCAAATAACACTCTCGAGCGCGGTTCGAATACCTTCCAGTCTGGAGGCGAGATCTTCGCCCACCGGTGCTTGGGGCGCGCCTCTTTCGCTCTCGCTTTCCTCTCGCTCTTTCGTCTCCTTTTTCTCCTCCTCCTGTTCTTTCGTGTCCTTTTTCTCTTCCTCCTGTTCTTTCGTCTCTTCTTTTTTCTCTTCCTGCGAAGCTTCGAGGTCTTGTGAAGCCGCACTCTCTTCTTCTGTTTTCTCCTCTTTCTCTCTCTTTTCTTCTCTTTGTTCCTCGCTTGTGTCTTCTCTTCTCTCTGTAGTTTTCGTCTCTTCGTCTGTGGTTACTTTCTGTTCTTCAGCTTTTGTTTTACTTTCTATACTCTCTGGTTCTCTTTCTACTGCATGCGTTTGTTCTTCAGTTTGTTCATATGTTCTTTCCTTCACTTCTTCGACTTCAACTTCTTTAGTTCCATCTTCTTTTTCTTCTTCAGTCTTAGCTTGTTCAGCAACCTCTACTTCTTCAACAGTGTGTTCACTCCTTGCTTCCACCTGTTCTGTTTCTTCAGTTTTCACCTGTTCTTCAACGTTCACTTCTTCAGTTTTGTCTTGTTCTTCAGTCTTTTCTTCTCCAGGTTTAATTAGTTCCTCGACCTTCGCCTTCTCACTTGTGGCTGTTTCTTCGGCCTGAACTTCTTCAGACTTCGTTTGTTCTTCTACTTTGACTTCCTCAGCGTGTTCTTGCTCTCCGTCCTTCCCTTGCTCGGCTCTCTCTCCTCCCTCCGTCGACGTCGATTTTGCCTTGTTGATTTCCTTCTTGAGGGCGTCCACCTGGTACAGGGTCTGGAATACCGTCTTTCCTTCCGATTTCGCGGAGCTCCTCCTCTTCTTCTTCTTCGCTTCTTCTCCTCCTGCTGCTCCTTCCTTCTGTTCTTCTTCAGCTGTCGTTTCCTTCTGTTCGTCTGCTTTCGCTTCTTTCAGTTCTTCTGTTGTCGTCTCCTTATGTTCTTCAGCTGTCGTTTCCTTCTGTTCGTCTGCTTTCGCTTCTTTCAGTTCTTCTGTTGTCGTCTCCTTATGTTCTTCAGCTGTCGTTTCCTTCTGTTCGTCTGCTTTCGCTTCTTTCAGTTCTTCTGTTGTCGTCTCCTTATGTTCTTCTGTTGTCGCTTCCTTCTGCTCTTCTTCCTTTTTCTCTTGCGTTGTTTCCTTCTCTTCTACCTTCGCCTCGGCCTGTGCTTCAGGTACTGCTTCTGCCTGTATTACTTCAGGTTCCTGCACCGCAACTTGTGGTTCTATCGTTTCAGGGAGAACACTGATCACTTCAGGAAGAGCAGCCTTCACTTCAGGTAACTCCTCCTTCGCTTCCTTCAGCTGAGATTGTTCTACCTTCACTTCAGCTTTGACTTCCTGAATTTCACTCGCTACAGGCTGTGCCTGAACCTCTTCTACCACAGGCTGATCTAATTTTACCTCGACATGTGCCTCTTTCACGTCTAATTGCACTTCCTTCACTTCAGCCTCGAGCACTTTCACTTCAGCCTGTGAGTCACACTTCACTTCAGCGATCACTTCGGACTTCACTTCACTCTCAGTGCTTGTCACGTGGGCCGCAGCGTCAGCCTTGGGGGGGCTGTCAGCCGGGGTGGGGACGGGGGCGGGGCTCGCATCAGCTGATTGTTCCTTTGCTGTCGCCGCCTCTCCCGCGCTCTCCCGCGCCTTGCCCTCCTCTTGCCTCTCGCTCCTCGCCTCCTGTTCGCCCTGCTGGCTTACATCATGTGTGCTTGTGTCTTTCCCCTGCTCCTGCTGAGCGGGGGTGGGGGAAGGAGGGGCGTGGGGGGAGGCCGGGCCCTCCTGCGAGACAGCTGTGGCGGCAGCGTCGGCGGAGGTGGGTAGAGCACTGGTGGCACCCTCTCCTCCCTCGCCCAGCAGCACTCGCCTTGGGGAAGTCTGCGAGTAGTTCTGCAGCGACTTCAACACCGTGTCTAGAGTGGCAAACGAACTCTCGATGGTCTTGAGGTTGTCATCGATGTCCGTCTCAAGCCTGCTGCCGTCGGGGTGCGTCTCCTTCGCACCTGCTCTTATCGTCGCTGAGGCTGAAGTGACACTGACGACGTGATTGCGCTGAGATGGCCCCGCCTCCTCGCCCGGCGTACCAACCGCGCCGCTCCTGGTCCCTGTGTCAGCGCACGCGGCGGCCGCACCACGGAGAGGTTGGCTGCCCTGGCGCTCAGTTGATTCAGCTTGTGTTGATGTTTTTTGTTGTTGTTGTTGCTGCATGAATTGTTGGTGTCTTTGCTGGATCTTGCCTTTCTTGGGCGGCGGCGGCGGGGGAGGCAGAGGTCGCGTGCGGGATCTGGTCGTGGCTTGCGGCCGCGTCTCGCTCAGATCCACATTCTCGTAGTTTTCGAAGTCGGCGCTGAGGTCGACCTTGGCGTTCGGTCGAGTGGGGTCGACAGTGAGCCTAGCCTTCACGGCGCCCCCGTCGTCGCCCTCGTCGCCCTCGCTGGTGCGGAGCTTCTTGCGGCGCGGGGGCGGGTCGTGGTGGGCGTGCGCGTGCCGCAAGGGCTTGACTGGGCGTATGCGGGCAGGGGCGGACGCGTCCAGCATGTCGTCCTTGATGTGTGTGACCACCTCCTCGATGCGGACGACCTTGGAGTGGCGTTTAGGCGGCGCGGGCGTGACCTCCACGCTTGCGTAGAGCTTGGAGCCGCGAGGGGGGCGTGACGGTGATGAGACTTCGCCATTCACCAAGAGGACCTGCTGCGACTTCTTCAGTCGGGGCTTGAGGTGGCGCGGGGGGCGGGGCGGCTCAGCCTCAAGGGTCTGCGGCGAGATGGTCCTTAAGCCCTTCTTCTTGGGCGGGATGGGCGGCGGCGTTTCCTCGTCCTCCTCGGCCGTCAGTGGGCGTAGCTCCTTCACGCCCCCGCTCTTGTGAACGCGGGCGTAGGGAGGAACCGAGTTCTGATCTGCGTCAAAGTCTCCGGAGGTCTTCTCCGGCTCAGCCTTGGCGTCTGTGTCTCCCTTCACTTCGGCCTCGACCCTGGGCTCTGCCTCGACCTTGGGCTCTGCCTCGACCCTGGGCTCTGCCTCGACCTTGGGCTCTGCCTCGACCTTGGGCTCTGTCTCGCCCTGCTCAGCTTTCGTCTCTGTTTCAACCTTGACTTCTGCATCGACTTTCACTACCTCTTTGTCTACCGAGTCGACCTTGACCTCCGCCGTTTCGCCTTCGCTCACCTTGACCTCTTGAACTTTGACCTCGGCTGTCTCGCTCTCGATGGCCTTGACCTCGGACGTGGTTGTCGTGGTGGTGGAGGAAGTGGAGGTGAGGGTGACCTGCGAGACGACGGCCTGGTCGCTCGCGTCGTGGCGCTGGATGAGGACGGCGGCGTACACCTTGTTCCCTCGGGACGGCCTGGGGGGGATCAGTTCCTCCTCCTTGTCTTTCTCTTTTTCTTCCGTCTCTTTCTTCGTGCTACCCCCTCCTCCGACCTCCGACACATCCATCACTTCTACCGTCTGCTCCATCGTCGTTTGGAAGGTATATTCCGTCCCTCCTGCTTTTTCTTCTTCCTTTTCTTCTTCTTTCCTCTCTTCCACCTTTTCTTCTGCCTTCTCCTCTGTCGTCTCCGTTTTGGTCTTCTCACTCGGCTTCAGAAGGATGGACTCGTAGACCTTGATACCTCTCTGCGGCCGAGGCGGGAGGGGGACTTCGTCAACCTCCATGGCATCTGCCTTCGCCTCCTCTCTCTTCTCCGCTTCCATTTGCTCTTCCTCCCTCTTTTCCGCTTCTCTTCTCTCTTCCTCTCTCTTCTCCTGCTCTCTTCTCTCCTCCTCTTTTTTCTCTTGCTCTATTCTTTCTTGCTCTCTTCTCTCTTCCTCTCTCTTCTGTGCTTCTTTCATCTCTTCCATATCTTTCTCAATTTGCTGACGTCGTATGATCACTTCTTCATAGACCTTAATGCCGCGTTGGGGCTTCACGGGCTCGTCCTCTTCTGCAGGAGTAGGCTGAGCCTCGGCGGGCCTAATCTCAATGTTGTCGTAGACTTTGATGCCTCGAGGTGGCTTGTGAGGCTTGAGGGCCTGAGGGATGATGTAGTCCTCCTCTTCCTCCTGCGCCGTACTTGAGGCTGAGGTTAGGATCTGGGCCTCGAGCGCAGTCATGCGGGCCTCTTCGACCTCGTCATCGGGCCCTGGGTGTTCTACGGTAATGGGCGTGTCGGTCCTCTTCTGGCGACGTCCTCGGAACCTATCCCTGCCACGTCCCTGGGCGGGGGGGACGTCCCTGGGACTGTCCTGGGGAACCACCCGCTGCAGCTCCTCCTTCACCACATTGTCATACTCGCTCTCGACAGAGGGCTGGCGGCCGTGCGAGCGCGGAGGAGGAGGCGTGGGCGCCATGGGGAGAGGGGCGGCCTCGGGGACGCTCTGAGGGCGACCTGTGTAGGCCAGGACGGGGTACAGCTCGTTGTCTTTGTCGTCGTCCATGAAGGTGATGTCGTCGTAGACCTTGACCCAGGTGCGGCCGACGGGGCCCGGGCGGCGCGACGGCTTGCTGGGGTTGTCGTCGCGGGACTCGCTGCCCCCGCGCTCGCGCCGCCCCAGGAGGTTCCTCAGCTGAGGCGGGAGCGAAGGCGCGCGCGGCAAGGGCCGCATCTTGGGCATGGCGGGCATCTTGGGCATCGACGGGACTTTGGGCATCGAAGGAACTTTAGGCATTGCAGGAACTTTAGGCATTGCCGGAACTTTGGGCATCGAGGGCACTTTGGGCATGGACGGCAGGTGGGGCAGCTGCGGGAAGCGGTCCCTCGAAAGGCCTCGCAAGGAGCGCCTCTTCTCCCTCGCCGGGGACACTGAGGCCGCGCGCTTCTGTCCGCCCGCGCCCTTGATCTTCGGCTTCGGGGACTCGGGCACGGGCGGCCTGTGGGCACTGGAAGGCGTGGGCGGAGGCGTCGGAGCCGTCGAAGGCTGTCGTTCGGGCGTCGGCGGGGGCGTGGGGGCAGCGGACGAGGGGAGCTCGGGGGTGTGGGAGCCCCTTGACGACATGACTGTGGCGTGGCGGGGCAGCGAGGCCGCCTTGCTGCCCTTCGTGAAGGCGGGCAGGATCCCCACTCGCATCATCCCCCCTCCCCCCTTCCCCAGCACCTGACGGGGAAGGGATGGAGAAAGAGAAGGAGCCAGAATTAGAAAACAAAGAAAAGAGAAAGAGAATAAAAACATCACAATGAGGAAAGACAGGAACAAACTGAGGCACTCCTGACAGAGCACTGCAATAGCTTTCCATAAGGATGACAATAATTAGATGGATTTAACTCACTTTAGGACCACAGGAAAGTCACCTAAATTACATTGTGGCGTCTGTGACCTCATTTCAACACGTTTCCGCTCCTGGGACATCGCTTTCAAAGGCATGGCAAGGAGTCTATGGTCATTTCCGGATACGTTACAAACATGTGAACGGAAAATTTTCTTCACACACACACACACACACACACACACACACACACACACACACACACACACACACACACACACACACACACCAACGCAAGTATACACAATGACACAAGACACATACACATATACAGACACTTTATTCATAACCCACAAACACGTTGATCCACAGACGCTGCCCCTCACCTGCCCAGCCAGACGAGAAACATTAAGGCATCCATCTCCTGCCTGGTCATCTTGCTGGTCGTCGCTGCCTCGTCTCTGGCCTCTCCTCGCCCCCTCTTCTCCTTCCTCTTCTTCTTCTTCGCCTCCTACTTCCCTTTCGTACTCGGAGTCGCCGCGAGAAGGAGGGAGGTTCTCCTTAGCTCTCGAGGCTGACCTGGACCGGCCTGTGGATGACCTGCCTGAAGGGGGCTTCTCCTGCGACGCCCTCCTTCCCCTCATCTGTGACCTGCACGAAGGGGAAACGAGGTTAAAGACCTTTTCAGAGACTGATGTAAATAATGCGGAAATTTATACCGATACCAATATTAACTAATGCTTAACTAAAAATATCACGTATTATGACCTAATATTTTCGGAGATAGATGTATATCTCGGGAGCACTGATAAATGATGCTAAATAAGTATGAATTATTGATGATGATAAAAGAGGTGGCGTTGATAAAGATGATAACGGTATTAACAGGTAGCGCAAACATTGATATCAATAAATGGTTCATACTGACTACAAACAGCATACTAACAATGATATAGAAGTGATAATAACATTAACATTTATGGCATTGATAAT
>NC_061855.1:14258673-14266173 GCF_019202785.1 Penaeus chinensis | reverse complement strand
ATGGCTCGATTGGTAGCTTGTGGTGCAACTGAGATTGTACAGAAGGCAACGCGAGAGAAGGTTGTTTGATAGCTATAGAATAATGAAGACAATGCTTTGCAATAGTCCTTGATGATGATAACAATAATAGAAGAGTTACTGATGTTTATTTGCAACATAGATAACGCAAATAAATACAAGATTGCTGAAATGATGAGTCTATATTTGTTTCATTTATATTCATCTGTTTATATATCTGACAGGTAGCCCTTTGATTATTAACATTCTTGGACAATTTAAGAAGGAATATGGCAACGCTGGTACTCTCTCTTGGGCTTTATCTGCGCTTGGCAACACTGTCTCAGTTGTCTGTTGCAGGTGGAGAAAAGTAATTATAAGTAAAGAGACAAATCTTAAAAGTTATCATGCAAACTGACTTAAAGTTTATTGTTTATTGACTCAAAAAGCGATAATATATGTACAGGAACATCTGTTGTTATAGTTACTACTAATACATATCGACTGGCTTGATATAGACGAAAGTAATTATGCAAAATCTAACTTTCATCATTTCACACACTAAATGAAAATGCAATCTAAATACCTTCCATGTATTCATTTTTCTTATTATTTAAAGTCAAAACTGGTGCTCTCCCTTCCGAGCGACAAGGCATTTGGCCCGGGACTACCGCATTCTCTTCTGCAAATTCTTTATTCTCTCGCTCGCTCTACCGTAATGAGGAACGGTTTCAGTACATAATAGAATGTTTTTCTTTTCATTTTATCGTTCTGTGTTTTCTTTTTCTCTCTCTCCGTCTGTCTGTCTCCGTCTGTCTCCCTCCCTCCCTCCCCCCATCTCTCTCTCTCTCTCTCTCTGTTTCCTCTCCCCATCTCTCTCTCTCTCTCTCTCTCTCTCTCTCTCTCTCTCTCTCTCTCTCTCTAACAAAAATGGTGGATTTTTCGATACACGCTAAAAACACGCAAGGAAGATGCATTATTTTTTACCCTGTCTGTTTTTGGCAGACATTACAAGGATCACGAACAGATTCCCTGAACTGAGGAGAGATTTGTAAAATGGAGACTTATTTTTTTTCTCTTTTTTATCTTTTAGCATATATAAGTTAAACGGGTTTATAAGCATTATATGGATAAACACAATGGTGAATCACGGAGATGTAACAACACTGCGTTCCATCCGAAAAGATTGCACAATCAATTCTTTCACGAAAAAATAAATAGTTCAGCAACTCCACCCAGCCGAAAACTATGCAAAGAAAACGGGAGACCAGAGAGCAGGAAGTAAGCATGACTCATAAAAAAAAAAAAAAAAACTTACGACTATGTACACAAGCAGGTGCAAGGTAGAGAAGGAGGCCGTATATAAAGACCGGAAAGGAAAATGGAAAAGAGAGTGCCGGCTGCCCTTTCACTGCGAGGAACCGGATATCGTGTGGCATTGTGACAATAACGTGACAATCATGGAAGATGAATCACCGTCGAGAGAGAGGGAGGAAGGGAGAGGGAGAAGGAGGGAGGGAGGGAGGGAAGGAGGGAGGGAGTAAGGCGGTCGCTAGGTTAAACTATTTTGTTTTGTTTTATTTTCGATGTCTTTGATGACCGTTGGGTCAATATTTTTTCTCTCCGCTCATTTTATTATTTTCGCACGAAACTAACTGGAAATATAGAAGATATATTCATTACAGAAAATCATTTATGCTCGTGTTTTCTTTTTAATGTGCTTAGTATTGCTGACTTATATAATGAATACTTCCCGGAATGTATACAGTGACGTGAAAGGAGCTAAATGCTGACTCAACATTTTAGGATTTACAAAACCACTGCACGCGACGCTCGCATATCTTTATATACGTACACATGGATGTATATCTTTGTGACTTTGCTATATGCATTAGCGTATAGCACCATGCATACACATCGCGCTTTCCCAGGCCACATATGAAGGCGAAGTGGGCGCATGTGAGGGCCAGGCTCGAGGCACACATGTCGGCAGCCCCGAGGCGAGGGAGGAATGCACACATGTCCCGCAACTGCCGATGGGCACACCTGCGCCAGCAGTTTTTACGACCGGAAATGCCCAATAAGCTGAGTAATTTCTGGTAATTATGATCACGACGAATACATTAGAGTTAGTGTTTGTGAATAAACTTGTATCTAAAAAATACACGATGTTGTCCAAGCGATTATTAACGTTTGAATAGCTGATAAGAACGATAACAACGATGAAAAAATTACAAGGTTGACTGGGTAACAATTGCCTCACCTGATGCCGATCTCCCTCTCCAAACATACATTGAATTTCTCCATTAACTTAACCGCTATGCAGTTTAAGCACTCCGCTGTACAGCATGAAGATAACGGATTTAATCAGCCCACTAACCACCGCTCTCTTTATAATGACTACTCTGCTAACCTCCCCTTTCAGATAAGTACTCGATTTAATCACCAAACTAACCACCCCGTTCATTGTCATCCTAGCGACACAATCAAACTAACACCCAATTCGTTACCATTAGTTTAAATCCCCATCGTAAACTATACATTAATCTGCCCCTCATGTTAAGAATCGCCTCAAGAAAAAAATGCTGAGTAATCCCCCCCCCCCCCCACTGTATAACCTGTATCAATTCATCAATTGATCAATTCTTCCCTTTACATTGTCTCCCACACCGCCCCTTGCCCCTGCCGGCCATTCCCTACAGCCACCCTGCCGCCCCTAGCACCACAGGCCATCCAGTACCCTGTCAGAAATGCAATTTCCGCTCGTTCCCTTGCAATTGCTACTCTGTGTGCTGTTCCTGATGCATCTGGGGGGCAGTGCGGGGGTCGGGGGGCGAGGGAGGGGAGAGAAGGGAAGAGGGAGGGGAAGAGGGAGGGGGGGAAAGGAAGAGGGAGGGGGAGAAGGGAAGAGGGAGGGGGGAAGGGAAGAGGGAGGGGAGAGAAGGGAAGGGGGAGGGGAAGAGGGAGGGGGGGAAGGAAGAGGGAGGGGGAGAAGGGAAGAGGGAGGGGGGAGAAGGGAGGAGGGAGGGGAGAGAAGGGAAGAGGGAGGGGGGAAGGAAAGAGGGAGGGGGGAGAGAGGGAGGCAGAAGATGGAGATACGAGAGAGAGAGAGAGAGAGAGAGAGAGAAAGAAAGAGAGAGAGAGAAATAGAGAGAAGAGAGGAACGGAGAGAAAAGAGAAACGGAGAGAGAGAGAGAAGAGAGAAACAGAGAGAGAGAGAGAAGAGAGAAACGGAGAGAGAGAGAGGAGAGAAACGAAGAGAGAGAAGTGAGAAACGGAGAGAGAGAGAGAGAGAGAGAGAGAGAGAGAGAGAGAGAGAGAGAGAGAGAGAGAGAGAGAGAGAGAGAGAGAGAGAGATAAAGAGAAAGAGATAGAGAAGGAGAGAAGAGAGAGAGAGAAAAGAGAGAGAAAGAGAGAGAGAAGAAAGGAGAGAGAGAGACGAAAGAGATAGATAGATAGATAGATAGATAGATAGATATATAGAGAGAGAGGGAGAGAGAGAGGGGGGAGAGAGATGGAGAGAGAGAGGGAGAGAGAGAGAGAGAGAGAGAGAGAGAGAGAGAGAGAGAGAGAGAGAGAGAGAGAGAGAGAGAGAGAGAGAGAGAGAGAGAGAGAGAGAGAGAGAAAGAGAGAGTAAGAGAGAGAGAGAGTGAGAGAGAAAGAGAGAGTAAGAGAGAGAGTAGAGAGAGAGAGAAAGAGTAAGAGAGAGAGAGAGAGAGAGAGAGAGAGAGAGAGAAAGAGAAGAGAAAGAGAGAGAGAGAGAGAGAGAGAGAGAGAGAGAGAGAGAGAGAGAGAGAGAGAGAGAGAGAGAGAGAGAGAGAGAGAGAGAGAGAGAGGTAAGAAAGAGAGTAGAGAGAGAGTAAGAGAGAGAGAGAGAGAGAGAGAGAGAGAGAGAGAGAGAGAGAGAGAGAGAGAGAGAGAGAGAGAGAGAGAGAGAGGGTAAGAAAGAGAGTAAGAGAGAGAGTAAGAGAGAGAGAGAGAGAGAGAGAGAGAGAGAGAGAGAGAGAGAGAGAGAGAGAGAGAGAGAGAGAGAGAGAGGGTAAGAAAGAGAGTAAGAGAGAGAGTAAGAGAGAGAGTAGAGAGAGAGAGAGAGAGAGAGAGAGAGAGAGAGAGAGAGAGAGAGAGAGAGAGAGAGAGAGAGAGAGAGAGAGAGGGTGAGAGCGAAAGAGGAGTTTTGAGAGAAAAGAGAAAACAGAATGGAAAGGGAGAGTCAGTCAGGCTGCAGTAAATAACGAGAAAGGGAAAGCAAGTCACAACCGAAAGGAAGGAATGTAAAGGATTAGAATCATAAGCGAGTAATAAAAGACACGCAGTTGGCGGAGTTCGTCGCGAAATCTACTTGGTTATCGTACCCAGGCACCCTACATGTCGATGCAGATTATTGTAACTGATCGAAATGATTATCGTTTTCTGCGTAACTGCAGCGTATAGGCCCTTTAGTGTACGTATGTCCATATGTATATATATATATATATATATATATATATATACACACACACATATATATGTATATGTGAGAGAGAGAGAGAGAGAGAGAGAGAGAGAGAGAGAGAGAGAGAGAGAGAGAGAGAGAGAGAGAGAGAGAGAGAGAGAGAGTATACAGAGATACATACATACATATATAAAACATATACACATACACATACATACATGCATGCATGCATACATGCATACGTGCATGCGTACACACATGCATACATGCATACATGCATACGTTCATGCGTACACACATGCATACATGCATGCATGCATACATGCATACGTTCATGCGTACACACATGCATACATACATACATACATACATACATACATACATACATACATACATACACACACACACATACATATACAAACCTCCCCCATCAACGGCAACCCCCCCGCCCGGCCGCCCGCGCGCCCGCGGCCCCAGCCTCCGTGAGCTTCCCAAGGGCCCGAGGCTTCCCACGACGCCATTCGTAGGCGAAAGGAGGGAAAACAGTCGTCTGTGCGAACGTTATTTCTCTAATTACGATACAGTATTCTTTGTAGATATGGCCTCTTAGCATATCCATACTACGAGCACTGACGAGCGCCTAGCACATTGGCCTACAGTAATTTCCCTTAAGACATCGCCATTAATACGATGTCAGTGATCTGATTATGCTAAGGAATCCTCCTCTCCCCACTTTGCATAGCTGAGTGCAATCCGTACAAATTTGTATCAGAATGCAAACCTATGCACTTATCCACGCGTACAGTGTAGGTACATATATATATATATATATATATATATATATATATATACATACATACATACACACACATACATGCATGTAGGTATACATGTGCACCTGAGTGTACGTATGTGCGTTCCGCGTCGTGGGTGCACATGCCCTCGAGAATGTGTCAGCGATGCCTGCGAGGCATAACACACGAGCGCATGTGGGAGCTGACATCACGTGACACTTTCGTACACATGATGACGATGACGTCATGTGATACGCACTGCTGGCTCCTCACAAGGAGTTCATATCAGCTTGATAATGGTTATAATTATAAACTTCGTATTGGTGACTGGTGATGGCGGCAGATGGGGGGAGTCGCTGTGTTGGGACCAGTTGCGCTGACGTCAGGTAATAATAGAGATGATTGCTATAATGATTGATAGTAATGATTTTAGCATTATTAAGAATATCTGGGTAATTAGTAATTGGATATTTAACAGTAACTAGGGATAATGACGTTAACAATAACATTGATCTTAATGATGGTCCTAGTAACTTTAATACTGTACTGTAGGTTATAATAATACCAATGCTAATGAAGTTAATTACTTTTTGATAATAGTAATTATGCTAAGGAAAATTATGGAAATACTAATAACAACAACAGTAACTAGAATAATTGTAATGATGATAAAAGTAATAAAAAATATAATGGCAGAGATGACGATAGGGATAATAATAATGAGAACAACAGTGACGGCAACAGGGAGGTAATTACGGTGATTAGCATTTCAGTAATGATGATAATGAAGATAATGATGATCATGATGATGATAACAATGATGGTAATGATGATATTAACAGTGATAATGATGAGAATGATAATAATGATGGCAACAGTAATAATTATAATAATAATAATGAGAATGATAATAATAATAATAATAGTAATGATAATAATAATAATAGTAATGATAATAATAATGATAACAATGATAACAAGAATAATAAGAATAGGAATAAGAATAAGAACTATAATGTTAATGAAGACGATGATAATAAAAATAATAGTAATGATAATGATAACAATAATGAAACTAATGGTAATAATAATGGTAGTAACAATAATAATGATAATATCAATGATGATGATAATAACGATGGTAATGATAATAGTAACAATAATATTGACGATAATGATAATGATGACAATAATAACAATAATAATAATGATGATAATCATAATAATGATAATGATAATAGTAATAATAAAAAAACAACATCAATAATAATAATAATAAGGATAATAGAAATAATAATAATCATAATAATGATAATGATAATGATAATAAGAATGATAATAATACTAATACTAATAATGATAGTACTACTAATAACAATTATGATGATGATGATAATAATATTAATAACAATAATAAATGATGATAAAAGGCATAATCAGGATGATATTAATGATGATAATAATAATAATAATAATAACAACAATAATAGTAATGATACTACTAATAATAACAACAATGATGATGATAATAATAATAATAATAATAATAATAATAAACAAAAAATAATGATAATAATAATGATAATAATAACACTATGAATAATAATGATGATGATAATGATAATCACTTTAATAATATTAATAATAATAAGAGTAATGATGATATTGATGATACTGATAATAATAATGATATTGATGATAATAATAACAATACTAATGATAATGATGATGATAATGATAATCCTTTAATAATAATGAAGATAATAATAATAATAATAATAATAATAAGAGTAATGATGATATTGATGATACTGATAATAATAACGATATTAATGATAATAACAACAATATTAATGATAATAATGATAATAATTTTAATAATAATGAGTAATGATGATATTGATGATACTGATAATAATATTAATGAAAATAATAGTGAAAATAACAATGATAATGATGATAATAATGATGATGATGAAAAAAAATAATGACAATGATAATAATATTACTGATAATGATAATAATAATAATAATGATAATAATAATAATAATAATAATAATAGTGAAAATAACAATGATAATGATAATAATGATACTACTACTAATAATAGTAATAATAATAATAATAATAATGATAATAGTGAAAATAACAATGATAATGATAATGATAATAATAATAATAATAATAATAATAATAATAATAATAATAATAATAATGATGATGATAACAATAATAGTAACGCTAATGATAATGATAATGATAATAATAACAGAAAT
>NC_061855.1:14232813-14237813 GCF_019202785.1 Penaeus chinensis | reverse complement strand
ATGTAGGATCTGATATCTGATATCAAAGATCTAAAAACATTCATAGGGATGTGATTATCCACAAAGATCCTGACAATACACATGAAAATAAAGACAAAATAATAATGATAATAATAATCATAACAGCAATATCTAGAGCTTCAGAAATGAATACATATAAAAGATAAAAGTTCATCCTAAAGCATGATTGTCTTAATGACTCTAACACCCACAAAAACCTGACATAAATACAGAAAATAAAATATTATCAATGGCCATGGATGTCCTTCCTCCAACATTCTCAAAGCAGCTACTCTTGCACAAGCACCTCTCCTAAACACTGATTTAGACTCTACAATTCACTGTGGCCTTTTGAGGTCGATGGCTCCTTCTGCTGCTGCCTCTCCATAACATTAGGGCTGTTATCAAGCCACTTGGCATAGATTTCACGAGGGTCAATCATCCAGTGTTTGTGGAATGAGATGAGAGGTTCGGGCTGAAGCAGCTCTGGGGGGTAATCCATGGGGCGGCTCTAGGGGCACAAGGGGGATGGTTAAGCTCGAAAAAACTATTTGCCTATTTAAATAATCTTGGATCTTAATCATCTGTCAAACAGAAAGGACCAAAGTAAGCAAGAAATAAAATAAATGCATCAGCAGCAAAAGCAATAGGAGAAACAGAAAGAAGAGCAAGAGCAAAGGCAGGGGCAGGAGCAGAAGCAAGAGCTGGAGCAGGGGAAGGAGCAGAAAAAGGAGGAGAGGAACAAGAACAAGAACAGGAACAAGAACAAGACTAAGAAACAGAGGAAGAAGACAAAGAGGAAAAAAGTAAGAAAATTCAATTATATAGACAACAGACCTGGTGGAATCCCTCTGCATGAGTTACTGGCACTGAGAGACGTGCCAGACATACCCCAAGGAACATATCGTCTGGGGTGTCTATGGTTGGACAGCTGCACACATCAGGGTCTGCAAGTTCTTCCACCTAAGAGAAAGAGGAACAAGGATGAAAACAACAACAGACTAAAAATAAAAAAATAAAAAAAATTGCTTTGATGACTTAGATTTCAGTGAGGATACTTTACCGTATTTCAGTTCTACTTTCCCTTACTTAACATGTGAAACTTTCTGGAATCTTGTAATTTCTAGTTCAATCAAATACTCAGGTACCTATTCATTAAACTTCAACTGACTCCCCTAAATTACATGCCCTCTCAACCTTAATGATTCATTTAAATAAGTAATCTTAATCTTGTGACCAGACTTAATAATTACATCACTCTTCACCAACTGACAACCAAAATCACTACAGTAAAATCATTAATTTCTTACTTATTTTCAGCATGTACTACATCCCTAAGAACCTATTTCTGGACCCTCCCATTAATTTATTTTCTCAATAACACTGCTGAATTTTGAATTTCAATCTATCCCTTCATAAAATGCTTTAGTTTTGCATCACAAACTCCCTTATGCTTAAAGGGGAGGACAGTATTTTCTTTCTGGCAGTGAAAGACTTAAAATCTATTCATATGGCCCCCCGGCTGCATACTACAGCTGCAACAACCCATATGGCCACCTGTGAATCCGAGCAATTTGTTAAAACAGATTATCTTCAAATAATTCTAATCAACTTTCCTTGATTCTCATTCCTCTTACCAGTGCACGACTGAAGATCATCCCGCCCCCTCCAGTGATGTAGTCGTAACCATGTCTCTTGACTGCCATGTAGCCATACCGCTCTCCAATGGCAACCATTTCATCAGAATCATAACAGGCCAGAAGTGACTTCAGATGAGGAATGCTATTTTGGTGGGAAATGGAAGAGAGAACACTGTTTTATTTTGATATCTTGATAAGACATTATTGTGTGTTTTTTTAGCTAACAGACCATAAGCAATTACCAAAAAACAGCCATAATGGACTCTCTCTTTGCACAAAACCAACCTGATAAGGGTGTCATCATCAACAATTGCAAGCCACTTCATAGATATATCAAGATCCTCCACATGGCGTATGATGGCAAGAGTTTTCCCACAGTGCCCCCTTTCTGTGTTGGGGATTCCAAGAGAAACTGTGCCCCAGTCTGGATCTGCAGGAGAGGGTGAAATTAAACTGGGTACAAAGTTTTCATAAATATTTTCCTTCCTTCCTTCCTTCCTTCCTTCCTTCCTTCCTTCCTTCCTTCCCTCCCTCCCTCCCTCCCTCCCTCCCTCCCTCCCTCCCTCCCTCCCTCCCTCCCTCCCTCCCTCCCTCCCTCCCTCCCTCTCCCTCCCTCTCTCCCTCCCTCTCTCCCTCCCTCTCTCCCTCCCTCTCTCCCTCCCTCTCTCCCTCCCTCTCTCCCTCCCTCTCTCCCTCCCTCTCTCCCTCCCTCTCTCCTTCCCTCTCTCCTTCCCTCTCTCCTTCCCTCTCTCCTTCCCTCTCTCCTTCCCTCTCTCCTTCCCTCTCTCCTTCCCTCTCTCCTTCCCTCTCTCCTTCCCTCCCTCCCTCCCTCCCTCCCCCCTCTCCCCCTTTCTCTTTCTCTCACTAAATTTTCACATTCTTCCCTCCCTTTCCATCGTATTTTTAAAACCTAAAATTACACACAACATAAATATAAAATCTGCATTGCACACCACACCTTCTCTGTCACTATAAAGGCCATGGTTGGGAGCATCAGGAAGCCAAGTGTCTTTGATGACAGAAAGTCGCTCATCGTGGAAGTGTGAGCATGTCTTCACTGCCACGTGGATTTCCTCCGTCTTCAGCTCCCCATCTTGATCCAGCACCTATAGATGTAATGCAAAAAATGAATCATTTAATGAACGACAATAGTCTATATTCAAAGCATGAATTCTGAAATGCCGCCATGTGTATGTTCATATGGCATATCATTTTAATTTGGGGGATAATCTTCCTTCACTGTCCAATTAGTATATATATAATGCTAAAACTTATACATAATTCCTTACTGCCTTTACAGTCTCAAGATGTGTGCACATTAAAATATCAATGGCTGTCTACAACTGCTATCTATCACATATGTATTGTAATACAATTCACTGAAACTGTGGTATAACAAAATAAAAGATTAAAAAGAAAATTAAGGCTGAAATAATATGTAAGCCACATTATGGAATTTAAAACATACAACTCTTACATATCTTCAGTATATTAACATCCATGTCTAATTTTTAATCATTCACCAATATTTCACACTCAGCAAAACTCACGCAGGTTTTACGAGGTTGGAAGGTGACAGCACAGGTTTCCGCTTCATCTTCTACGCAGAAAGTACGTTCATTGGTGAGCTTTATTCCTGCTGATTCTACAAAGCGAGCAAATTCATACTGAGCATCGATGGTAAAATCAATCTTGGGTCTTGTCGTTGCATCTAGCCATCTCCTTGTCAGTCTGTAAGGCAAGGATTGAATAATGTGTTGTAATAATGACAACAGTATATCTTTGTATGGCAACATTTCTATACTTGTTGTATATCACTATGACAGGAAATGTTATTGAACACAAAGAAAAAATACATAATTAATAATATTTTGCAATTCAATTTTTCAAAAAAATTTAAATAAATATATAAAATAGAATAAAGCAGATCTACAAAAGACATTGTTACACTCAAGTGGGAGAAATTTATATGCACACACATATGCACACGCACACACACACACACACACACACAAACACACACACACACACACACACACACACACACACACACACACACACACACACACACACACACACACACACACACACACACACACACACACACACACACACACATCCACATCCACACCCGCCCCACACGCGCCCACGCACACACACATGCACTCGCAAACACACACACACACACACACACACACACACACACACACACACACACACACACACACACACACACACACACACACACACACACACACACACACACACACAGCTGACTCCTAAAGTAACACTTCCTTCTCTTCCCCAAAGAAAACAGAAAAGAAAACACAAATGCAATTCTCACACCTTCCTAACAACACAACAGACCCACACCCAATCTTCCCACCTTCTTCCCTCACCCACATGTCCTAATGTGTGGCTTTTAAGGATAGTCAACCAAACCTCTTGATGAGTGGGGTGGACAGCGCCATCCCAGCCCTTGTGTCTGGGTAGAGGAAGGGTTTCTTGGGGTCCACGGAGTCAAAGTGGTGGATGATTGTGTCTTGGCGGTCCCACACGGCACGTCCTAGGAACAACTCCTGGAATGTGGAATTGGTAGTGTGTGTTATAAAAATATTAAAATATTTTATCATTAGGCTATTAAAGTGCTATCAAAATGTTATTAAAACATTACTATAGTATCAGAAAATACAGTGTTGGAAGTTAGAAACTCTTTCATTAGAACAGAGTTCAAGAAATCAAACTTCTACAAAATTGAGGACCTCTGCAGTTCTTTTTAGTTCATTGGTTTGGTATTTTTAAGAATCAAGTAAGAAAAACATTTTACAAAATCAAAACCTTGTCTTTGGGGTATTTCTGAAGGACCGAAAGAAGTTTCTGGAGATTGAGCAGGGACTTCTCATCAAGAAACACACACCAGGAACTGTTGCTGCCGTGTCTGCTGCTTAATCTGTGAGAAAATAATCGCTATAATAACTAATAATAAAAACAAAGAAAGGTATAAAAGTTCATATAGAGAAACATAACCTCTCTTCAAATAATTGCATAATATTCTTCTAATCTTCATAATTCATAAACTTAATAAAATTTGATGTTTATAGAGATACACGCTTTACAAGGATTTAGGAATTTCATCAACACTCCAGAACAGTGAATTTGAGTCACAGACAACAGCAATCAAAGTGCACATGCTACACACTTCTCTAAGAGTGGGTAATAGGTCCAGGCAGCTTCATCCTCCCAGTCATCTGTAGCTACATGGACTGCACCTTTCTGGGATGGTATTGAGGGAAAGGAGTTAATTCTATTTCATATCTAAATATCTTTGCTGATACAGTAAAAAATATTTGTATTCACATG
>NC_061855.1:14225313-14227813 GCF_019202785.1 Penaeus chinensis | reverse complement strand
TATTCCCTACGTATGCCCATGCCCCTTTCTCTCCCACCGTTATGGTACTGACTCATTCGCCCCTTTCTCTCTTCCCTCTCTCTCTCTCTCTCTCTCTCTCTCTCTCTCTCTCTCTCTCTCTCTCTCTCTCTCTCTCTCTCTCTCTCTCTCTCTCTCTCTCTCTCTCCTCTCTCTCTCTCTCTCTCTCTCTCTCTCTCTCTCTCTCTCTCTCTCTCTCTCTCTCTCTCTCTCTCTCTCTCTCTCTCTCTCTTTCCCCCCCCCTCTCTCTCTCTCTCTCTCTCTCTCTCTCTCTCTCTCTCTCTCTCTCTCTCTCTCTCTCTCTCTCTCTCTCTCTCTCTTTCCCCCCCCCTCTCTCTCTCTCTCTCTCTCTCTCTCTCTCTCTCTCTCTCTCTCTCTCTCTCTCTCTCTCTCTCTCTCTCTCTCTCTCTCTCTCTCTCTGTGTGTGTGTGTGTGTGTGTGTGTGTGTGTGTATGTTATGCATATATAAATATATATATATATATATATATATATATATATATATATATATATACATATGCATATATATATACATATGCATATATATATACATATGCATATATAAAAATATATTATATTTATACATACATACATATATATATGTACACACATATACATATATATATATATATATATATATATATATATATATATACGTACACACACATACATACATATATATAAATATATATATATATATATATATATATATTTATATATATATATGTATGTATGTATGCATATTTATATATATACATATATATATATATATATATATATATATATATATATATGTATGTATGTGTGTGTGTGTGTGTGTGTATATATACATATATATATATATATATATATATATATATACATTTATATACACATAAATGACCTTCGTCCTGCCTACCCAGCCCTGAGAAAGCTAAACTCTAAGCCCTCCTCGCAGATGAGTGCAGTCCGCTCAGTGGATGGACGGATCTGTGCCTGTGCCGGACCCATCCACCGACGAGGAAGCTCGTACCCTAACTGAGGTTAAGATGGCGATTTCTAAGCTGAAGAGTGGGAAAGCCGCAGGCATAAGTGATATCTCTGCTGAACTGCTAAAGGCTGGGGGTGAACCTATGGCACGGGGCTTGCATGCAGTCTTGACTGCCATCAGGCAGTCAGGTTCCATTCCCCCTGACCTGTTGAGGGGAGTGGTCATCCCTCTCTGGAAGGGGTAAGGGGGTCGTTGGGACTGTAGCAACTACCGTGGTATTACACTGCTCAGTATACCAGGCAAGGTTTTCGCCCACATTCTTCTGAGACGGATACGCGACCACCTACTAAGACACGAGAGACCGGAGCAGTGGGTTGCTTGCAGCCTACATCGACCCCAAGAAGGCATTTGACTCGGTGCATCGAAAATCGCTATGGGAGATTCTGAGACTTAGGGGAATTTCGACACGGATTAATAGCAAGCCTATGTACCGGTACTGAAAATGCTGTAAAGTGTAGTGGGGGTCTGTCAAATTTCTTCTTTGTTAATTCAAGGGTGAGACAAGGCTGTATCCCCTTTTTCAACACCTGCATGGACTGGATAATGGGCAGACCTATCCAAAATCAGTTTGGAGCAATACTGAGCAATATCAAGGTCTCAGACCTTGACTTTGTCGATGATGTTGTTATCCTTTCAACATCTTTGATTATTTATTATGATATATAAAATATAAATTTTTTAAGATGGTTTTGGTGTTAAAAATACAATTTATAATAAATGTAAATTTAAACTTAAATACCCGGCCTGCTACCACCCGGAAGTAATCCAACCCCCCGCGTTGATAGCGTCAGTGGAAGGGTTTGTCCGGCCCACCATACCACAAACCTTTCCTAATGGGGGTTAGATGGCATTTCACAAGTGGAAAGGCTAGTTATTTTGTAATGAAAGCTGGGGGAACCCAGGCCGCCCTTTATGGGCCCTTATGAACAAGTCCGGGTCCCTTCCCCCCTTTTGGAGAAATGTCCAACCCCCTAAGGGGGAAAATGGCTTGGGACTTTAAAATTGTATAAACTAGCCCTCAGGTTTCAAAGGGAATGCTCTTCCCGGGATGCCCCACCTTCTAGCCGGCCGGGCAGTGGGTTGGAGGGCCCCATCGACCAAGGGCATTGTGGTGCCCTCGAAATCCTTGGGGAAAATTTTAGAATGGGGCCCACGGTAAAGGAACCTATGTCGGAAGGAAAGCTTGAAAAAGGATGGCCCCAATTGCCCTTTTTTTTGTGTATTCAATAGAATGGTGTATTTTTTGATAATATAATCAAAAATACAAAATCAGTTTAAAACTTAAAAATACAAATTTAGACCTTGATTTGTGATAATCCCCGAAATTTTATCAAGTTGGCCCTTTAATTAAATTTGAACCCGGGCTAGACTTGGATGACCAAAACTAATAACCGGCCTATAAGTTGGTAACGGAATTTAAGAATTGTATCCCTTTTAAGTCATAATTCCGGG
>NC_061855.1:14215313-14220313 GCF_019202785.1 Penaeus chinensis | reverse complement strand
TGTCAAAAATGGGACACGCTGTCTAAACGTGGGTCGGCAAAAGCTCTAAATAAGACCTGCTCGGTGACTCTGTTACGTAAAGAAGTCGGAATTTGATTCATTAGCACATTAAGTGAATCCTTTTGTCAGAAGCAGACACTCCGACGGTTGCTACAGTTTAATCCATCGCATTAACATTTACAGAGAGGAGTGACAAAACTCCAAAGGAAGGGGAAAGGCAGCGCAGGTAAGTGACAAACGCGCGCTCATGAACTGTTTTTAACTTAATGTTGTGTTAAGGCCATCGTTCCACACAGAAGATACTAAAGCATAAATGTCAAAGAACTCTGCCGGGTTGAGAAAAGCTATTTGTTCTGGAGACTGACCCGAGCCCTAAGTCCCGAGAACATTTACCCTAACATTCGTCTTTTCTGTCACCAATCTCCTTTCCGGTGGTTTCATCTGTTAGTGCTACAGTTCCCCTCCTAATTGATGCATCACATTTCGCTTTCAATCGAGTGTCATCTATAGGCAGGTCTGTAGTCAGTGTATTGTAGATTGTCCTGTATCATATGCAGTCAGGATACTGTAGTATTAATAAAGACAAGATTTATGATAATGATAGCAATAATAATTGCAACAATAACTATGATAAAATATAGGTAATGCATACTAACGGTAAGGATAATGATGATAATTATATATGATGATAATAGTGATAAAAATTATAATGATAATCATAATTACAATACTGATAATGATGATTTTGATAGTGATGATAAAAACAGCAACACTGATATATTAATAATAATAACAATAATAATAGTAATAATAGTAATGATAATAATAATGATGATCGTAATGATAATGATGATAATAATGATGATCCTAATGATAATGATAATAAGAATGGAGATGATATCACAAACTTTATTAATGGTGATAAAAATAAAAGTAATAATGAGGATGAGGATGATGACAGTAATGATAATAAGAAAAAGAAAAAAGAAAAAGACGAAGAACAACGAAAACAATAGTATCTATTATGATAATAATAATATTAATATTAACAGTAGTGATAATAACTGATACCAACAATAATGAAAATGATGATAACAATAGCAACAACAACAACAACAAAAATAATAGCAGTGATAATGATAATAAGGATGATGATGATACTACTTATTTACAAATGATAAGAATGATAGTTATAACAGTGCTAATGATAATGTTAATGATACAAAAATTACAGTATCAATGATAATGATAATAGTAGTAGTAATAATTTCCATTATAATGATGATGATGATAATGATAGTTGTGGTAATTGTAATGATAATGACAGTGATGATAATAATGATAATAGTATGATAGTTATAATGATACAGCAATTACTACTGCAAGTAGTAGTAATAATAGTAGTAGTAGTAGTGATGATGCAATAATGATGATAATAACGATAATGATAATGATAATAACGATAGTAATAATAATAATGGTAATGAGGATAATAATAATAATGATTATAGTAATAATAAAAGTATTAACAATATAAACATCGTTTATAACACTTTTGACACTAATGTAATAATGATAGGAATGGCAATAAAGACAGAGCTATCAATAGCAAGAACACTATCACTGATTCGGAAAATATTTGAATATGATATTAAAAATAATTATAACTGTAATTATATCACAGAAACATCATGCCCTTCAAAACGTAGTCAGCTAAGAACGTGTTAAGAAGACAAAAGAGATAATGAAAATGCACAGAAAAGAGTATCAAGAAAAGAATTTTAATTATAGTTGCCTGACAGTTTAACCACACCCCCGTCGGTGACGTCATCGCCGCCGGATTCGCGGATTCCTTCCGGATTCACGCTGGCCGAACGCTCTCGCAGGGAGGCCAGAGAGGAAGTGAAACACGATAAGTAAACATTTAGGAAAATCGAAATAACAGCCAAGTAGATGATCTCTTTAGGGAAGTAATTAACGCGTAAAGGGGCCTGGGAAGCGAGGAAGCTGGATATAAGGACGGGGGTGAGTATCTAAGGGCTCTCGTTCGCTCGTTTCTGTCCGTTTTCCAAAGAAAGGATTGCATATTAAAAAAAAGAAGAAAAAAAAGAATGGGATAATTAACGCGGATTTTTTATATTAGAGCCCGTTTGATGTTCAGAGATTTCATTTCATGATTTTGATTGTCTCGCGTGTTATGGCCTTATTTTTCTCTTGTGTTTGTCTTCCTCGCCCCTTTGGAGTTCGTCATATTCAAAGAGTTGATTTCTTGTTTTTTCTGGTCATTATTTACAGTCGTTTTTTTTTGCTTGAACGTGGTTTATCTTTGCCCATTTTGGTATTATTATATGTTATCTTTAACATTTATGATGATGATTGAGCCTCTCTCGTCTCCCTGTCACTTTGTTCCATTGGGAGGCAATTGTCGCTATTTATTATCCAGTCTTATTTCTCTCCTCGAACGATCAGAGACGTACTGGTATTTATGAGAGGAAGTGTTTGTAATGATAGTAACGTTAAGAAAGGATTAAGGAAAAGATGTTCTGGTCCGCAAAATGTTGAAGTGATTTTGGACATTTATTTCCCGGCATTATCGGTGCGTGTGTGGAGTATGAAATGGACAGGTTATGATTGAAAGCAAAAGTAGAATTGATTTAGCTTGTGTAATTAGCTCCATGATGGGACCTTGTGAGAATCCGGAAGTAGGAATCAATTAGATTTTTTTTTTTTTTTTTTTTTCAGTCACAAAATGGGATAGTGTATTTCTTTCACTGGTTTCCCCAATAGAAAAAGATAATTTGTACAGGGAACAATTTACATCAAAATATTCAGGTAGTTAAAGATGAAATGATAGTTATAGAGGAGCTGAGACAAAGTAAAAAAAAGTAAAGGACATTACAGAACAGAACTAGGAAAATGGAGTTACAAATTATGCATCCCTAATTTTCTTGTCATTTCAACAGGAAATGAAATCACAGATCAAGTTTGTATTTACATTTGAAAGAAGAATCAGGAGATGAGATGAAAGAAACAGTAATTCTTTACAGTACAGACAAACTCGCCAGAGACCATGTCCCCAATTCCACGTCACAAAATTTATTCTCAGTTGCTGTGACTGGGCTTGCCCTTTGAGCACTTCCCAAGAGGAGGATTGATGGGGGCTCTGCCCTCCAGCATCCCTGCAAGACATTGTTTTCACCTCGGTATACATGGCAAGAGAGTGCACTTAGGCTATGAGCGATGCTTTCAATGATCTCTTTCCTTTGTTTGTGGAGTTATTGTTCATGTCTGCAGATTATTTCTTGTATCGACAACTGCAACTTTTAGTCTTATACAAGAATACCATCTTCAATTTACCTTAGCTTACTACATCCATACCGTAAAGATTAACCAAAGAAATTTTAGAAACAGTAAAGTAAACAATTTCTGATTTATCCATAGTAGAGGTGTGTCCCAGTATCCTCAAGATTTGATAAATTAGATCAGAGGTTATCAAGGTGGTTCATATCAACTCTCTGAGGGGCCAGTGACCTACTAAAGGGTCAATAGGTAAATCTGATGGCTAGAGGGTCTAAAGGAGATCGACAAATTGCAAGGCCAGGGACGTGTTCAAATTGTTTTGAGTCTTTTAGGCTCATAGAAGTCCATAGATGATTTTAGTGTTTCTTAAGGTCTGTTTACGTAAGGGTTGAATTGGCCACCCAACCAATTCTTGGATGGTCACAGGCATACTTTGTCATATGCCCCTTAATACACATTTTCTCATTCCCACACAATATAAGTGTGTGAGAGAATATGAGAAATTGTATGACCATTCATGAGCAGGAGTGCTCTGTAGAGCTGCTGTTTTTACCATTGTTAGATAGAGAGATTAACTCACGATAACAACTCATCCCGTCCACATTCTGTTTATCTGTACTATCCTCCTTATACTATGTATGTCCTTACAGCATGAAAGTAATGGGTAATCTTAATGCTATGGACACACTAAGCTAGGGCAAATTTAATATGAAATTCTTGTAAAGGATAAGAAGTTATAGTTGTTGATAGAAGAAATGATTAGCAGACTAATGGAAGTGCCACAAATAATGGAAAAATATCGCAGAAAGTGCACTCATTGCTTCCAAGCTTCGGCTCCATCAATAGTGTGGCAAAAACGATGTTTCCCAGGGGGTTTTTGGGGGCAGAGCCTAGATCGTTGAATAGGTTTTGAGGTTTGGAGTAGGGGACTTACTGTAAAGAATTATCAAAATAATAACTCTATATATTTAATTTTTGGTGCATTTGTTAGATCTCTTCTCTTGCAAGATTATCAAGAGAAGAAGAATATTGTGTTAGGCAGGTGTCAGAATAAGAATTGCTTAAAATAGATTTTGATAATAAGATATTCAGGAAATAGCCATGTTCAAAATGCTTTGAATATTTGGTCAGTATCTAGCATGAAGCCTCCTAGAGTTATAAAAAACTTATGTTGTAGCCATAATGAAGATTTGATGGTAGATGAAGCTATAGCATGGAGGCATCCCTTGATACAGTCCTATTGTGCAAAGTTACCTATAGATGTGGAAGCTGTGGCTAGGAGATAGTCACAGAAAAGGGATCACCTTGTGAACTTTTTTCTTTTAAAATCTAGCTCCATTGCTAATCAGAACTTTGCCCCATAAATGAAGTGGAAAAAAACTAATCTCAAAAAAAAATATTTCATCTTACAACATAATCACCTAATTATTTATTTCAGATAATACTATTGTTAGTATTTGATTTTTGCATTGGTGATACTATTTCTGTCGCTATTGTTGATGATAGGAGTAGAAATGATCTCTTAGAGATGAAAGTATTTTATTATGAATAATACTGGTATTGATATTATATCAAGAATATGAACATATGAAATTTTTCTTTGAAAGGAAATTTTTTAATTTGTTTTGCAATGAATATGCCGGTGATTTTTTTTCCTATTTAGCAATGGAAATCAGGACATTAATATACTTTGTTTACTT
>NC_061855.1:14187813-14212813 GCF_019202785.1 Penaeus chinensis | reverse complement strand
TTCTGCATATGATATATAGATTTTCAGATTTACGAATTCAGCTGTATTTATTCTTGAGTTACAGTCTTCTAAATTTGGCTTTTATTGAAAAATATACTTAGCTTGTCTAGAATCAATGACAAAGGGGAAAAATATTGTTTTGGCACTTCATATTTTTGTCTCCTGTGAGTAACCTAAGAAATAAACTTCGCACAGCAGCCCATGCACTGCAGTTATTGCTTGTACTAACTAAAATAAAAAGATCTGTGTCTCCTCCCTGTACAGCAATCGCTTCTGATGAATGTACAGAATGGATCAACGGGCTGAAATACCTCAAGGAAGAAGCCCTCAATGTACCTTATACTATAAGACTGGAGCGGACACTGCGCACAGAGTTCTACAACATGGAGAACCAAAACAACAGGTTGGCTGAATGTGGTTCTGTTGCTCCATCTATTTGCTAGATTTTATATATTGCTTCACATGATCATTTTTTGCATATTTTGATTAAAAAGAGACAGCATAATCATTTTACCATTGCTCTCCTGCTTAGAATAACCTTCCGTGATGTGAGGAACTTCCTGCCACGCATCCACTACAAGATGACCAACAACCAGCTCAAGCAGCTCTTCGACCAGGTGGACGACCGCAGCCTGGGGGAGATTGGCTTCGACCAGTTCTTCGACCTTGTCAAGAAGATTGCCTGGGAAAAGGATGTTGATGTACGTGTATTGACACATTTTGTTTACCATTGTTCTTAACTTTGATATGATGATTATTATTGTTATTGTTGTTTTGATTATAATAGTGATAATGATAATAATTATTATTGTTGTTCTTATTATTATTATTATTTTTATTATTATCATCATCATCATCATCATTTCTATTACATTGTTGTTGTTGTTATTTTTATGTTATTATTGTTGTTATTTTGTTCCTGATGTTGTAACACTTTTTTCTCTTTAGTTTGACTGCCCTGCCCTCCCCTGCCTTGCCCTGCCCTCCCCTCTCCTCCCCTCCCCTCCCCTCCCCTCCCCTCCCCTCCCCTCCCATGTCTTGCCCTGCCCTGCCATTCCCTCCCCTCCCCTCCCCTCCCCTCCCCTGCCCTCCCCTCCCCTCCCCTGCCCTCCTCTCCCCTCCCCTGCCCTGCCCTCCCCTGCCTTGCCCTGCCCTGCCATTCCCTCAGTGGTCCTCATCTTTCCTCTTTCTGCCCCTCAGAGGATGATGTTTGAGAATGCACGAGATGTTGGGGAGAAGTCACTGCTGGACAAGTACTGCTGTGAGGGGAAGGTGTCCCTGCAGGACTTCCAGTTGTTCCTTGTGGAGGAGCAGAAGGAGCCAGAGGACATGGCAGGACTTATCATCAAGAATTTCATCAGTGATGTGCAGAGGGACATCATGGAGCCTTACTTCCATGTGGAAGAGGTAGGAAGTGGGTGGTAGTTAGTTTTGTGTGTGTGTGTATGTGTGCGTGCGTGCGTGTGTGGGTGCGCGCGCGCGTGTGTGTGTGTGTGTGTGTGTGTGTGTGTGTGTGTGTGTGTGTGTGTGTGTGTGTGTGTGTGTGTGTGTGTGTGTGTGTGCGCTTGTGTTTTGTATAAATATTGACCTCCCTTTCTATATTCTGTTCTTTTCCTTTCAGTTTGTACAGTACTTATTCTCCAAGTCAAATGAGCTTTGGGACCGGCGCAATGACAGCGTGAACCAGGACATGACAAAATCCATGTCACAGTACTGGGTCGCCTCGTCACACAACACGTAAGTTTCAAAGAAAACTCACAGCCTTAAGGGGTTTGTGTTAGTTATGCTTGGGTAATTGGTTCTACTGTATCTCTGATTTTGATGTCATTGTTCTCCCTTTGACAATGTCTTTTCTTATTCCCAGTTTACTTTGTGTGTTTTTTTAATTATTATTCCCTTTTTTTTTTCTTTTTTCTTCTTTTTTCTTTTTTCTCTCAAAAAAAAAAATCTACCCTCCTATCCTGTCATACTTTTTTATTTCAGTTTTAAACCCTCTTCTCATCTCGTTTTTCCTCTCATCTCATCTCCTATATCCTCCTCTCCTCTTCTCTCTTCTCCTTTTTTCTTCACTTCTCTTCTCCTCTCTCCTCTCCTCTCCTCTCCTCTCTTCTCCTTTTTTCTTCTCGTCTTTCCTCTCATCTCATCTCCTATATCCTCCTCTCATCTCTCCTCTTCTTTTCTCTTCTCTTCTCATCTCTCCTCTCCTCTCCTCTCCTCTCCTCTCCTCTCTTCTCCTTTTTTCTTCTCATCTTTCCTCTCTTCTTCTTTTCTCTTCTCTTCTCTTCTCTTCTCCTCTCTTCTCTTCTCTTCTCATATCTCCTCTCTTATACTCTCCTCTCCTCTCCTCTATCCTCTCCTCTTCTTTTCTTTCCTCTTCTCATCTTGCCTCTTCTCTGTCCTCTCTTCTTCACTTCTCAATTCTCTCCTCTGTCCTCTTCTCTTCTCAGCTTCCCTTCTTACTACTACTACTACTACTACTACTACTACTACTACTACTCTTACTACTCTTACTCCTCTCCCTCCTCCCCTCCTCCCCTCCTCCCCTCCTCCTCCCCCTCCTCTCCCTCCTCTCTGCATCCACATTTTCAATCTATATTTGTTTAAACACCCATTCATCAGTCCTGTCCCACCTCGCAGCCATTCTCACCTCATTCCATTCACCTCACCTTCTGTCATTCCAGGTACTTAACGGGTGACCAGTTAGCCAGTGACTCCTCAACAGAAGCATATGCGAGGGTGCTACGTCAAGGTTGCCGGTGCATTGAGCTAGACTGCTGGGATGGGCCCGATGGAGTGCCCAACATCTACCATGGCTACACACTTACTAGCAAGATTAGCTTCAAGGATGTTATTAACACCATCAATGAACATGCCTTTGTGGCCTCTGAGTGAGTGTTGATTTATTTATTTATCTTTTATTTTTATTTTTATGTTTTTGTTTTGTTTTGTTTCTTTCCCCCACTGGTTCTGTTCCATACATTGTACAGTCATGGACAAATTTATAATCCCCTATCCATTAATAGTGTCTTGCTGTGCTGGGTAGAAGTAAGGAAGATAGGGAGGAAGTGGTTAGGAGGGAGGTGCCTGTTATATGAAGTGTTGGTCATATAGTCTTTTTATAGATCATGCAATAAAAGAGATTTGATAATCAGTTGTTGTAAAACAACTAATTTCATGGCATTATGTGAAAAAGCTTGATATACATGCTTGTTTAGATGAGCAGGCATGCTAGTTGGCATTAGATACCAGCCACAGGTGAAGGTGACATTAGAATCACCAAAAGAATGGTTAAAATAACATGGCTTCATTCGTGACAAGGAGGCCAGAGGCAGTAATGGAAGCATATTACATACAGGCTTATAAAAGAAAGATTATAATAGAAATGTTGATATGATGTCGACCCGTTTGCGCAAGCATCAAATTGGTGCATGTTTTTATGTGTGAGCATGCTTGTTGGTCTTTATAGCAGGCAAAACTTGCCCAAGTAAAGATATAGTCTGCACTGGCAATTTCTTGGTAGACCAGTTATTTGTAAGTAGTTTGCCCATTCTTTCCCTGACCTCTGACATCACTTCAACTGAATATTCATAAGCCTTTTTATAAAATGCCATGAAATTTATTGGCATGATTGGACAATATACTTTTGATACCTAGAGTAGCTATACATTTGCTATAGACTCAATCATGTCAGTGGTTGCATCTGATATTAAAGATTAGATCAACAATCAATAACAATGAAGGCTAGAGGAAGTTTCTTGCTTAAACTCAACTGATATAAATGCCACCTGCAGTTTTCTGTTCATGAGCCAGATTGTTAGATTGATACAAATATCTATGTCAAAGAAAGTTAGTTGTCATGGCAGTAAATTTCTCTCAAGAACCAGTTCGTGATATCACCATTTATCTAAATCTTGTTTGCAATGCCAGACTATATGACCAGCAATCTGCTGCTTATATAGCCTCTACCCTTCAGCCACTACCTTTCTTTAATGAGCAATCCCTCTGCAACCTCCTACAGATACCCTGTGATACTCTCCATAGAACAGCACTGCAGCATGATACAGCAGAAAGAAATGGCTGAGCAATTCCAAAAGGTGTTTGGGGATGCGCTCTTAACTGCTCCTCTATCCCCTAATGAAAAGGTGTGTGCAGTTTTTGTGTATTGAGATTTTTGTTTGTTTGTTGTATAGTTCTTTTGTGTATTGTTATAGGATTTTTTTTTTTTTTTTTCCCCCAGAATAAAATTGTATTTTTCCATCCCACTTATGTCAATTTTTTCTTGTCTCTGTCAATCCAACTAATACTTAATATTTACGTCCCCTTCAGGAGATGCCGTCCCCAGAGCAGTTAAAGCGCAAGATCATCATTAAGCATAAGAAGCTTCCAGAAGGCGTGGACGAGGCTACTCCTCCCATCTGCAATGCCAATGACTCTGTTGCTCAGTCTAGCAATGAGGAGTGTGGGTGTATTTTCATCTTTATTTTTTATTTATATTTATGTATTATTATTATCATTATTATTATTATTATATATTGCATTTCCTATTCTTGATTTTGGATGATTTTTAATTACTTTTACACCAAAAACTCAATTATTTTCAATTACTTTTAGACTAAAAGCTCTAAAGTGATACTTGAGACATTCAGACTCAAGTCTCTCTTTGGAAATGCATTCAGAGGGGAAAATAAAGTTTTTATGAGAGAAAATACATTTACATAAACTTCATGAAAGATATCTCTCACAGTCAGAAAGGAAAATGTTACTATCAACAAAGATGCAAATCTTTTTAGATTAACAAAGAGACAGCACCTTTAAGAAACCCAATTTGCAAGTGATGATAAAATGTGGGAATTCCAGAAAATAACGCACAGAAATTCTGATATATCACTTAAAATCCCTATTTATAATCCTGAATGTCACAGGCTCCCAAGACCACAGCAAAACTGTCACAGTTATTGGATAGTATCTTGAGATAGTATCCCTTTGGCAGGTGCAGGGGAGACAGACCCATTTAGACTAAATGGAAATCAACTTACCCTCTTTTATTAAAGCCATGTTCTTCACTTTGGCAACCCACAGTTGGAGGAGAGATGGACCTGAGCAAGTTGAGTTTCAAAGGTGATCGCCTCTACCTCAGGAACCCAGTGGACCAGACTGCCTGGCAAGCCCACTTCTTTGCCCTCACCCAGGACCGTCTCCACTTCACTGAGCTGCAAAATGAGGAGCCAGAGTCCGAGGACCAGCACAGTGGCCGTAGGATGCTTAATGATGTGCGTGTGAGGAGGGACCTTAGTGGGTTGAAGGGCTGTAGGATGTTCTTAATATGGGGCAGAATTTTGTGTTTTGAATTTGTAGTATTGTTGTCTAGGGTTTGTGTTGATGGTTGATTTGTGCATTAAAAAAGTAATGCTGGTGAGTTAAATGTCCCGATCTTCACTTATGTTCATTGTAACAGATGTAGAAGAAGGTATGAATGAAAAAGGCATCTTCACAGTGCAAGAACTACAATTAGTGTGTCTATGCTGGCTTCAAAAAGATTTTCATGGTATTATAAATGGACAGAGTTGATAAACTGAGAAAATTATATATTACTGCCCACAATAGAAATTGAATCTGGATAAAGGTTGCTTCCATACTTCCCTAGATAGGATGCCTAGACCTGGCCAAAATGAGATATTTTCTGATTTGACTGGTCCCAAAGTTGGAAAAGGCTGGTGGAGTCAGGACTTTAGGTAGACTGGCCTTTCTTTATAAGTGCTCAGTTGATATGCTTATTTCAGTTTATAGGTATTGTATGTAATGATGACTGATCATTTTTCTTCTTAGCTTTGTATTTGATCTCTTAACCCAATGGCGACGGGTCACGGCTATCGCCGTCATAACAATACACCCGATTTGAGGCGTGCGGCTGTCCGCAGCGGCACCGCGCCAAAACGCCCCGAGGCAATGATTCGGCTTGATGTACTGAATTCACGCGCTCAGAGTCGGCGCGCTGCCGCCGTTCGCCAGAGCGTAGAGTTTTTTTTAATTTTCTATACCCGACGCCATTGGGTTAAAGATTATTTATTCTTAATAGAGGGTAAATCCTTTTTTTTTTTTTTAACCTTTTTTTTTTATACTTGCTATCTAACTTCGAAAAACATCAAATTTTATCCTTTACCAAGGCCAGATTTGATATTTGATGTTTGTAGAGTTGTCTTCACACACCAGAAAATGTGTTAGGTTATGGTATGTCACATAGTTATTGAGCAGGGGAGCATCAAAGTTTAAAAATGTAACCTCTGCCAGAGAGCAATATGCTATATGCTCAATTGAGCCACTTGGACCAAACATCAAAAGCACAAAATCATTCATTCAAGTACTGTTAGACTTGAGGGGTTAAAATATAACTTGTCTTTTTTCCACTCGAAAATGTGATTTCTCTTTCCTATTGCAATGCAGGTGAGTGAGGAAGAGTGGCACCTGCATGAACCCTGGTATCACGGGCGGCTGCCAGGTGGAAGGGCAAAGGCGGAGGAGCTGGTCCACCAGAACAGCCATCTCGGGGACGGGACTTTCCTCGTGCGCTTTTCTGAAAACTTTGTTGGGGATCACACCCTCACATTTTGGTAAGGGCATACACTATCTCTCTCTCTCTCTCTCTCTCTCTCTCTCTCTCTCTCTCTCTCTCTCTCTCTCTCTCTCTCTCTCTCTCTCTCTCTCTCTCTCTTTTCTCTCTCTTTTCTCTCTCTCTCTCTCTCTTCTCTCTCTCTCTTCTCTCTCTCTCTCTCTCTCTCTCTCTCTCTCTCTCTCTCTCTCTCTCTCTCTCTCTCTCTCTCTCTCTCTCTCTCTCTCTCTCTCTCTCTCTCTCTCTCTCTCTCTCCTCCCCTCCCCCCCACCCACCCTTCTCCTTCCTTCCTCCCCTCCTCTCTATCCCCAGGTCTCATGCAGTTTTGCTTCAGCAGTTTCTGTGGCCAAGAAGGTTTGTTATGTAGTGGATCTAGTCTTTGAGTCATTTAACCCACTCATGATGGGATTTTTATTCACGCCATGTGTTAGGCTTCTCATGCTGTCAGCCACTTGAGTTAGGAATTAAAAGCACAGACAACATACATGTTCTTACTAAAGAGACTTTAAGTCTGAAGTCCACTTTTGAGGACTATATCTCCTCAATACCCCCAGTCAAGGCCAAATAAGTAAATAGGTCTCTAGCTAGCACTACTTAGAGCACGCTTGACTGTGCATGGCATGGGCGCGTGTCTCTTGGTATTTGGCTTGGTTCGCCATGATGTGATTGGAGGTCATCAGGCATAGTGGATTAAATGACCTTGATGTCAACCAAACTTATCGGCAAAATCAGTCAACAAGGTAAGTACTTCTTTAGAAAGTAATAGTGTACACCTGTAATAGGGGTATTGGGTGTAACCAAGAATACTTTGTTGCCAGATTTGTTGTATATTGCATGACTTTTTCTTCTTTTTTTCCCCCCTTATCTTCCCTTTATATATATGTATTGATTTTTGTCTTGATGTAGCATTACTGTGTTGTTCATACCACATAGAGTGAATCTCCATACAAGTTGTTAAATGAAAATTCTCTTGCTTTTATAGGCATTACAGATGTTAGTTCTAATCCTACACATTTCTGCTTTGAAACCACAAAAAGCTAGAGGAAAAAGTTCACTCTCCAGCTAATGTAGATTATCAGTAGGTGCCTTGAATCATACCATTGGCAATGCTGTTTGATGTAAGTAATCAAGACAGCAGCATAGGAATAGGAACTATACACTCTTGAGTAGATTCCAGTCTTACCAAACCTGGACCCACTGCATTGTGTACTGTGTGTAATGCTTTGTAAGTTATTCAGCACTGTAATTTAGCACTGTTTTTTCCTGTGACCCCCTTCAGGTACAGAGGCAAAGTTAGTCACTGCCGCATTCGTGTTCGACAGGAAGGCGACAACACTAGGTACTGGCTCAAAGACAATGACTCCTTTGACACTCTTTATGGGCTGATTGAACACTACAAGCACTACCCCATATTGTCACAGGTAAGAGTCAGAAGGAGGGGAGAGAAGAGGAAGTTAAAGACTAATAGACAGAAATAGGAATGAGAGTTTACTTTGTCACATCAGTTCATTTTTTATTAAAAATAGGAAACCGTATCTTTAAAGTTCCTTTCCCTTTAACTTTCCAGGAAGTATCAGTAAAGCTGGGAGAAGCTGTACCTCAGCCAAATAGCCATGAGCGCATGGAGTGGTACCATGCTAACATGACTAGAGATGAGGCAGAGCAGTACCTTGGGAGGATACCTGAGGACGGGGCCTTTTTAGTTCGGCCAAGTGGAGAGGCAGGGAGCATAGCCATATCATTCAAGTGAGTTGATAGTGGAGAGTGAGGAGGCAAAGCCTGCATTGTTATTAAAGATGTTTATTGTAAACATTAGGCACTGACAGGTTTAAATATGTATATGTAAGGACTTTGGTCCACATTGCCGGAACTCTATTTGCTCATTGCTTCCTAATTAACATCCAGAGCAGAGAGACGGACAAAGCACTGCCGAGTAAAGCAAGAGGATGGCACATTCATCATAGGCACAGCAACCTTTGACAGCTTGGTGGAGCTGATCAAGTACTATGAACGGAACTTCCTCTTTCGTCGGGTCAAGTTGCGATATCCAGTGACAGAGCGTGTTATCCAAGGACTCCAAGATATGGTGGGTGATGATGTGAAATGTTAGTTTTGGAAAAATACTATTTACTCAAGTGTTAATAATGCTATCACCTTCTTTTTTCTTATATCTTAGAAAAGGATAAAGTGTTTTTAATTTTTTTTCTCTCTCCCCCCTTTAATAGGATCCGGTTGATGGCACTGGTGGTTATGTAGTGGATCCTGCCTACGTTAGCAATGTAAGCTATCACCTTTTTGATTCGCTCTCATTAATCGCCTTCTCTCCCACCAGTTTGACAAACAGAAACCCTGAGAAATAAAGTACAGACATTGATAAATAAATTTTGCCCTTTTCTTCTATCATTCACACTTTTGCCACAGCCTATGTACAATGCTTTCATCCTCAACCACCTTAATGAAAACAACCAAGCCACTGCCTTCCTTCCCTCTCAGATCCATGTAAAGGCCAAGTACTCTTACCGTGCCAACAAGGACGATGAGCTGACTTTCCCACGCCATGCCATCATCCAGAATGTGATAAAAGCAGAAAAGGAGTGGTGGACGGGTGACTACGGGGGACGGAGGCAGCACTGGTTCCCAGCTATCTTCGTGGAGGAGATTGAGCCAGAGAATATGGAGGAGAGAGTGAGCTAGACAAATTTATGTTTATTTTATTAATTTTTTGTTGTAATTTAAAAAGATTTCTTTAGGAGGAGAGAATCAAGTACTGGGCAGTTTTTTTATAGTTGTCAGCTATTAATTTGCTTTTGTTTGATTCATCTGTTTTACTGGGTTGTTCCTTTATTACCTTTTATTATTCAGGGAGGAGACAACCAAGTCCTGGGTAGCCTGCAGAAGGGGAGCATTGACATCTCAAGGGCCGGCACCAAGATCGAGAAAGTCACAGGAACCAACCGCTGGGGCATTGTGTCCATTATAAAGTGGGTCCCTTATTTGTAGACTTGTCTTTGTTCTCTCTTGTTCCATTTTTCTTTTTATGGTTCTTTTCTTCCTTTTATTTCTCCATCTCTTCCATGTAATCCCTTGTTTGTTTCTTCTTTTCTCTTCTTTTTTTTTATTCCCTGTCCTCTGTTACCTCCTCTTTTTCTTTCTTTAGTTTCTCACTCCATACTTGTTCTTTGATACATCCTCATGTGTGTTTTGAGATTAAAAAAAAATTATTTATCTTTTATTTTTTATCTTGCTTTTTATTCTTTTCTCAGGCTACCCAAACTAGGCAAGTGTTCCTCATCAGATTCATAGATAACCAGATGTTTATCTGTCTAATGAGGAACTCTTGACAAGTTCAAAGTCACAATTCAGTTTAATTTCTTTTTGTGGCTGCTTTCCTATTCATCTCTGTGTTCATGTCACAGTTTGTGTATAATCAGTAGTATGTATCAAATTTGGGTATTGTTGACAGTTTTTGAGTTGCATTGAAGGATTGGGTAATATAATGACTTAAAAAAAGTTTAATTTTCTATCATGTCAGTATTATTGATCACATATGGTAGATATTAAATCATTATTTTTGCAGTCTATCCTGATAGCCCAATGTAGCAGGCTGTCTGCCGCCAAAACTGATTATTGATCCATATTTTGGAACCGTTTATGGCCACCAGTTTCTTTTCAGCTATTGATGCCAATATGTAAATGTCATTATTATTGATCTTGTGTGGGTGACTTGTGGAATGATTCTCCCCCTTGTAGACTGACTACACAAACAGGCCAGGTGGTGGAGCTGGCCTGCACCTCAGAGCAGCAAGCGCAGGAGTGGGTTAAAAAGATTGAGAGCGTCTCCTCACCAGCAGCTGTGGTAAGTCATCCTTTTTTGTTGTTGTTATTGCTGATGCTGGTGCTCCTGTTAGCTGTGTTCTTTCTGGTTAGATACTTTCCCTCGGGTTGATGTCTGGATGGTATAAGTTTTGGGTTCCTTTGTGATTTGAAAAGCAAACATTATATAGTGTCTTTTACTGTATTAAAGGAATTTTCCTTAACTTAGTAAAATGAAGTTTCCCCCACCACTGCTCAAAGTCTGCAAGATCATTAGCTTCTCCATACTATTTGAAAGCCCCTTACTCATACCTTCCTTCATTCCTCAGAACCAGACCAGACAGACAAGGAAACCAGAGCAGCGCATCAAGCAGGAGATGAGCAACTTGGTAGTTTACTTCCGAGCAGTGCGGTGTGACCCTAGCAAGCAGTTTGTTTATGGGGGCACACACAATGAGGTCTCATCCTTCCCTGAGAACAGGATGGAGAGCCTCATCCTCAGTTCCCCTAAAGGATTGCTCAAATTCCATAAGGTGGGCCAGAATGTGTTGTTAAGGATATTCTAAAGTCTGTTGTTAGCCTCTATAATTTCAATAGTATCATTTTTGTTATTGTTGGTTACTATTATTATTATTAACTTTATTTCTAAATTATTTTGTTACTACTCATGGTGCTTTTATTACTCATTGTGGTAGAGAGAGAGAGAAGGAGAAAGAGGATAACGATATATCCACTCTTGACTCACAGGTTGGCTTCAGCCGTGTGTACCCCAAGTCGTCACGGTTGGACTCCACCAACTACAACCCAGTGCCCATGTGGAACCATGGATGCCAGATGGTCTCCCTCAACTACCAGACAGGAGGTGGGTTCTTAGAGTCGCCAGAGATGAAGGGAGAGAGAGAAAAGAAGTGGGAGAGATGGGGAAGGAAGAAAAAAGAAAGAGGGGGGATGAAGAAGGGTGTTAAAGGAGCAAACATTGGAAAAGAAAGGAAGAGGGAGAAAAAGAGTGATAGAGAGAAATGATGAACTGAATTTTAAAAATTTGTTTAACATTTACTGGTTCCTGAACCATTCACATTGCCCAGTTTCCTCAAGGAATTACTTTCCAACATTAAGTGCTGGGCTATCCCTGTTCCAACACTTTAACCTAATAATTACCAGAAAAATGTTTAGGAGAGGAGATAAGATCTGGCATATATCAGGGTGGCTCTCCACATTGGGCAGTTGTTCTGCTTATTGTAGGGAATGCAACAACTTACCCTGGTAATAGGATATGGACTCACAGTATAATAAGGTATCACGGAGCATCTGTGATTGTTTGTCATGCAGTGGTAAAATGTCATCTAGACGTCATAACAAACTGCTCAAAATGTGGCATGCGGCTGTGCGCCGAAGCGCACCGAGGCAGTGATTCGGCTTGATGTACCGAACTACCACGCTCAAAGTCAGCGTGTTGCCATTCATCGCCAGAGCGTATAGTTTTTTTTTTTTTATCTTTTCTTCACCCATCAAGGGGTTAACCACATGGCGACGGGTCACGGCTATCGCCGTCATAACAATACGCACGATGTGAGGCGTGCGACTGTCCGCAGCGGCGCCGCGCCAAAACGCCCCGAGGCAATGATCCGGCTGGATGGACCGATATCACGCGCTCAGAGTCGGCGCGCTGCCGCCGTTCGCCAGAGCGTAGAGTTTTTTTTAATTTGCTATACCCGGCGCCATTGGGTTAAACAGCAGCTTCATGGACATGTACACAGATAGAAAATATAAGCCTTGAAATTTATGTCAAAAGCAGAAACAATGATTCTAAATAGCCTGCACGAAAATCATGTTCCTGAGATGTCTGTGCCCTAAAAGTTTGAAATAGAAGCAGTGATTATCCAATACTTGCTAGAAATGATTAGTCTGCAAATATCTGTACTTGAAATCTTATTCTTTATTTTTCATATGTGAACAACATGGGGTATGTTAGCTTGTCTCCTGTTTTTTCATCACCAAAGCTAACTTTGACCAGAAGACCAGGCTAGGTGTGAATTCCCTTGTTCCCTAGATAATTCACCTAGATTTAGCCACAAGAATGGTAATCCAAGGCCTGAGTCTGGCTCCAGAGCTAGTGAAAAGTAATGGTATTGTAGAAGAATAGAAACATCTCTTCTTCCAGATAAACCTATGCAGCTAAACGAGGGGCGGTTTATGCAGAATGGCAAATGTGGTTATGTTTTGCGACCTGAATTCCAGAACAACCCTGACTATGACCCAGGCAACCCCCTCACCCTGCCCAACCCAAGACCCCTCAATCTTTCCATAAAGGTATGTAGAGCAAATTACTATGTTACTAAGGCTAATAGTGTTGGTGACAGAAGGTCCATAAAGCTATAGTTGGTACTGTCTATGAAGTTAACCCAGTGTCGACAGGCATGACACGTATGTACGTGCTATGCCCACTGTGAGTTACTTGTTTGATTGTTTTTACACATAGATGGCTACACTTGTACTAAGCCAGCAATGAGCCCATTATGAGTAATGCCTGTCTCGCCCATTCACCCTTTTCTTCGATTTGCGAAAATGTTTATAACAGTATAGTAATTATAATGTTTATAATAAAAATAACACCATCATTATTCATAGCACTAGTAAAAAATAAAAATTTTCCCTGTCCACTATTAACTCCTTTGTGGCTAAGCCCAGGCAGAGCCATCTATATGCAGAGACATTTCTCAAAAAATATTGAAAATGAGCATAGCATTTTCCCCATTTTTTATTAATTTTCACCGGCGGCATTGGGTTAAGAGAAATATGGTAAGTGGTTGTGCTTGTGTAATTTTTCTTGCTTTTGCTTTCATTATATAAAACTTAATTTTGCAAACAGATGTATATAGGGAGTTTGATGTAAGATCAATATCTTTCATTCTGTTGGTGTGGTTTGTCCCATTTCTCACTTTGTTCTCTTCTCTCCTACCATCATGTCCCTCTTTCACCCTGGCAGATATTTGGTGCACGGCACCTGAGCAAATCTGGCAAAGGCTTCATTTCACCCTTGGTTGAGGTGGAGATCATAGGCTGTGAGTACGACAACGCTCCAAAGTACACCACCAGAGCTGTCCGTAAGTTAATTGTCTATTAGTAATTTCAAAATCACTTATTAGTTTAGTAGGTTAAAGCAGAAACTAGAAAAAAGAAAATGCAAAATGGACATCTTGAAGTACTTTGTATCTGATTTTCAGTTTCTTCTAGAAATTCAATGCTAATGTAATAATAACACAATTAGTTTTTGGGGGTTTAGTACATAATTTCACAGGTGGCAAGGGCCCTGCTGGCCCTACCATTAAGGTTAGAGGCCACCTAAGACACCTAGGAGGAATCTGGCATCTATCTGGTTGAGACAATTAAAAATTGGGAAACTATTTCATATGAGAGAAAGATGTAGTTCATCTGATTCAAAAGGAGCTTTCCCATCATATGATGTATGTTGCAGTCTTATGGTTATGATACTATAGACTGGGTCAGGATGTGCCATTTCTCTCTTTGTCGTCTATTGCTTATTTTTCTCTGAAAAGGTAATGATAATAAATAAGAAAATAAGTTAAATAAAAATAAACAGAAATATGAAAAAGTAAGTTTATGAAAAGATCCTTATTTTGAGATCTATAACATGAATACAGGATCAAATTATTACAAGTTTTTCCTCTCAGATGACAATGGACTCAACCCTGTGTGGGGCGTGAAGCTGATGTTCTCAGTGCACAACCCAGAGTGTTCGCTTATCCGTTTTGTGGTGTATGATGAGGACATGTTTGGAGAGCCAAACCAGATTGGCCAGGCAACCTACCCGGTGAGATTATATGATGGATTTGGGCTATAAGTAGAGACACTCTTTATTTGTAAAATAGTAATTATGAAAAGATGTATCTTTTTGTGTCAGTCATTTAAATACACATGTTGCAGTTGACCTTCAGGAACTTGAGTAGATGTTACTTGTTTACCATATATTCTTGGATGCTTTTCCCTCTAATGTGGTATGATAAGTCAAAACCTATGAACAGAGTTCATTGTGACATGTAGAAAAAAGGTATGCAGTGTGAATATATTCATTCTCATTCTTACATTTCTACAAATCAAAACTGCTCCAAAGGAGAGAGACAATCCTGGGAGAAAGCATTTTTAGTCTAATAGAAATGATGTTGACATACTTTTTTCAGTAATAAATAAAAGGAAAATAATTCATAGAAAAAGATAGAATATGATTGTGGCTATTAAGGGTAAGCATATAATGCAGATTTGCTTCAACAGGTGACGTGTATACGTGAAGGTTACCGCAGCGTTCCCCTGAAGAATGGATACTCTGAGGAAATTGAGCTTGCATCACTCCTCATACACATGAAGATCACACGAGAGGTGAGAGCTACAAAATGCACTGTGGACTGACATACATTTTGTTACCCTGATTCTTGGCTTTCAGCAAAAGAATTATTGGAGCATGTAGATACTAAACACTAGATTATCCCATAAAACTCTTGATTGCCACTTGGAAATCTGATTATATTAATTAATGGCATGCATTCTTGCTTGCATAGCAAGTGTGGATGCCATATCTGCTGTCTTTTTGTTTATCGATTGTCTTTACACACAGGTGGCTCACAAGTGCTTAATCACCAAGGAGGCAATTAGTAGTCCTACTTAGCTCACCTGTTTAACCCCTTTTCTTGATATTCAAGATTATTTTTTTATTTTTTATGTTATTAGTAATAGTAATAACATTATAACAAGCAGAATGTCAACAACAATAATAACAACATCAATATTAATAGCCTTAGAAAGAAATATTTTTCCCAAAAACTCATGGAAAGGGTAAATCTGCTGAAAACACATAGACTTACTAATTGGCTCCTTGGTGGCTAAGCACTCATGGAGCCATCTCTGTGCCAACAAAATTCACAAAAGAAAACAGCAGACAGCGTGATTACCTAGCACCATTGGGTTAAACGGCCGTATTATTAAAACTCTGGAGTGGGCCCCACAATTCAATCCCCAGGGAAGGGTGCGGGAAGTCTACATATACATGTCCAGTTACCTGGAATTTCTTTTATTAAATATTTTGTTACTATAAACATTCATTTGCATTGGAAGTACCAATGATTGTGGTGCATTAATGTGGACATATCAAAACTTATAATATAGATGAAGGTTGATAAATGGAATTTCAGGTATTTGGTCTTAGAATGCCTTTGGATGCACATACACTAACATTGATCTACATATATATTAAGAGTAAAATTTTCATGAATACATATTTAGATGAGAGTTAATATAGTAGTCTTATAATTTCTAAGACATTTTTAAAAACTAAATATATATATTTGTTAATTACATCATCTAGTAATATAAGAGACACATGATTTATTGTAAGTAGCTTTTGAAATTTTTATATAATGCTTACATTCATATGAGTATATATTTGATTAACATTTTTGCAGGGCTTGGTACGGGTTACTCCTAGTTGTCCTGCATTTGTTCCAATACTATGCGGGGACCCCGCGGGGCGAGCAACACCTGCAAATCTTTAATAATACGGAAAAGTGCAGGGGGAAGTGGTTCTGGGGAGAGCCCGCCCCGCGGGGAAGTTTAATAATATGGCTGATAGACCTCAAACCTTCTTATCAGTATGACTTCTAAAAATAGACTGTAAATTCATGCTTTGTTATAAGATGTTCATATACATTCTGCTTGTGCCTTAGTTGTCAGACATGAAATCATACTCTATTTAAATCCCATGAATATTATTGACGGATTTTCTTCCCAACCCCCCAACCCCCCCTTGCCTTCCCTTCATAGGATGAACAGATGATCCTCCTCTACCGCAAGCAGATGTTTACGATGCTGGATGAGGCACGGGAGAAAAACAATCTTGAAATGGTGGCTAACTTGGAAGACAGAATCCAAAGACTGGAGCAGGAGATCTTGCAGCACGGAGAACTGTACTCCTTGTGAGTTTGTCCCCAAAGGAGGACAGAGGTTAGGGGGCTTGGGGGGACGGGGTAGTGGGAGGGGGGCTGCCACTTGTTGGAAGTGATAGTTTATCTGACTCTATTTCTTTTTCTTCTTCTTCTTTTCTTTCTTCTTCTTCTTCTTCTTCTTCTTCTTCTTCTTCTTCTTCTTCTACTTATTATTATTATTATTATTATTATTATTATTATTATTATTATTCAGGAATTTTTAAGAGTAAAATCAGTTGCTGAAAAAAAGAAAAAGAAGAAAAAAAGAAAGAAAAGAAAGGGAAGAAAAAAAGAAAAAGAAGAAAAAGAAAGAAAGAAAAGAAAAAGAAAAAGAAAAGGAAAGGAGGGAAGGAAAAAAAAAAAATATATATATATATGAGTTAAGGTTTGCATACTGTTCACTTATTTGTCCTTATTTCCTCTCTTTTTCTCTTAGGTGAAAGACTCCCACCAACCTCCCACCTTCCCTGCCACCACCCTGTCCCTCAGAGGATCCTAGGAGACACTTCAAAGATAAAAGAATAAAATTGAAAAGATATCAAAAAGGATACGGTAAGAAGATAAAGAAAAAATTGAAAAGGGTTTCAGGGAAAAATTCAAAGACATTTTATGAAAAAAAAAAAAAAATCAGAGAAGTTCTAGAAAAGCTTCTAAGGAAGGAAGTAAAAAAAGAAAGAAAAGGAAAAAAAAAAAGAAAAAAGAAAAAAAACAAGGAAATTTCAAGAAAAGGTTCCAGGAAAAAGTTGAAAAGCAGAGTTTCTATTAAGAAGCTCTACAAATACTTAAACGCGGTGCTAGAAGAAAGATGTCTGTGAGATCCCCCCAAGTTCTTCATCAAGGGTTCTACCAAGTTCTTGTGTTCCTAAATACGTTCTTTAGGTACTGATGCCTCTAAAGTTTTTTTTTTTTTTTTTTTTTTTTTTTTTTTTTTAGAATAATATATATATATATATATATATATATATATATATATATATATATATATATGTATATATGTATGTATATATTATATATTTATATTTATATATTTATATATTTATATATATTTATATATATTTATATACATACATATATATATATATATATATATATATATATATATATATATATATATATATATATATATATATATATACATATATATATATATACACATATATTATATAATTTTTTTATTGGTGTTCCCAGATTCTCTTTATAATTTCCCATGTCATTGTATCATTATTTTTGTTATTATTTATATTTATTTATTGATCTAGTTTTTTAACACTCTCAGCATCAGCTTTATGAAAGATGATTATAATATACACATATATATTTATGAAATATGATTGTTTGTGTATCTGTTTCCCCATTTTTTTTTTGTTTTTTTTATTTCCTCATGAGCAACATTGATCCCAGGGGAAACAGCACACATTAAATAGCTGATGTAAAATGTATGTATGTTGTACCTTTTTTTTTTTTTTTTTTTTTTTCATTTTTTGGTTTGCATGCAAGTATGTTGCTTGCTATTAGTGCAATGGAGTGATTGAGAGCAAGAGACAGTTAGAGAGATATATGTTTTATACTCTGTGTGTGTGTGTATGGTTGTGTATCTGTGACTGTAAGTATGTATGCAGGTCGTTGTGTGCTTACCTGGGTGCACAAATGGGCATGCCCACTCCAGCTCATAAATGGTGTTTTGGACCAAATAAAAGATGCTTGTGTAAGTATTAGCTTTACTTGTTGTAAGTCAGTTTCTAAGTCATATTAAAAAATGTACTTTGTTTAATATTTTCTACAGTGTAACTTAAGATTTATTCTCTGTTAAATGTTTATTCTAATATACCTGTTTATTATCAAGCCATAACAAGTGTTCAAGAAATTTTAAAAAGAGGGAAAAAAAAATATATATTTATGTGTGCTTCTCTTGTAGCCAATTGTTAAGGCAAAGCTGAGTCAAGCTGCAACAAATTTGTCATAATTTGTCTTGATCTGCCTTGTGGTGTCATCACTACCTTGCAAATTACCAAGTGTTATTGCCAGATAGACTCTGTATGGCCACACAGCAAGACTTTTCTTATTTGTGACTAATCTGCAAATGACCAAGAGGCATGACCAAATGTCATACTACAGAATAACCACAATTATAATTTTATGTCTTTTTTCATGTTTGCATGTTGAGTATCTGAAATAGATGTTGGTGCATAACATGGAAAGTGATGCATGAATGTATATCTACCCAATTTTTGTTAATATGGTTATTATCACTGCTACATGTACTGTACTTATTTAAACCAGTCTGTGTGATGGGTTTAGTCTGATGAAAACCTCAAGTCATTTTCAGGTTCTCTCATTTTTTCCACAGTGTTTATCTGCTGATAGCAGTGCATATTTTCTCTTAAATAGTTGTAATCTTTCTCTCTGTTCTTTCTTTCTGTGGAAAATACTAGCTCATTTTAAAGCTGTTTGGAACCAGTGATGTATAAATCTAGCCTCTGCCCTGATTGTTGATATTAATCAATGATGAATAGGCATAGGACCAGTGTTATTGCTTGCATTTTGTTCTGATTTAGTTTCTTTTTTATGCTTTTGGGGTATCCATGACATGTCAGGTGCAATTGAAAGTCATTTATAGACTTCTGGAGGGATAATGTCCTATTAGCAGGGAAAAGCAACATCACCAATATGTGCTAATGCACTTATCAAGAAAGAAAATACAGGAAAAAATTTAAGAAAAAAAATATTCCAAGTTACTCCTATGGAGTTTTTAGGTCTTGGAAATGCATTTTTAGCAATGCATTTGAAAACCACAGTTCTCATTGAAAACAAAAGACTGGTGCTTTGTGGTCATCAGATGTAACAGTCTGGGCTGCAGAAAAAAATCTCAATGTAAATGCATGCCACAAGGACAAATGAAAGAAACTGTTTGTGACAACAGGTGAGCTCTCTCCCTCCCTTTCTTCCTCTCCCTCCCTTTCATCTCTCACTTGACGAGAAAACTAGTCTCTTAGTGGGGGAAAAAAGTGCAATTTACTTAACCATCTCTCCTGCTTGCCAAGAGACGGTACCTCCCATTTGAGTACAAGGTACTTTTGTGCAGTATTGCCAACATTGCAGCCTGGGCCGTTTTCTTGAACCCAGTGTTGCATGTGTGAACAATGCACAACGTCCATTTAATCAGTACTATTATTAGCTATCACCTATTTCTCCCAAGGAGAAAGGTCTGCCCTCCAGCCATCAGACAACCAGTTGTTGCCCATCACATTTGTCCAGTGTGTTATCTTTGCAAGATATTTATATACTGGGTGTTATATCATAGTTTATATCATACTACTTTTTACAGAACAAAAGTATAAATTAGATTATAACATAATATAGTGATAGTGATCATGTGTGGCTTTCTTTTTACCCTTAGTTTTTTTTTTTTTTTTTTTTTTTCTTTTTATAATTTTAGGTTTAGGCAATTTCTTAGCCACAATTCCTTGTGGTTCTATATGTAAAATGTAAGACATATATGTGTGTCCTGCCATGAATGGACCAAAATTTAATTTTTATTTGATACTATGTATATATACCATTTCTACTATAATTACTTTTTTAATGTTTTTTATATTTGTGGCCTTCACTTGTGTAGACCAGGAAATAAAAAGGATGGAAACCAGATACTCAATTTAAGATCGGAATTAACTTTGTAATTGTTTCAGCTGAGTAACATTCATGTTGTGTTTTCATGTACTTGGATAAAGAAAAGAAGAAAATAATGTTTCCTACTAATCACTGATAATAAAAGAGAACTAAGCATTGATTTTCAATGTCCTGTTCTTTTATATAATAATATAATCACAATGTGTACAATTTTCAAAGCCATTTCAGTATGTGGAAGTCAAGATAGAAAGCTTACTTTTCACAAAACCCAATCTTTTATACTGTTTCTGGATTGTTGATAGAATATACTTATTTTAGAAAAGGTTGACATACAGCAGTGTTGTAGATTGGATTGTGTACTACAGGGGTAAAATATCCTCTAGGTGATCTGTATGGGAAATTATGGTATTTTGGAGACAAAATCCAATTAGCTGGATGCGTTGCTACCTTGGTCAGAGCTAATATAACACATACATTTTTAAATGTAATACTACCACCCCCCCATTTTTTTTTTTTTTTCCTCCTATAACAGGGATGAAACAAAAAAAGTATCTCTTAGAAATTGGGGTAAACTAGACATTATTAGAATTGAGTTGTTTAGATTTGTAAAAGATGAGGAAAAATCTAAAATGGTTGTTATTATACCTTGTCTGTTTAACGGTTACTCATTTATAAAATAATTTGTTTAAATATATTTACTGAAATCCTGGCAGTACTGGATTTACCTACAGGCTTGGCAGGCTGAATGCAAAGGCCTCAAAATCTAGGGGGCCTCCAGCCAAGGTGTATAATATTTTTGACACTGTCATAGGCCTTTCATACATATTCTGTCATAACACATTGTAGATTCTGATCAACCCTTCAGTAATTTTCCATTTCAGATTAATACCATCTTAGGCTAGATGACTTGATGCTAGCATTGATTACTTTATAGATTTTGTCAATCCAGGAAAGCAATGAAGTAGATAAGCTGTGTAAGTATCTGAAAAGGATGTTACCATTTTCATCAGTAAAGTTAGAAATAAAACTACACTTATTGTAGTGCATTTGTCAATGACAAGAAAAGGCAAACACATTTTGTGAATGGCTTTTGGAAGCATAGTTTGTAAGATAATGGTAAATGGTTAAACAAAAGTCATATAGCACTATGATATAGTATTGTAGCAAAAAGGGTAGGAGTAAGTTAACAATTAGGATAAGTGGACAGAAGGGGATGAAGAGAAGGAAAAGGAAAGGAGGAAATATTAGGTGAGGTTTGGGCTATGGTCCAAGGCAGGGCTGATCCCCTACACTGGACCTCAATCTCTATCTCCTAAGCTCCCTGCCCCCCCAACAACAATAATCAAGGGATTGGGGGGGTTTGTAATATAGCTGTCAATGAAGAACAGTTCATTAAAAAAAAGTGCTGTATGTTATACAGGATAAACTTTTTTCCTTCACTAAAGTAGACCCCATTTTGTGAGAACGTCAATTGAGCTAAAAAAATGTCGCTAAAACTATCTGGAATTTTAAACCCATCATTATCCTTAGCTTTACTCAAATTGTTTAACACACTTCCAAACTTCCTCTACTTGTGAGAATGGGGGATTTGGAGGGACTTAAGTACAATACCCTAGGCCCTCGCCATCGAAATCTAGCTCTGAATACTGGTGTAATGGTCAGTATTTTGTTGACACTGCCAATAATACAGATATATATATAATATAGATAGGTAAACCACAGGTAAATATATTTCCAAACACAGCTTAGTTTCAGAAATATTATTTCTGTAATAGTTATAACTGATAAGAATAATCCTTCCTTATAGAACTAATTCAATCTTATCATATTCTTTTCACTTATGGTTGACAAAAAAAGGTATATGCTAAAGTATATTTTATTAGACAAAAATCTTAGAAGTACTGTAGAAAAAAGTTAACAACTTTGTCACTTACTTCCAGAATTTAACAAGAATTTGATTTCATTACATTAAATAGCTTTTTTCTTAATCTTATAATTATTTCATGTAAGACAACACTGCCTAGGAATATGGAAACTGTCATTTTAGAATATTGAATAATCAATACGAATTAACAATCTATGCAAAACCTCCACTTATCATGAGCAAAACTGCCACAAACTGCAAATCAAATACCTTAAACAGTGACATTAGGATAGACAACTAAAATCTGTGATAATCTTTGTAGAAAACATACTAGGATGCATAAATATAAACATGGAAAAACGAGAATATATAAATCTATTGCAAAGAGAATCAAAGTAAAATTTGAATCGAAAACATATTTCAATTAAATTTAGAACTTATCTTCAGGTTGTACATACATACAATGAATTTTTTTCTTTGTACCTTGAAACAGTTCTAAAATGAAGTAAAATATGTCTTTTCTTTCTTTCAAAATTCATAAAATGTCAACAATATTTAACCTTTACTCTAGCTGCTAATTCACTTGTATAAAGTCATACATATAGTTCATATCCATATGATAGTAAGAAACATGCCTGAAAATGCTGGAATTAGCATTCTTAGTTTTTAGAAAATTATTTTACACTTTTTTCCTTTTTTTTAGATTTCTATTCATCTTCAGTTAATTAATTTATCTTTATACAATATACAGCAGAACACTCAGCCTGAGACCAACCAGAAGACACCAAAATTTGCTCTATTGTAGTTGTGAAGGAAACACACCCACCCCCTACACTCAATATTGCTTCACAGACTGCTCACAACTTCAATTTATAAAGGCAGAAATACATATAAATTACATGTATATAAATATATTATAGAAAATAAATCATAATTCTATCTAAAATATGAATGAAGAGAGAAAAAAGTAAATAGAGTTAAAAAAAAAATAATAATAATAATAACATTAAACAATACACAATAAAAGTATTAAACCTGAAGATTGATCTTACAAGTAAGGCAAAAAGGATTCACATATAAATAGCACACCCATTCCCACCAGTGCGTGTTTCACATGATAATCTTGGGCTCTAAGACTGAGGCTGCTATGCTCTTGTGTGGAAGCACCATTCCGCCATTGACGTAAAGTTCGTCCTTGACAATCACATCTTCACCCAGTACAGAAACGTTCTCCATGCGCACCTGTAAGGGAGGAATAGGTGAGTGAATGTTATTTTGCAGAAGAAAAGAGGAAAATATAAATACAATGCAAGGACATACAGTACAATAAATGGCGTCAAATTGAGATCATAAAGCTAAGCAAAGGAAAAAATGACAAAAGAAAAGATTACTGATAGAGAAAAAAAAAGAAAAAAAAGAAAGACAAGTCTACCTACCCATTTCCCAACAATACATTTCCACCCAATAATGCAGTTCTCAAGCCATGTGTGTGACTTTATGGTGGCTCCTCGAAGGATTGTGCACCGCTTGATACAGGCTCCATCCTCAATCACCACATCAGGCCCTATAGTCACGTTGGGGCCAATGCGACAATTCTTCCCAATTTTGGCTGAAGGGTCTACAAGGACATTGCCAACAATACCTGAAATAACAATGAAAGAAAACCCTTAAAATAGTAATTCCACTTTATACCAAGACTGTCATTGTAAACAATTAATGTACTAGAATGAATGACTCACAGACTCACTCCTCACCTGGGGCTTTACAGAGCTTGGCACTATTATTAATCTTGCAAGAGTTGAGGTAGAGGCACATGCCAGTCAGGAAGTCCTTTGGTTGTCCAATGTCCATCCAGAAGCCCTGGAGCTCTTGTGCATACAGCTGACCCTCCTCAGCCATGTAAGGGAAAACCTCCTTCTCAATGCTCATGGGGCGGCACTGGCACAGGAAGGAAGGTTGGTGAGTGAGTGGAAAGAACAAAGATGTGAATAAGGGTGAATGATTTCATAATAGTAATTCACCTCTTCAGGGCATTGTTGATTCTTACTAGAGCTTTTAATGTAATAAACTGTGTCATCCATATGAAGCAATAACAGCCTTACAAACATAGATGGAAATATACATATACTTTTGTACTTCCAAGAATATGACATGAAATGATTTTTTACTAGACAAATATTAAATAAGACCATAAATAAATGTATAAGGTTCATCATATCTACATTCTGTCACACAGCATGCCCCCATATGTTCACTTGTGCATAAGATTTCTCACACATGTTATACATAATCAAATGCCATGTTCTCTGCACAGCTGATAGGCTAAAATATGGGCATCATAAAGTACTGTACTTTTACACATCTTGTTACAACTTTTAATTGGAGACGATTCCTAAATCAGATTTTTGTTCCTTAATTAAAAAGTTGTTTCATATAAGGTCATTAGATTTTCAACCATTCTTTTTGTTATATATCCACTCTTCCTTTTTTTTTATTTTCCATATAGATTTGTATTCATAAATTACAGACAAAGCTTCTTCAAAAGAAGGCATTATATTTGCCTTTACAAAGAGGCAGTTTATGTCAAAAGTGAATTACCAAAGTGCCATGCAAACACAAAAACTCGCATTTTTTAAAAAGAAAAGGAAAAAACATCTTTGTAAGTCAGAAGGAAAAGAAAAGAAAAAAATACATCCATGATTAAAATCAATATTAATAAAAAGAACAGAAAACCACTTGCAACTTGACAAGAAACCCACCTCTATCCTCTTTAAAACTGACGGGTTGAAGATGTACATTCCTGCGTTGATCTTGTTGGAAACGAACTCCTGTGGCTTTTCAACGAATCTGTCAATCTTGCCAGAATCATCGTATATCACCACACCATATTTAGAAGGCTCCTCCACCTTCGTCACCTGTTCAAAGTAAAAAGTAAACAAAGGCAATATGTTTATTCTTATTTTTAAAAAACAAGTATTATTGGGAAGTAAACTACATAAGGAATGGAAAGGGGAAAATGAATTGCGTACTTCTGAACTTTTAATGCGAAATGTATAATTCTACAAATGATTAAAAGAAAAAAAAAAAAAAAAAGTT
>NC_061855.1:14149441-14156941 GCF_019202785.1 Penaeus chinensis | reverse complement strand
ATATGTATATATATATATATATATATATATATATATATATATATGTCTATATATTCATATATGTATATTCACATATATATTCATATATATATATATATCTATATATAAATAAATATATATATATATATATATATATATATATATATATATTCATATACACACACACACACACACACACACATATACACACACACATATACACACACACACATATATATATACATATATATATATGTATATATATATATATATATATATATATATATATATATATATATATATATATATATAAGACTCAAGTGGTAGCGCTTGACCGCAGCTGACCGGGCAACCATTCATACAGCCTCTCAATAATGAATTGAAAAGGCCTAAATCCTACAGAATGAATGGCTGTGGAAATAAGAGCTCCACGGCCTTTCATTCCCTGCGGGACTTAGGCTTCTCTCGGGTCATCACTGAGAGGCTGTTTCATTTAGACGCCCTTAGTTGAGACGCCCTTCCTAATCTACCGGTCCAGTGCTGCCTCGTGAGCCTAAGAGGCAGCGTGGACTTTCGTATGAATAACGCAGACATAAATATATATGTATAAATGTATATATATGCATATATGAGATAGAGAGATAGAAATATATTTTTTGTTTGTTTGTTTTATATCTAAAACGCACACACACACACACACACACACACACACACACACACACACACACACACACACACACACACACACACACACACACACACACACACATGTACATGAAACAGGCACGGCCGCCCGACTCCCCTGCACCGAGCGGGAGGCGCGCCCGGGCGAGGCGACGCCGGGCCGGAGCGGCGGAGGCGACGCCGGTGAAAAATGAGCGAAAGAAGAGGCGATCTCGCGGGGAGGAATACTAATCAATCTGCTCCTCGCCTTGTTTACAAAGTAGATGTTTTCATCGGTAGACAATCAAGTAACAGTGATGATAAGTAGGCAATTCAAAGCGAAACAAATAAAACATGTAGACATTGACGGTGAAATAATGAAAACTAAAATAATAAAAAATAATAAACGTCGATACCGGACATAATGTAATGATATTAGCAAAAATACGCACACACACACATCCCTCCACACACAAACATACAAACCCTCACCACATCACACACACTCATAACCTGTGTTTCTTATACATATATTATTAAGGCTGGATTTACATGTAATCTACATAAGTTACAGCTTAGTACCTCGAATCTTCCTGGCGTCGATGTACATTCATTATCTAATATTTCTTGTATTCTTTCGGGGTCCAGGTATTCGTTGGTTTATGAGTTCACTAAACTCCAACAAGAAAGCGAAAGGCATTGTTTAAAATAACTGTTCCGAAAAGCCTGTGTGAAAACTACAGATAAGGTTCATTTAGCTCCCCGAAGCGCGATTAGTCTTGAGTTCATTCTGGCAAAACAAAAAAAACAAAAAAACTTTTACTGTTAAAGAGAAGAAAGATGAACCGTGAACAGCAACGTCTTATGTTTAATGATTTTTGGTAGAAAAACCCACAATGGAAAAACTAGATTTATGATTTTTATCTTCCCAGTTGAGGATGTAATGAATGAATTTTAATAAATCTAAAAAGAGTTTTAGGTAATAGGCTCAGTAGTGGTATTAGAAATTAAACCCACTCATAAAGGAATACATGCTGAAATGAAGTCAAATTCCGAAGAAAGAAGCGGTTTGAGTCTTACAGGAGCATCGTCGAGAGTTCGGCCGTGGGCTGCTTAAAACTTGCATCAAGCTCAAGAAGGCGTTTGATTCGGGGAACAAGCCTTTATTCTGGCTCTGAAAGCACGATAAGGACTGGTGAGGGCTTGTCTAGTTTCTACCCTGTGACTTTAGGTGTGAGGTATTCCTACCTGTATTCCTACGCTCGTCACCGGTTGAATGGATTGGACAATGGGTAGAGTTACCAGTCAAAGTAGAGCAACATTGGGCAATGTCAAGGTCACCGACTTTGACTTTGCTGACCATTTTATCATCTTTTCAAGTCTTTGGAGACCCTAGTGGCATTCTTGATGCATTTGGCAGTTAAGGGACGCCCTATGAACTAGGAGTCCAGGAATGGGGGTTGCTAGGAGACCGAGATGGTACATGCTTGCGGCATCAAAGTCATACAGTATAAGACGTGTTCATAATATTGATCATGATTCTGAGCTGTCAGACCAGTAAGGCAGCAGATCTGGTAGCAGGTGTCATGAACTCGCTCGGGAAGAGTGTCAGGACATGCCAGTACTCCTGAAGAAGGTCCAAGCTACGTTTCAGCAAGCCCTGATACTGCCAATTCTGCTGTATGGCACCGAAACCTGTACTCTGTCATGTGCCTTAGAGTCTCTTCTTGACACCTTTTGCGCTGGACCACAGGGCCAGAGTCCTACTAATGACTGCTAACAGCTTCAATGCCGTCGTTTACACACACACACACAAATATATATGTACATATGCATGTTACATGTCCAAGGACTTTGAGTTGTCGTACTTGGATCAATTTTAGATGCTTGTGTCCCTGTTTGACTCTTCTGAGGATATACTCGTTGTACACTCAATAAGTGTAAGGGGTGTGCAACAGACTGGTTTCAGTCGTCAGTGTCCAGGACTTGCAGTCACATAGGAGAGTCACACAAGAGAAAGGATTTAATGAGTCTCATTTTTATTTGCATTGAGAGATTGCGGTCTGTTAGGAGGTTCTGGAATTTGGAGAATGCATCTTTTGCTAATCCGATTCTACGTCCGATTTCCTTATTGTAATAAGCATCTGAGGTGACAAGAGCTTCTAAATAACCTGAAGGAAGAAACCTGTTGGATTTCTATTTCTCCTTGTATCAATGGACAAGTTGGTGCTGTTGACATGAAGGTGTTCAATGGCTTCCACAACAGCATCAAAAAGTTTTTAGAGGACATGTGCAAATGTGGCCATGAAAACTGTATCATCTGCATAAGGGAAGCTGTTGATCTTGTAACCATTGATAACGATTCCCTCCTGGCGATCTTCAGTCTCCGGCAGGACAACTTCAGAGTATAAATTGAAGAAGTCAGGTGACATCACACAACCTTGTCGGACGCCTCGCTTGATGGGGAACCAGTTAGTTGTTCGGATATGCGGACTGCGGCAAGCTGATCTTGGCCGACTGAATGAAGTTGTCTCATATTTTTGTCATATATCCAGATATTTGTGAGGATTTTGAACAATACTATGTGCCATACCTTATTAAAATCTTTTTGATAGTCAAGGAATACCAGGTAGATTGTTTACGTGTGTTGGATGGCTTTCTCAGCAAGCATGATAAAGATATCATTCCTTGTACCTTTATCCTTCATAAACCCAAACTGGGTCTCTGGTTTTTCGGGTAGAAGTTGCCGTCTGATCCTTTGTAGGATGATTTTCAGCAGAGTTTTAAGAATATGTGACATTAGACAAATTATATGATGTTGTGAGCACTCTAGTGTTCCTGGGACCTTTGGTAGGGCAATGAATACTGATTTCAGCATTTCTTTAGGTAACTTGCTTGTTTCACAGATATAATTTAGGAAGTTTCAGATGAGATCAATACCTTTTTCTCCTAAGGTCCTGAGCATTTCAGTGCATAAATCGGCAGGTGGACCAGATGCGACAGCTTCCAGGATTAGATTTTCCCAACGAGCACTGACATCCTTGGTCTCGTGGAGAATGTGTCCGTCTGCTGCTTTGAAGGGAAAGGATCGCTGAACAATGATCTCTCTTATCCTTTAGAACATCTCTTTGGGATTACAACTGAGATTCTTTACTTAATTACATTTCTCCTGCAGCCACTCCTTGTCTTCCTTACATTTCTCTTTTGTAAAAATTGTTTGCCAGTTCATATTGTACAGGGTTCTGTTTTGAGACTGCTGCTTGAATGCTCTTAATGAAGGCATCGAAATGATGGTCAGTATCAGTGTCACGAGCCTCTGGCGAACTTCAAAAAAAGAGAAAAAAAAAATCTCAAATTTTGGGGCAATCTTCGCTCTTTTTCTTTTTGAGGGATAATCTAAATTTTATTGTTACTGGGTTGTGGTCTGATATGCTTGGAAATTTTGATTGCGTTCCGGTTTCTTGAACTGATTATATCATGGTTGATTTGGTTTCTGACTCTATTGTCAGGACTAATCCATGTATATCATTGTCTGGGGTTTACATTAAACAAGGTGTTTGTAATGACCAGATTGTTCTCCTTACACCGTTCTTTAAGTCTATCGCCACATTCACTCCGTTCCCCCAGACCGTGCCGTCCAACCGTCTTCCTCTCACTCTGAGCCAGCCTTAGCATTAAAGTCACCCATGACAATCATGATTCCGTTTGATCTTCATGATGAGAACAGTTCAGCAAGAGAGCTGTAGAAGCTGTCGATTTGCTGGACTTCCGCATCCACAGTGGGAGCTTATGCTACTAGGATATTTACATTTACAGGACTAGCTTTGATCATGACTCGAAGCATGCGGTCGTTTTTGGGACAGAAAAACAGAACAGATATTGAAAAGCTTTTGTCTAGGACCAGAGCAACTCCATGTGTATGTTCTTGACCTCTTGGAATTCGAATGTTTCATATTCCGACCTTAGATAGCCATGATCTAAACTTTTTTGGCCGATACGCTCTTTATGTTTGTTGGTTGGTCTGCAGTCGCAGGATGACGGTCTCTGCAGTTGAATGCCGCTTCCGGGCGCGGATCCTACAAGACAACTCGCGAGGCCCCGTTTGCGCCGTTTTGCTTATTTTCATTGCTTCGACTTGATATCTTGTAATTGGCTGGGTCTTTATACTGGGGTGGCTGACCCAGCAAGAATGAAATTCATTATTGGTGGTTCTCAGCCCACCATCGTATCTACGTTAGACTCACCCAATATATGCAGATCCGTGTGTGTACTCATGTGCGCGTGCGGGCGATGTGTGTGTGTATGAATGTACACACATTTATATGCGAGCGATGTGTGTGTGTGTGTGTGTGTGTGTGTGTGTGTGTGTGTGTGTGTGTGCGTGCGTGCGTGCATGTATGTGTGAGTGTGTGTATGTGCGCGCGTGTGTGTGTGCAAATGTATCCTGTAAATCTCCGTGTACATCCAGCGAATAAAATTAAAAAGCAGAAAGCCGCGCCGGGCAGCAGACTGACAAGCCGCGCCATGGAAGCACCACATTCAACCCGTCCGCCTCGCTGCTCGGTGTCGCCTTCCCACTGCTTATGGAGTCAACGCTCTGTCTTTTACTATCTTTTATCTTCAGGGGAAACTTCTCCAGCATGCCAAAGATCTAAGGCTAATGATATTCTGCGATACACATGTCTATATTTCCAAGTATTCTCTCATCTCTCCTTTGCAACCAAGGAAGTTTTCTGTTGATAAAGCTCGATATGTCAAGAGGGTCGCGTTAGAGAGACGCTTCGTGAATCATAATGAGAAAGATGTTACATTTTCCCTCCTTGAGACCTTTGTTGGGTGGAGTATATTGTTGATTCTGTTAGTGTGGTGCTGATGTTACTATTGTTTTGATTGTTATTATTATCGTTATCATTAGCGTTATTGCTATTGAGGATAGTGGCAGTAATACTACTAGTAGTGATGGTGATATTGTTATTATTAATTATTGTTGTCCTTATCATTTTTTACCACTATTATCATTATCATTATTGTTAATATTATTATCACTATAATTGTTATTCTTATAAGTATTATTGCTGATATTACCATCACAATTTTTTTTTTTATAATCGTTACTATCATTTTCATTGTCATTATAATCATTATCATTATTGTTATTATTATTATTACTATTATTATTGTTATTACTATTATTACTATTGCTATTATTATTATTATTATTATAATTATTTTCATTATTATTATTATTATTATTATTATTATTATTATTATTACTATTATTATTATTGTTATTATTGTTATTATTATTATTATTATTATTATTATTATTATTATTATTACTATTATTATTATCATTATTATTATTAGTTTTATTGTTATTATTATCATTATCATTATCATTATTATTATTATCGCTATTATTATCATTATTATCATTATTATCATTATTATTATTATTATTAATATTATTATTGTTATTATTGTTATTACTATTATTATTGTTATTAGCATTATGATTATTATTATGATTATTATCATCATCATCATCATTATTATTATTATTATTATTATTATTATTATTATTATTATTATTATTATCATTATTATTATCATTATTATTGTCCTTATTATTATCATTATTAATATTATTATCATCATCATTATTGTTATCATTATTATCATTATCATTATTATTATAATATTTATCATTATCATCATCATTATTATTATCATTATTACTAATATTAATATTATCATCATTGTTATTATTATTTTCGTTATTATTACTATTGATATCAGTATCATTATTCTTCTTATTATTATTAATATCATAATCATTATTATTATCATTAATATCATTATTATTATTATTACTATTTATATGATTATCATTATTGTTATTATCAATATCATTATCATAATTATTATTATTATCACTATTAATATCATTCTTGCCCTTATCATTATTATTGTTATCATAATGATAATGATAATAATGATAATAATAATGGTAATAATACAATAATGATAATAATGATAATAATGAAATAATGATAATAATGATAATAGTAATAATAGTAATAATAACAATAATAATAATAACAATAACAATAATAATAATAGTAATAATAATAGTAATTATAATGATAAAAATAATAATAATAATGATAATTATGAAAATAATAATAATAATGATAATAATAATAATAATAATAATAATAATAATAATAATAAAAATCATAATAATAATAGTAATAATGATAATAATGATAACAATGATAAATATAATTATGATAATAATAATAATAATAATAATAATAATAATAATAATAATGATAATAATAATATTGATAATAAAACTGATAACAATAACCCTAACTATAATAAAAATAATAATAATAATGATATAATAATAATAATGATAATAATAATGATAATAGTGATAATAATAGAAATAATAATAGCAGTCATAATAATCTTTGCCATTATCATCAGCATTACACTTATCATTATTATTTCTATCATGATTTTCAACATCAAAATCCTTATTATCCTCATTTTATTGTTCTTTTTGTTTTTGTTTTTGTTGTCATTCTTATTCGTATTCAAATCATTATCGTTACTAGTGTGATTGTCAGCATCATCAGTTTTGGTATCATTATCATGTTCATTATCATTTGTGTTGATGACAATGTTATTATCATAAAAATAACTATTGTCTCTTTTGAAACTGTCACTAACAAAGTCTCACTTATATTGCTTTTATTGCTACTTTTATTACTATTTCCGTCATTTTCTTTATGATTATTTCATGTGTCCTTATCTTCACTCAAATGATTGCCTTCATTATCCCATTTT
>NC_061855.1:14111941-14119441 GCF_019202785.1 Penaeus chinensis | reverse complement strand
AAGAGAGAGAGAATGAGAGGAGAGAGAGAAATAAAGAGAGATAAAGAGAGAGAAAGCGGGAGAGAGAGAGAGAGAGAGAGAGAGAGAGAGAGAGAGAGAGAGAGAGAGAGAGAGAGAGAGAGAGAGAGAGAGAGAGAGGGGGGAGGGAGAGAATGAGAGGAGAGAGAGAGAGAATGAAAGGAGAGAGAAAGAGAGAGAGAGAGGGAGAGAGAGAGAGAGAGAGAGAGAGAGAGAGAGCACAGGATCCAGTGATATCAAGTCTAAATACCGAGAGGGTGAGAGGGAGGGAAAGAGAGAGCGAGCGACAGCGAGATTAAGCCTACCGTCGCCGCCAGCCCGAATGCCTTTCGGGAAGTACCCAAGTAGCTATTCGGCGAAATTGCTTCTTGTGCAACAGACAAAAACGAAGGACATGAGGGCAGAAAAATATCAATGCTACACTCTGCATCTAATGCTTTTCTTCTCTCTCTCTCTCTTGCTTTCTCTCTCTCTCTCTCTCTTGCTTTCTCTCTCTCTCTCTCCTCTCATTCTCTCTCTCTCTCTGTCTGTCTGTCGGTCTGTCTGCCTGCCTGTCTATCTTTGTCTGTCTGTGTCTGTCTGTCTGTTTGTTTTTCTGTCTGTTTGTCTCTCTGTCTGTCTAAGTCTGCCAACTGCCGATATTTTCAGAAATTCCGAAGCTATACAGTAAGTACTGAATATAGATTGGGTATGTATATAGGAGCAAAAACATCCTCTCTCTCTCTCTCTCTCTCTCTCTCTCTCTCTCTCTCTCTCTCTCTCTCTCTCTCTCTCTCTCTCTCTCTCTCTCTCTCTCTCTCTCTCTCTCTCCTTCTCTCTCTCTCTCTCTTTCTCTTTCTCGTTTACTCGCGTACACATAAAATACACACGTGAGGGGGTTGCCAACTGCCGATATTTTCCGAAATTCCTATTTTGAAAGATATACATTAAGTAATGAATATAGATTGGGTATGTATATAGGGACATAAACATAGCACCACTAGCACTCTTTCCTCCCCCCCCCCCTCTACCTAGCCCCGCCAGACCCGATACGAGTTAGAATAAATGTAGCACCCAAAATCCACACGCTAAAATATATATGTATAAATATTTGAAAAGGGTAAAAATAAAGAGAAAGTCCGGCGATAAAATTCATGTGAAAGTGTTCGGAGCTTCATGAAATACGACACCGTTCCTTAAGGCTTCGACATATAAGTTCGAAGCTTCTTGTTTTGAAACGGGAAATTGGGGGAAAAAAAACAAACAATGTATAAAACAAACACGAAAGAATGCCGGACTATGGCGGATGATCACGAAAGTACGAAAGACGGATTGAGAAGATGAGATTGTATTGTCTGTGTGTGACTAGAGAGGATAAAGATGACGATAATAGACTGACGAAATAGTATAGTTCACCATCGCATTTCTTCGAGGTTTTCCGAATCCATTTTAGAATGTATTGCTTGAATGAATGCTTGAATTTGAATACATTATAGCTCGATGCTGATGCTGAAATACGGCACTATAAACATCCAAAATATGTGATAGCGTGAAGAACATAAACAGGGATATAAATTCATAACATAATAAATCGAAAAAAACAATAAAAGAGCGTGAGGGGGGAGGGAAAAAAATGAGTACGTAAATTTCAAAAACCGTTTAATAGACTCGGTCCTTTGTCCCGCGTTCAAACGTTTAACGGTGCAACAAAAGAGGATCAGGAGTGGCGCATCAAAAATCTTCATGAAAATCTTTTGTGCAATTCAATTCTCTTATTCGTACTGTGGACGTGTTTGCCTTTGGACAAATTCATAATTTCCTGATTTTTTTTTTTGTTTCTTTTTTTTCTTCTTCATATTGTTCCCACGGACACACGTACACACACACACACACAACACACACACACACACACACACACACACACACACACACACACACACACACACACACACACACACACACACACATACACACACACACACACACACACACATCTTCATATGTATAAATGCACGCACGAAATAGCGTGGTATTTTCCGAAGCGTAAAGAAAAATAGGGTTTTCTTCTCGAGAGATTTAGGAAAACATTTTGTCATATTGGCAGCGAGGGAGAGGCGATAGACAAATGGAAACCGTCTGGCGAATCATCTGAATACGCTGCGTGTGGGTGACTGTAGCTGTGGGCGGGGAAGGCAGAGAGGGGGCTGTGTGTGCCACAAACACACACACACACATATATATATAGTGTGTGTGTGTGTGTGTGTGTGTGTGTGTACATACAGTCACACACACACACACACACACACACACACACACACACATAGATGTGTATGTATGTATGTATAAATATATATATGCATATATATGTATATATTTGCATATCTATTCATATATACGTATATATATACACACACGGATGTGTGTATACACACACATACATATACATATATGTATATATATATATATTTCTATATATACAAATATATATACACACAGACAGCTAAATTGAGAGAGAGAGAAGCGCCAACGATAAGCAAGCAAAGCTTAAGCAGCGAACTGTCTCTTCCGAGATTGTCACGCGCACATATATTTTCACGTTGTTTTAAATGTTATTTTTTATTTATTTATCTATTATTTTTATTTCCCCACGTTTCCCACCGAGGTTTAATTAAAGAGAAAGCTATGAGAAAGGAACTCAGAAATATCACCCTGACTGAAAAAGAAGGAGAGAAAAAAATGAAAGAAAAGAGAGAAAAGGGAAAGAAAAAAAAAAGAAAAACAAAACACGTCAGAAAGAAAGTACAAAACAAACAATATTTCTTTTTTTCCGGGAGGAGGAGGAAGAGGGGTAGGGGAAGGGGGGGAGAATTCCATTTTTATATTATCATTGCCTTTATGCGTGTGTGCCCAAGCGGAACAGGGGGGGAGGGATGAGGGAAGGAGAGAGGAAGGACGTTAGAAAGGGTTGACGTACATGTATACAACACAGGAAGTGAGAGAGAGAACGAGAGAGAGAGAGACAGAGAGAGAGAGTGAGAGAAAGAGAGCTAGAGAGTGAGAAAGAGAGTGAGAGAAAGAGAGAGAGAGAGAGAGAGAGAGAGAGAGAGAGAGAGAGAGAGAGAGAGAGAGAGAGAGAGAACGAGAGCGAGAGCGAGAAAGAGAACGAGAGAGAGAGAGAGTGAGATAAAGAGAGAGAGAGTGAGATAAAGAGAGAGAGTGAGAAAGAGAGAAAGAGAGAGAGAGAAAGAGAGAGAGAGAAAGAGAGAGTGAGAAAGAGAGAGAGAGAGAGAGAGAGAGAGAGAGAGAGAGAGAGAGAGAGAGAGAGAGAGAGAGAGAGAGAGAGAGAGAGAGAGTGGGTGAGAGAGAGAGAGAGAACGAGAGAGAGAAAGAGAGAAGAGAGAGAGAGAGAGAGAGAGAGAGAGAGAGAGAGAGAGAGAGAGAGAGAGGGAGAGATTGTTTATATTTGTTTTAATAAAACCACACATTAGTACTTTTAGATATCTCTAACAGACTAGACTGACCATACATATTAGTCATATGTAAAGTCAAACACCAGTAAAACAGGTGAGAAAAACAAGAAAAAACGATACTGGTAAATAAATACAGTGGTATAACAGCATTAAACAATGACAACAAATATTTGGCATTACGAATGTTACCCTATGAGGAAACATGAGATTATGGTGCAGTACATCACGGATAAAATGTAATAAAAACACCGGTAAAAGAGTTATTTGTTTATTGATAAACAAACAACTGCCCTTACGCCCAGCACTACCAGGAAATGTGTTCACAGATAAAATATCCTGGAAAACAAACATTACTACAATCACGTCAACAGCCAATATAGTTTAGGGCCCAGGTCTACTATAGATGGACTATGGTAATGCTAACAAAAAGGAATGGAGTGATACCGAATTGTTTATTGTTGTAAGTAGATAACGAATTGTTTACTGTTGTGAGTAAATAGGATAACTGCATTAAATATATTCCGATATTTGTTGACAGTTTCTCTTTTGCGGTGAAATCTAAACGCTTGTAAAGAGTTGGATCTCCGAGCCATTTCGCTGGCGAGGGATCGAACCGGACTACCGAGCTCGTGACTGCCCAAAACACGGAATCCGATCGTTCACTCTTCCAGTGTCTATTCTGTAATTTATTGCATGAAAGTGCTGGTTTGGCTTAAACTTTTAAAAACAGTCGAACGTGTCTGTCTGTGTATGATGTCTTTTAGTCTCTGCAAGTATAAAAATTTGAATATATGGTGTGCGGGGGTATTGAAAGAACAATTTTTCGAATAATTATTTTTGTACGACTTCGTTAGATTCGAAATGCTAGAAATAGGCCAGTATCATGATGTCGAAAAAAAGGAAACGAAATGAGGGTATGATAAAGAATAGTAAATTAGTTTCAAACTGTTGGTATCCGTGGCGCTTCTGGTCTTATGAATAATACCTAAGGATTTACATACTTTTTGTCTAATGTCATTAGTGAGAGGCAACCTGCGTAATTTATGATCTGACGTAATCCTTATGAATTTAGGGTCATCAGTTGTGTGTAAAATAATATCACCGGGAAGTATATTGATATGAACAAGATATATAAGAAATAGATAGGCGGATGGATAGATAAATGCAAAGAGATAGATGACGAGTTATAATTAAAAATATAGATTAGGCAGAGAATGGGACAGACCAATAGACAAATGATAAAGAAGTATATATCGATAGGACAGTTGATAGGACAGACATATAAAGACAATCAAGCAAACAGACAGATAAGTAGAACGAGAAGCAGATAAAGAGAGAAAGAAAGAAGCAAACAGGTAAGTAGGGCGAGAGGCAGATAAAGAGAGAGAGAAAGAAAGAAGCAAACAGGCAAGTAGAGCGAGAGGCAGATACAGAGAGAGCGAAAGAGAGACGGAGAGCCAGAGAGCGAGGCCCGCTCCGGCCTGCCAGCATTCCAGGCACACAGCCGCCGTCCGTCTCGCGGCCGCTTAACGCTCGAGACGCCCAAGCCGCTCTGCTGTCCGGCGCTGTCGGATCGCCTTCCGCAGACATTTGCATGATCGGCCAATAATGCGGCGCGGCCCCCAGACGCCGCCTCGTCTGCCGGGCTCCGTTTCGCTGCTTGTTTTCGTGTTTGTCTCTCCCTGTTTGTCTGTTTGTCTGTCTGCCTCTCTCTCTCTCTCTCTCTCTCTCTCTCTCTCTCTCTCTCTCTCTCTCTCTCTCTCTCTCTCTCTCTCTCTCTCTCTCTCTCTCTCTCTCTCTCTCTCTTTATCTCTCTCTCTCTCTCTCTCTCTCTCTCTCTCTCTCTCTCTCTCTATGTACATAAATAATATAAGAAATATAAATCTATATCTATATCTAAATCTATATCTACACACACACACACACACACACACACACACACACACACACACACATTTATATATGTATATAGATGTGTATATATACATATATATATTTTCTATTCATGTATATACATATATACACACACATATATACATATCTATACATATATATATATATATATATATATATATATATTTATATATCCTTACAGTCATGCAATAAAATGCGTAAAGCCGATAGACTGCTACCGACTCATTGTAGAAAATAGTTAGAGAGAAATAAGATGAGCAGTAAAGAGGGTGAAGGGGAAAAGAGGGAGATGGAAAGAAGGGAATGAGAAAGGGGAAAAAGAGAAAAGAGGACAGAGGGTGAGGGGAAGAAGAATATAAGAAATTTGGAAGAGAGAGAGAGAGTGAGAGAGAGAGAGAGAGAGAGAGAGAGAGAGAGAGAGAGAGAGAGAGAGAGAGAGAGAGAGAGAGAGAGAGAGATAGAGAGATAGATAGATAGATAGAGAGAGACACACACACACAAACACACACACACACACACAGAGAGAGAGAGAGAGAGAGAGGAAATATTTGTATCTATATATTACCTTTATTTATCATCGAATCCTGACCTTTATCTCTCATCAGATCTTCCTCTTTTCCCTCATTAAAACTCACACACTGTTTCAAGCCTTTTTGCGCGTCATTAATTAACAAACAGAATGCAAAGGCCCTCCTCCGCTTTACGCGTTACAAAGACGAGATTTTCCTATTGCCTTGAGCTGGTCCGTTTGTTGGTTTAGTAAGTGGAGGCAAGAATAACACGCTTTGGTAACACTTTTTTTGGTAGGAATTTTTGGGTAATAATTTTTGTATAATTTCTTTTATAACACTTTTCGGTAATACCTTTTATTAACACTTTTTTGGTAACGATTTTTTAGTAACATTTTAGTAATATAAATGATGATACTTTTTAATAACGATTTCTGGTAGCCCTTTTCGGTAAGAGTTTCTGGCAATCATTTTTAGTAACATTCTATATTCGTTAACGTTTTAAAAATTACAATTGGTCTTTACATTCAGTTTTTTGAAGATATAAATAAGTTTCATATTACTATTAATACCGATTTTAGTCTTGCCTCCTTTCCCCGTCTCCCTTCGTTCTCCCTCTTGTTTTCTCTCTACTTACGAAAAAGTGTAGACTAAGGCAGGTGAGCATACATTAATTTCGCGGCAGGAAGGGCTCGCTATAACCTACCACGAGAACGGCCTGCGTTCGAGAGAGAGAGAGAGAGAGAGAGAGAGAGAGAGAGAGAGAGAGAGAGAGAGAGAGAGAGAGAGAGAGAGAGAGAGAGAGAGAGAGAGAAAGACCTACGGTCTTTGATAAGCGTGAAGAACCAGGCCGTGCGATTCCATGCAGCACCATCATGGGGGACCCGACAAAGAACCACTGACAGGCTCGTAATAGCGATGGGATGTCAAGGACACTGACAAACTAGTGTCAGCAGCGGGAATGCAAGACACTGACAGTCAGAGAGAGAGAGAGAGATCATAACTAGAAAGCGAGTGAGAGAAATAGAATAAGTAAATAGAGAGAAGTATATAGATGGGTAGAGATATAGATAGAGAGAGAATGATACATACTGTACCTACTACACATTCACCTTGGAACATCCCCCAGCCGAAGAAAAATGAGGCAGAATAACAAGAAAGCGAGGAAGACAACTGTAATAAGAAAATACTGAGAGAGATATAGAGAGATAAATTGATAGATAGATAGAGAGATAGAGTGAATAATACATGCTGTATCTACGCACTCCCTCTTGGGAATTCGGCTTCGAAACTCCCCAGGCCGAAGAAAAACGAGGCCATCCTCCCAACCTCGATAGGCATTTCCCATGAATAGAAAACAAACAGTTCTTGGGACGCGAGAGCTCTTCGTACGCGAACCAGATAACGACAATACAGTATATAAAACAGGTCCCATTTTCACATGTTCTCTGTCTTGCCTCCCGTTCCCCTCGTCAGCAAAATTTAGTCTCCACAGTATCTTTTTTTAGATTTATTTGTTTGCTTGTTTTTGTGACTATGAATCTATTTCTTTATACATCTATTCATATATAAACTTATTTATATATTAATTTCATTTTAGTATCTTTTTT
>NC_061855.1:14099441-14106941 GCF_019202785.1 Penaeus chinensis | reverse complement strand
ATTACATTAATCATAACAATAAAAAGAAGAAGGATGACAATAATGATGATAATCATAGCAATATCAGTAACAACAATAATGATAAGGATAATATGATAATGATAATAACATTTATAGTAATAATAAAGATGATGATGATAATGGTAATGAAAATAACAACAATAATAATAATAACAATGCTAAAAATGATGATGATAATAACAACAACAACAGCAGCAACAACAATAATAATAATAATAATAATAATAACAACAATCAAAACAATAATAAAGATAACAATATAATGATAATAATGATAATGACAACAATAAAAATAATGACAAAAAATAGTAATGGCATTAATAATAATGTTATCAATAATAATGATAATAATAATAACAATAATGATATAATGATAATGATAATGATGATGATGATAATAATAATGATGAAAATAATAATAATAATAATAATGATAATAGTAGTAATAATAATAGTAATAATAATAGAAATATCCATTATAATAATGATGATAATAATGATAATTATGATAATGATGATTATATGTATATGTAATGATAACAATAACAACAACAACAACAACAACAATAATAATAATGATGATAATAATAATAATAGCAATAATAATAATAATAATAATAATAATAATAATGATAATAATGATAATAATAATATTAATAATAATAATAATAATAATAATAATAATAATAATAATAATAATAATAATAATAATAATAATAATAATAATAATAACAACAACAACAACAACAATAATAATAATAATAATAACAATAATAATAATAATAATAATAATAATAATAATAATAATAATAATAAAAATAACAATAATAATGATGGTGATGATGATGATAATGATGAGTATAACAACAACAATAACAACAAAAACAATAATAATAATAATAAGAATAGGAATAAAAATAACAATAGTAGCAATAATGATAATAATAACAATAAATGATGATGATGATGATGATGATGATGATGATGATAACAATGATAATAATAATAATAATAATAATAATAATAATAATGATAATACCAATAATGATAATGGTAATGATACACTTGTTAAAACACAAAAGAAATGATAACAAAAATGATAGATAAATAAAATGATTATCATTTATAATTTACATCAGTTATATATTCAGCATTATGAAATAATATATATATATATATATATATATATATATGTATATATATATATGGTTTGTTTTCGAAATATAAATGAACATACAAGTGTTTTTAAAAATTATGCAGTTTTTCATAATTTAAAAGAGATTTGAGGCTAAAGATATTTTCATATTTTCATGACTGCAAAGCTGTAAATTCATAATGATAATAATAGATGAACGTATATGCAAAAGCTCATTAATTTTGCAATGAAATTTGATATTCATAAATTTTATATGTTTATTTTCTGTACCTGTTTTGTTCAGTGCTTAATTGCTTGTCTGTCTTCTGCCATTGCATCTTTACTGTTACGATTTTATTTACTTTTTTCTTGTCTTTCTCTCTCTCTCCCACACATTGTTTCATTTTCCCTTTTATAGACCCTCTCTCTCCTCACACTTGCCTGTGGCAGTGTTCTCCTTATAACAATATCGCACAAGTTTCTCTCTCTTTCTCTCTCTCTCTCTATACATATATATCACCTTTCTCTCTCTATCTCTCTCATTTTTCTTTCTTTCTGTATCTATCTATCTATCTATCTATCTATCTATATCTATATATATATCTTTCGTTATCACTTCTCTCTCTCTCTCTCTCTCTCTCTCTCTCTCTCTCTCTCTCTCTCTCTCTCTCTCTCTCTCTCTCTCTCTCTCTCTCTCTCTCTCTCTCTCTCCCTCCCTCTCTCTCTCTCTCTCTCTCTCTCTCTCTCTCTCTCTCTCTCTCTCTCTCTCTCTCTCTCCCCCTCTCTCTCTTTCTCCTTTCCTCATCATTCATATCTCTTACATACTCTTCAGACTTCCCTCACACATGTCCTTACTTCCCCTCACGTCACATTTTCCTCTCCCCTCACTCTTGTCTCCTGTGCTAATCTCTCCTTCCATTCACTCGCGTGCTCTCCTCTCCCCTCATATTCAGCTTATGCATAACACGACACATTTCCCCTCGTCCTTGCACTGTCCCTCGCTCGCCCCTCGCCCTTCTCCCTCTAGTTTCCCCTTCTTCCCTCCGCGTCCCCTTTCCCCTTCTCTTTCTTTCTTCCTTTTCTTCCTTTTCTCCTCGTCCTCTTCCTCCCTCCTTCATTTTTTTTTCTTTTTTTTTCATCTTACCTTCCTTTTGTCCGCTGATTAAAAAAAAAAAATTCCCCTCTCGTCTTTTCTATTCGTCTTTCCCTCTTCCTCATTCCCTTCCCTTTACCTCATTTACGTCATTCCCCTCCTCTTTCCTCTCATCCCACCCCTTTCCTTCACCCTCTCCCCCCAACCCCCCTTATCTCCCCTCACCTTTTCTACGTCCTCATTCTCCCTCCCCCTCCCCCTCCCACCACTCCTTCTCCCTCTCCCCCCCATTCCTTCTTACTCTTCTCACTTCCCTCCTTCGCCCTCTCCTCCGAATTCTTCTCTCTCTCTTATATTCGCCTCCCACACCTTCTCTCCATTTCCCGCCCAACACCCCTCCCTTCACTTTTCTCTTCCACACCTTCTCTCTCCCACGCTCTCTTCCCCTCCCATCCCTCCTTACTTTCCCTCTCCCTTCTACCCCCTTCCTTCTCCCTCCCTACTTCACCTTCTCTCTCCCTTTGTAGTGGTCGACTTCACAAAATCTCGGCGTCTCACTCCAAGAGGTATAGAAAACGCTAAGTATCTCCTCTCACCTCCACCTCTCCCACAGGCATACGCACATTACCATCTTGGAAACTGACGACCTCGAGGTGGCAACACACTCGTGTCGGAGCCGAGCGTGTCTCGTTTTTCCCGCACGAGGACATCCGTTAAAGACTATGGAAGAGGCTACTTTATATGGCCAGGAGCTCCCTTGCATCTTCCTTCATACGACAAGATGAACTTGGGTCGCCTTCACTTCGCCGAAGCTTGACCGCTTTATTCCGCGAGTGAGGAGGATGCTCGAAAACACGGACCGCTGGTATATATTATTTTGTTATTTAATAAATGTATATCTTATTTGTAATTTCTGGCACTGCCCCCTCCCCACGAGATACTATTTTAGTAAAGCGTTTTGTCTATTTTGTTTTATTGCTTTTATTTTCTTTAATATTTTTACGTTTGATTTACTATTTTTCTGTTTCGATGAATATTTCCCGTCACTTTCATGTCGCAAAATAAACCTGTAAAAGGAAAAAGGATAAGTTAATAGAACAAGTGAAGTGCATAACCATAGATTCCTGATTTTCTTAATGCCTCCGTTAAGTACATCGTTCTGCTAATTGCGTTGGAAAGTTCTTCCCGCTCAAGCCTCTCCTCCGCTAAGTTCACGCATATCGGCCTTTCTATTATCGCACCAAAAACATACACCACACACACACGCTACATTTGCATTCACTCAATCTTTGGCTTCTCTCCCCGCATCTTCTGCGCGATCCCTCTGCTCACAAACAAAACGCGTTCCCACATGTTAATCAAATGGGTGGTGGCAGCGACGCTCCCTGTACACCTCATTGCGTTAAATATTTGTACCTGCAGTTCGCTACACCTTCCTTCCGCCCCCTCCCTCTCCCTTTCCCTCCCCTTCCCCCCTCACTTCCCCTCCCTCTCACTTCCCCTCTCCCCTCACTTCCCCTCTCCCCCCACCTACCTTCCGTGACGCAGAGCGAGAAGAGGCCGCTGGTCGTCCACTTGGAGATGTATTCCACCTTGGACGAGCCGTTCCTGAAGGCGGGGTTGGGCACCTTCTCCCTCGTGGCCAGCCAGCTGTCGCCGCTGACAGCCGTCAGCACCGTGACGCCGCTGACGCCGGCCAGAATGGGCGTGCCCAGCCACAGCAGGTGCACGGTGGCGTCCAGGCTCAACATAGTCCCTCCGCCTGGCCTGGGCGTCCCGTCGCGTCTCGGCGGCCTCGGTTGCGGCTTGGGGCGGCGCCTTGGGCTTCGGGCGGGCTCGGTCGCTCTCTCTCTAAATATCTGTCCTTCTTTCTTTATATATCTTTCTGTCTCTCTCTCTATCTATCTGTCTATTTATCTATCTCTCTGCCTATCTATCTATCTATCTATATATATCTATCAGTCTATCTATCTATCTATCAGTCTATCTATCTATCTCTCAGTCTTTTTATCTATCTATCCATCTAAATATATATCTATGTACATACCTATCTGTTTATCCAGCTATCTATCTATCAATCTGTTTAACTATCAATTTACATATCTATCTGCTCCTATCTAGATAAAAGCCTGTTTTCCAGTCTGCATATCCCTCCCTCCCTCTCTATCTATCTATCTATCTATCTATCTGTCTATCTACTAATCACTCTCTATTACGCGCATGTTGTCTCTCTCTTTGACCTCTTCCCTTCTTTATTTGTTTTCTACTTCCTCTGTTATTTCATCTACGCGCAATTTGATGCATTTGTTATATTTCTTTATTTTTTTTCTATTTTATTAAATTATGCCGAAAGTGATATCAGCTTATTCATTTTAATTCTTCTCATTTTCTTCTCTTTTGTTATTTTTCCTGTTATCCGCGTTTTCTTTAATCACTATTTTCTGTCTTTCATCTGCCATTTTCAGTCTTATCTAGTTTACTTTTGTAATTTTTTGAACTCATATTTGCATATTCGTCATTATGCTTCATCGCCTCTTTCTCCTTTGGTGTATCTGTTTCTCTCTCTATTGCTAACTTTATTTAGGTTTTCTTGTGTCGTGACATTTATCGTGTTTTTGATTTACATCCGTCACAACACATTGGGATATATATTCTCTCTTTTTTTTTTCTTTAACTTATTTTGTTCCTCTTTTCTTTACCTCTACATTTTTTTTCTTCCACTGCACATTCTTCTTTCGTTGCTTTGTTTATTCTTTTTCTTCACTTTTCGTTTCTTTTCGTCCACAGTTTCTTCGCTCAGAACGTATCCGGATTTCTTCGACACTGCTCAGACGCTTTCGTCAGTGTCTAGATGGTATTCAAATGTCTTCGATATTCATTTTTTCTTGTTTAGCCGCTCTTGCACGCGCTTGCAATGGTATTATCAAGCATATTCTATTGCTTTTTTCGTTTATGTTCCTATTGGTCTCTTTTATATCCCTGTGTTTCCAATTTTGGGGCGAAATTATTGTTTTTCTATCTGCAGGAAAGAGAAAAAACACAATAAAGGAATTTGATGAATGCTTTTGTATAAAAGGACGATACAAGATGCGTGAAAAAGTGAATACTAATAAAAAGAAAAGTATATGCTCGTATATTTCAAATACACACACGAATACATATATACATACTTACATATATACATATATATGTATATGTCTATATATGTATATGTATATATACATACATATATATATATATATATATATATATATATATACATATATATATAAATCATTACACATATGCACTATATACACACACGAATCTACATACACATGTAAATATCTAGATACACAGAACAGATATAAATATACATTAGATATGTCCTCATTTTCATTGCCAACTTTTCTTTCCTTTTTCAAAATTCTTCATTATCGCCAATAAGTTAAATCACTCCACACTATCCCGATTTTCACAGTCACATTTACCGCGCTTGCCTGCATGCTGCTTGCAATGGCTTTCATTCACTATCGTAGTAACTACCAAGAATATATAATTTTTTTTTTTTTATATAATTTGAGTTTTTTTACATTATCACGCTCACTGATAATCTCCAAATAGCTTTTAAATCATTGTTAAGCCATCACTTGACTAGATCACTGGAAGGATTATATCAAAAGTTCTTAGAAAGGCAAGCCATTCGTCATGGCGTTCGAACTCGTGTTTCCAAATGACCTTTTTCGAAAGAAACAATCTGATTACTTCTTTTCGAAACTGTCGTCGTCGTTCATCGTTTTTCGCAAGTGAAAGTGTGGGCCCGGGCCGAGAAGTGCTGGTAGAGGACGTTATTTCGTTCGGGAGCCGCTTTTGGGCCTCTCTGCGGCCGTGGCTTCTCCGAGCCTTGTGCGGACCTGAAAAGGAAAAATATAATATAAATACATGTATATATATATATATATATATATATATATATATATATATATATATATATATATATATATATATATATATATATGAAAAGGAACACAGCCAGAGTAAGAAATGAAAATCAATCAGCTATTTTACCATGGTCTGCTATTCAAGTTTATCGCCAAGAAACGTCGACAAGCCAACGGGAAATAGCCAAGAAAGTGGGGGATTTTCAAAATTTCAACTGCAAAAGTGAAAAGAAAACTTGATAATTTGGAAAACTATGAACCCAGTCGGAGAAGGAAATGTGGAAGATCGTTTACCTTCTCTACAGAATGCTCGCAAACACTAAACAAGAACACTAAACGGTTAAACAAGATCGCTAATGAATAGAAGCAGTATGGCGTCGAGCACGAGGAAAAGCGACTGGCCCGGGCAAAGGCTCACGAGGATTGGACGTCAGAGGATTAGGGAAAGGTAAATCTCATTCAAATTTACCTTTTGACTACTTTTCTATTTGATTCAACCCTAATTTAATTAGATACATATGCATACATGGAAGAAACAATATGTTAGTTACAAAATATTACATCTAATGTGATGTTCACGTTTTATTGAAAAACGAGATCAGACAAAGGTCACGTTGGAGATGGAGGATTGGATTTCAATGATCCAGTCATCTCGTAACTTTTACTGTTATTCGTATTCGCAGGTTTGTTTCTCTAATGCGTCTACGGTAGAAGCACTGACGGACAGACGAAGATTTTTAAGAGGACCAGCTCAGAGAAGGACCAGCCCGACTGCTAGAGAGCACAGATAAAACTCCCAGCCAAGGCGATGGTGTGCTCTTACGATCTCTGTCATCGGTAGAGATTGTAAATGGTTAGCTAGACCAAGTTGGATATCGTGACTTCACTGTCTTCTGCCCCAACGTCGCGAGTTGTACCCAGATAATGACTGCATACGACTTGCCACGCAACCAAGATGTTAAATGCCATCTGGGTTGATGGGCCTAGAAACAGTCCAGACATAAATCTTGTAGAGTGTGTATGGAAAGACATGAAAGGTGAGGTAAGCCAAGTTGAATGTACTAACAATGTTGAGCTAATGAACGATGGATAAAGGGACGGCATAAAAAACAGAAATCAGGGGAAAGGCCCGGCGGTGCATTCGAGGCAAGACGTGTTGCTGCAGTGAATGAGGCAAAGGGTGGCTGCTCTAGTTACTAAGTGCATGTCTTTAATAATGTACGCAAATAAAATTTGGAAGTGATAAGTGTGTGTGTGTGTGCGCGTGTGTGTGTATGTGTGTGTGTGTGTGTGTGTGTGTGTGTGTGTGTGTGTGTGTGTGTGTGTGTGTG
>NC_061855.1:14090756-14096841 GCF_019202785.1 Penaeus chinensis | reverse complement strand
TAGATAGATAGATAGATAGATAGATAGATAGAGAGAGAGAGAGGGAGAGAGAGAGACGGAGAGAGAGAGAGAGAGTAGAGACGAGGAGGAGGAGAGAGATAGAGAGGAGACTGAGAGAGACGATGAGAGAAGTGAAGATGATAGACGAGAGAGAGAGAAAGAGGACGAGAGAGGTTGAGACGAGAGAGGAGGAGGAGAAGAGAGAGAGAGAGAGAGAGAAGGGATATTTTTATTCTTTTGGGAGTGGAGAGGAGAGAGAGAGATAGATAGGGAGAGAGTTAGATAGATAGATAGATAGATGATAGGATAGAGAGAGAGATGAGAAGAGAGACGAGAGAGAGATGAATCTGATTGTAGAGAGAGGTAAGATGAGATGTTAGGACTGAGAGGAGAGAGAGATAGAGAGAGCGATGAGAGAGATGAGAGAGATAGGAGAGAGTTAGATAGATAGATAGATAGATAGAGAGATAGATAGATACGATTAGAGAGAGAGAGAGAGGAGAAGAGACGAGAGACGAGGGAGATGGAGAGAGAGAGAGATGAGAGAGAGAGAGGAGGAGAGAGAGAGAGAGAGAGATAGAGAGATGAGAGCGTGAGTGAGATGAGAGGAGAGAGTCGAGAGAATCTAGGAGAGATTGAGAGTGAGAGAGAGATAATTGAGAGACGAGAGAGATCGAGAGAGAGAGAGCATGTGTGTGTGCCTTTATATGGGTTTCTTTATGCATTTTGTGAAAGTGGATTCGCGTGTGTACGGGGATAATAGCTTGTGTGTGTGTGCGTCTGTGTTGGTGTGTAAACATATATGTACATTATTTTCACGCTGCGAACAGTTCCCTGGACTTTTATGTACGGCAGTGTTTACTTTATATATCCTGGCGTGTACATTTCGTGTTCATTAATACAACCTTTCTTGATATCAAAAATCGAGACAGGTGAACAAAAAGGCAAACAGACAACAGGAGACGCATTAAATACTAGTGTCAGACGAACGTGCCAAACGTCAATGACATTAAAGGGAATCGTAACCTGGAGCTCTGGCGTGAATAGATGATCGAATGGACTAATTTGGCTTCAGTTCCACACAGAATAACTCCTCGATGCTCGTTTGTTATTTAGCGAATAAATGTCCGAAACGTGTTTGCAGAAAGGAGAGAGGGGGAAGGTAAAGGAAAGAGGGAAGGGAAACAGAGAGAAGAATAAAGAATATGAATTAAAAAAAGAGAAAGCAGTAGAAAGGGAAATATTTAAAAACATAAAAAAAACATGAAAAGAAAGGAGGGAAAGGAAAAAGACAATAAGAGAGGGAGAGAAAGGGGAGAAAGGAAAGCAGAAAAAGGAAAAACTACGAGAAAGAGAAAAAGAGAGTAAAGGGGAAACAAAGAAAATGGGAAAGAGAGTGAAACTGAAATAATCTTTAGAAGAGTAGAAAAATAAGTAAAATGAAGCGCATTAAGTGAAAAGAGAGAGAGAGAGGGAAAAAACAGGTAAATATCATCCTAGTGAATGACGGGAGCAACAGACGGCAGAAGTAGAAGAGAGGAAAAGGGAAAAGTTGAAAAATAACAAGAAATAATGAAATTAGAAGAGATTCTAATGAAACGGGGCACTGGCTGGAAGGCAAGTCAGACTTCGTGTTAAATCCTTCAATCTTCCTCCTGAAGATGAACTCAATTATCGCAGCCAGAGGGAAGGCCGAGGCATTGGCTGGCCGATGACCCGGGTTCAGGCCGGCCTTTTAGATGGAGGCGAAGTTTATAATGTATATACTGAGTCAACGTATATGTATATGTTTATATATATTTATATCTATCTATCTATCTATCTCTCTCTCTCTCTCTCTCTCTCTCTCTCTCTCTCTCTCTCTCTCTCTCTCTCTCTCTCTCTCTCTCTCTCTCTCTCTCTCTCTCTCTCTCTCTCTCTCTCTCTCTCTCTCTCTCTCTCTCTCTCTCTCTCTCTCTCTCTCTCTCTCTATATATATATATATATATATATATATATATAAACACACACACATGCACATATATATATACATATGGTGGTGAGTGGTCGGCTGGAATTCTGTGTTATATATATATATATATATATATATATATATATATATATATATACACACACACACACACACACACACACACACACACACACACACACACACACACACACACACACACACACACACACACACACACACATATATATACATATATATATATATATATATATATATATATATATATATATATATATATACACATACATACACACGAGCCAGAATGCAAGGCAGCTAAAGCGTTTCTGAACTGTTCTAAATCCGAAAAGGCTTCATTGCGATAATAGTGTCTCCGGCAAAGATACTCAGGTGAAGCGTTGAATAATACATCTTGACTTGTGGTAATACTAATTTTCATTTGTGCTCTCGTATGCAATAAAGTCCTTGCAAATTTAACCCTTAGCGCAAGAGTGCCTAAGAGCAACTCGGCGTCCGGTGATCGAAGCGTAATCAAATTTGAAGTTGCTGTTGCAGTATGCAGCAACAGTGACACAGAGGGAGGCTATAATTAGTGCAGTTACAGCACTTATCCGGTTACAATCACTGTGAGTCTGTGCGTGTGCGTCTGTATATGTGAGTGTAATTATGTGTCTGTGTGTGTGTGCACATGCATATGTATAGGAGTAGTACGTCCGTGAACGTTTGTATGTGCCATGGGAGTGAGGGTGTGTGTGTATGTAAGAACGAGTGTGTGAGAATGGATATACAGTAAAAACGGGCCCTGTGAAGTAGATATGTGCCTGCAGGTGTGTGTCGTTGCCTTGGCAATAGAGATATTTTTGTCCCTCTCTGCATGTAAGAAGGGCACTTGCTCTTTGTTTCCCCTGGGAGCGTTTGTGTGTACACACATGTGCACTTTTTTCCTTACACAGATAGTGTTTGGTCAAAGAGACAGGCTGTATTCTCTGTACCTTTCTAGTGTTATAAAATAGTCACAAGGAACCGGTGGACTATTTCCATTATGTTACGTAAACAAGATCATATTGCAAGAAAAAGTCTGCTAGAAGAATACCCGCGCTTCACTTACCAAATAACGTCTGAACAGTCGAAACCTGAGTCTGAGAGGAGGAGCGCGAGCAAACGAAAATGCAGATATACATAGATTAAATCATGAGTAAGAGTGAAAACAGACAGAACGAAAAATAAGTAACTGGGTTATTGGAAAGATGGATAAATAGGTAGGTATATATAAGGGGAACAGGGATTATGATGAGAGAGAGAGAGAGAGAGAGAGAGAGAGAGAAGAGAAGAGAGAGAGAGAGAGAGAGAGAGAGAGAGAGAGAGAGAGAGAGAGAGAGAGAGAGAGAGAGAGAGAGAGAAACAGACAGACAGACATACAGACAAACAGACAAACAGACAGACACGCAGACAGAGAGATAGATTGAAATTGGATTTGAAATTCTTTATTTGGCCTTTCAGCTATCAGAATCTAAGATTGTACACTCAGATGGCCAGGCCTCTGAAGAGCGGGCTTATCTTATAAGAACCCATCGTGAGGAAAGCATATAACAGAACATATAAAGTGTCATAACATAATTAAAAAAACTAAATAAATTCTCTAAGTTACAGCACTTAAACCGTTTAAACATAAACTGCCAATTTAGAAATGAAATGTGAATTAATTTCTCGATAAGAAGCTATGATGTAAGTTTCTGAGCTATCTAGGTTAAAACATTGAATGAACAATCATAAAAGTAACACTGCTGTAAAGCTGCAGTTATTTTGGACACAAATATCAGATTAAAGATAAAGTGAATCTATGTGGAGATAGAAAGTGTAAAAAACATATTGGAATATTCATACACATATAAACAAAAAAAACAGGTTATGATTTACAAATCCAGATCCTGTAAAGTTCCCCAAGTTCCCTGGCAGAAGTAACAAAATATGATTAAATTATTGCCAATCATTTGATAAAAATGCCATCCACTCGTGCGCTCTTGTCGCGGCATTGCGCAAAATTGCATAATTTGTCGTTTTAAGCTCTTCCTCAAACTGCTTAGTGTGGGTTGCCACTTTGTCGCTTGGTATTGCGTCACTTGGTCTCTGATACCTGAAACGGGTCTGCGACTGAGTGGATCGGATCCGGTAGCCGTAGACCGTACCTCATGTTTTATGCTTGGCTGTTGCTTACCGAGAAACGAAAGGTGTTTGGTAATAGATTCTTCAGACATTTGCATGCATGTGTTTCACAAGCGATCCTGTTGATATCCGGTGATTCTAAAGCCCAATCGTCTATTGGAAAATTTCATTTGTGCGATAACATTTCTGAAGTCTGCTTATGGTTCTAATTACTCACTTTGTGCTACCAAAATGGGGTCAAGTGCTTCGGTGCTTGTTGAACCTCATACTGTGTAACAGCACTACGGGCTCGATTAAATGAGGGAAGAGTAGGGATTTTTCATTTGAATATTCCCTGAAGATAGGAATGAATCCCCACTGCCTAGATATTGCGTCGGCAATATCTTCAATCTGAGGTTGTGGGAAAGTAACTCCTAGATTTTTTTTTACATTTTCCCTCCGCAAGAATATTATCATCAAGACTAATTGGCGGAATTAGATATATATTCCTTGTGCGTATGGAAAATCAAAAGGTGGGTTTTGAGGCAATTAGTCTGAATAAAGGTAATTTAACTTAGGAAAAAGTTGTCATCTGCAAATAAAATCGTTTTTGTTGATGGCACTGCAAATCATAAGCCTAAATCAAGAATACAAGGAGAGAGAGAGAGAGAGATATGTGTGTGTATATATATATATATATATATATATATATATATATATATATATAAACACACACACACATATATGTGTGTGTGTATATAGGCCACCGCCGTGGCACAAGTGTTAGCGAGCCGAACCGCGCGCGCGCGTGTGTGTGTGTGTGTGTGTGTGTGTGTATGTTTATATATATGTACATACATATCTAAGTACAAACATATATATAAAGAGACAGATAAATAGGTTGATATAGATATATACATATATACATATACATATACATGTGTGTGTGCGTGTGTGTGTGTATGAGTGTGTGTGTGTGTGTGTGTGTGTGTGTGTGTGTGTGTGTGTGTGTGTGTGTGTGTGTGTGTGTCTTTATGCGCAGGTGTATATGTGCGAACGTGCATGTGTATGTGTGTGTGCGTCCATGCGCATACACATGTGCGTCTAAATTTGTATATAGGCACGTATGTGGGTATGTATGTACAGGTATGTGTATGTGCATGCACACGTATATGTTTATGTATGTATAGTTATATGTATGTATATAGTTATGTATATGAGTATAACATGTATGTGCTCACTTGCTTGTACATGAGTGCATGCATCTGTATATGTGCGTCGATGCACATATTTGTGCGCATTATGTGTATGTATATATATGCATGTACATAAGTGCAGTTATATGTAATATGTGACCGGTTGTATGCATAAATATATGTGGGTGGATACTAATGTGTTTACATGTACGTATGTGATTTATGTTTGTGTATGTATAGCCATATGTACGTGTACAAGATATATGTATATGAGTGTGTTCACTTATATGTATGTGCGTATATATATACGTATATGCATACACGTATGTAGGTATACATCTATATGCAAGGGAACATATGTAAAGGTGGATGGACCTGCAGATGTATGCACACTTATGCGCGCGTGTGTGCTTGGATGTATGCGCGTGTATAAGGTGCGGGTGTATAAAATATAATCACACATATATGCACTTCTGATCCTCAAGCCCATGCTCACGGGAGTATACCCTGGTGTAGTGAGCAGGCCCGTGCGTTGCTGCTCCTAAGTCCATGCAGGAGGAGCTTACCAGCCGCATCCCGGCTAAATTACCCCCCCCCCCCCCCCGCCACCAAGATACTCCTGAACCAGGGGGGGGGGGGGGGTAGCTCGACTGTTTACCTCTCAATCCTGAAAGACAAAAACATCTACGGCCCTCATGCCCCTGGTTCCGGCAGCGATCAGGATCGCTCCGGAGCAGAGGCTGCTAAAAATCTCCGGTTAAATGCAGGCCGCCCCATG
>NC_061855.1:14080756-14085756 GCF_019202785.1 Penaeus chinensis | reverse complement strand
CTCTTCCTTTACAACTTTTACATCGCCGTACGGCCCATTTCCGTCGTTCATCTTCGCCACCGCTTTGTATGCACTGGAATCGCCATCACCGAGGAAGGTCACGTAATTCTCTCTCTCACTCCTCCCCAATTCCCGACCGCAGCTTCCTTCTCCATCGATCCCGAAAATCCAGAAAAATATTGCCTCGCATTGCCCACTATGCAAGGTCCTGTGCCACTCATCGACGCTACTATGGTCTCTTGTCTTATTTTTCATCATTGCACATGTTCGGCAGTAATTGCACAACACTTCGAAGTCAATCACAAGCCCCGCAACCACAAAGCTTACTCCTATTTGTGCAGCCAAAGTTAGCATCTAGACCTAGGTAGCCTTCACTGCATTTTTCCCTTCCCTTCATTTTCGTCTTGTTAGGCGCTTCTGTTCATTGAAATGACAGTTCATTTGTTTGTAAATATAACTGGCATGTCTAGTGACCGTTGAGTGGCGGAGAGGCGAGCCGGGCTGCATTCCCGTAGCCCTCAGAGAGAGCGAGGCGCACGTACATGATATTCCTTTTTGTCCACTTACTGTCCTTGCCTTTTTAGGGATCGAGGCGTGAGCCTTGGCGTCGCAATAACCACGCTGTTGACGGTATGTAGACGGGTGATAATAATAATAAGGATAATAATAAGGATAATTATTATAATGATGATGATAATGATAGAATAATAATAAGGATAATTATAATAATGATAATAATAATGATAATAATAATAATAGTGAAAGCAATAATAATAATAGAAATGATAATGATAGTAGTTATAATATTGAAAATAATAATAATAATAATGATATAAAAAATATTAATAATGATATCAATAATAAAAATAATAATAATAACAACAATAATAATAATAATAATAATAATGATATCAATGATACAAATTAAAATAATAATAATAATAATAATAATAATAATAATAATAATAATAATAATGATAATAATAATAACAATAATAATAATGATAATAATAATAACAATAATAATAATGATAATGATATTGATAATGATATTGACAATAAAATTATAGTAAAAATGATAATGATGATGATAATGATAATAATAACAATAACAATAATAGTAATACTAATACTAATACTCATACTAATAATAATAATGATAATAATAATAATGATAATAATAATGATAATATTAACAATGTTAATGATGATAATAAAAATGATAATAATAATGATAATAATGATAATAATAATAATAATAATAATAATAATAATAATAATAATAATATTAACAATAATAGTAAAAGTAATGATAATAATGATAATAATGATAATAATAATAATAATAATGATAATAATAATAATAATAATAATAATAATAATAATAATAATAATGATAATAATAATGATAATAATAATAATAATGATAATAATAATAATAATAATAATAATAATAATAATAATAATAATAATAATAATAATAATGATAATAATAATAATAATATTAATAATAATTATAATAACAACAACAACAGTAATGATAATAATAATAACGATAATAATAACGCCAATAATTATAACAATATTAATAACGATACTAATAATAGAAATAACAGTAATAAATTGAGGAGAAGAGATAAGAAAAGGAAGAAGATGAGAAGGAGGAAGAAGCGAAACCAAGTAAATAAAATTAATAAATAGGAAAAGAGAGAGAGAAAAAAAAAAAAAAACTGCCTTCACAAAGCTCGCAAATGCTGGGTGCCTGAGGTACGATAAGTTACGGGGCGAGTCGACGTGGGAAAAGATATTTATTTGCCTTTTCAAGAATTATATGAGTTAAAAATATGTATATGGAATAACTTAGAGGATAGAATTAACTATAAGAATGATGCTCGAGAGAATCCAGACGGTTAGATAGATAGGGTGATAGAGAAATGTAGATAGATAGATAGATAGAGATATTGACCGGTATGTACGCGGGTAAATATATAAATAAAATGGGGACAGATAAACAGATTGAAATATATTTTGATAGATAGATAGATGATGCAATAAATACACAAAATATGTTAGAAAATAAAGAAAAAAAGGGAAATTAAAAACAGAAAGGAAAGGTAATAATATAGAAAAGTAGGCCATGATGAAAAAATACCAAATGATTAGAGAGAGAGAGAGAGAGAGAGAGAGAGAGAGAGAGAGAAGAGAGAGAGAGAGAGAGAGAGAGAGAGAGAGAGAGAGAGAGAGAGAGAGAGAGAGAGAGAGAGAGAGAGAGAGAGAGAGAGAGAGAGAGAGAGAGAGGGAGAGAGCGAGAGCGAGAGAGAGAGAGAGAGAGAGAGAGAGCGAGAGAGAGAGAGAGAGAGAGAGAGAGAGAGAGAGAGAGAGAGAGAGAGAGAGAGAGAGAGAGAGAGAGAGAGAGAGACGGAGAGAGAGAGAGAGAGAGAGGGACAGAGAGAGATAAATCCAACAATAAAGATATACAAATAGGAAACTATTTACGATGTTTCCTAAACTATTTTCCAAACTATTTACGATTTTTTCCCCCGGAGTTTCGATTCGCGTTTCGACTTTGCGCGCGAAAAAATTGGGAAGAATTTGGTGAGTGTCCGTTGTCATTCCTGGCTTTTCTCTCTTCTCCTTTGTCCTTTCTCTCTCCTTCTTGGCTTTTCTCTCTTCTCCTTTGTCCTTTCTCTCTCCTTCTGTTCTCTTTTTCTCTTCTCCTTTGTCCTTTCTCTCTCATTCTGTTCTCTTTTTCTCTTCTCCTTTGTCCTTTCTCTCTCCTTCTGTTGCCTTTTCTCTCTTCTCCTTCTCTTTCCCTTTTCCCATTTTCTCTTTATTTCTATTATCATCCACATTATCATCACTGTTAATCTTATCATCGTTATTATCAATATTTGTTTTAATATTGTTAAAAGTATGATTATTAACACTGTAATTATCATTATCATTATCACATTGCTGTTGTTATTATAATAGTGATAGTAATGATAATAATAGTAATACATAATGGTAATAAAGAATTATGATAATGTAATAATGATGGCCATAATTGATATTAAAGATAAGATAATAAAACAAATTGATAAATGAAGGATATTTTAAACAAACGATAAACCAAAGTGAAAATAAAAATGAATAAACAAACACACAAAAAGAGAGAAAAAAGGGAATAACAGACAGACAGACAAAACGAAAATAATCAGAAACAGATAGACAAAAAAAAAAAAAAAAAAAAATGATAAGAAGAAGATGAATAATGATAAGCATAACAATGGTAATAACAATAATGATAATAATAGTAATAATAATAATAATAATAATAATAATAATAATAACAATAATCGAATAATAAACGAATTAGCTCCCTCCCCCCGAAAAAGACAAGAAAAAAAGAAAAAAAAGAGAAAAAAGACAAGAAAAAAAGAAAAAAAGAGAAAAAAGACAAAAAAAGACAAAAAAAAAAAGAAAAAAGGAAAAAAAAGACAAAAAGAAAATAAAAAAAGAGAGAGAACAAGAAAAAACAGGAGAAAGCAAAAGCAAACAAGAGAAGACCAAAGAAAATCATTAGCCCTCGCCACCTCGCGGTTCGTAAGAAGGAAGGAGGATCTACTTGTATTTCGTATTCTATTATCGTTATTATTATTTTTATATTTTTATTGTTTTTAATTTTGTTACCGTTATTATTATTCTTAACTTTTTTTTTTGTTTTATTATTTTATTACTTTTATCTTTTAATATTTTTCATTTCATTATTATTATTATTTTTTTTTTTTATCATTGTTATTATTTTTTATCATTATTATCATTTTTATCATTATTATTACTTTTTTATCATCATTATTATTTCTCTATTGTCTGAGTATTTTTTATTTTTTTTTATTTGTTTTATGTGGGATTTTCTTTATGATCTTATTTATTGTCTTCATTATTATCTACTTTCGTGTCTTAAGTCTTATCTAGATTCTCATGTTTTTATCCTTTTAGCATCTTTCTTACCTTCTGGTTATCTTTTTATTGTCTTAGTTATTTTCTTAATTATTATCATCTTCAGTATCGTATTCATTATTGTTACCTATTTTTATTATTATTATTATTATTATTGTTATTTACTAATTATTATTATTATTATTGTTATCTATTAATTATTATTATTATCATTATCATTTTTTATTCATTACTATTATCATCATCATCATTATTATAATTATTGTTATTATCATATCATTATTATTATATTATAATTATTATCTTTGTTATCTATCATTATTTATTATTGCTATTTATTTTCATTATCATTTATTCTCATAACTGTTATGTTTCTCCACCTTCAGGAAATATATTTCTATTCCGTATTCTATCTATTGCCTCATTTGCTATCTTAGTTTGCTATTTATCATAACATCTTATTATCTCATTTGTTGTTTATTGTTCGTATTCCTATCTTATTTATCAGCTTATCTGTTATTCGTTTTCTTAAATAATATCTCATTTATCACTTTCTTGATCATTTCATTAACGACTGTCACCCTTATTGCTATTATATTTGGAACTTTGTCTCTTATTGAACTGTGGCTGGTAATCAATCGCGAGAAACTTCATGGCTGGTTGAGATGCTGATCACATTTTAATTACATTTCAATTCTTCTTCTTCTTTTCTTTTCTTTTTGGTTTATTTATTTTTCTGTTTTTCTTTTTTTCTTTCATTTTCCTTTTTTCTCTTTCTTTTCTTTTTAATTTTCTTTCTATCTATCTTTCTTAGTTCTTTTTCTTTTTCTTTTTCTTTCTCTTTCATTCTATCTTTCTTTCTTTCTTTCCTCTTTTCTTTCTCTTCTCTTCTCTTTTCCTCTTTTTTTTTCTTCTTCTTTTTTACCGACATCCATTTTCTTTTATCTATCATAAAGGGGAGACTGATTTGTTATGGAGGTAAGGCCGTGCGTCGTGTGTGGGATCGTCATTGTCAGATCTGTTCTTCTCCGTCTTTCCGTTCTAATTTCTATTTTCCT
>NC_061855.1:14073256-14075756 GCF_019202785.1 Penaeus chinensis | reverse complement strand
AGAGAGAGAGAGAGAGAGAGAGAGAGAGAGAGAGAGAGAGACAGAGAGACAGAGAGACAGAGGGAGACAGACAGACAGACAAAGAGACAGAGAGAGAGACAGAGGGAGACAGACAGACAGACAGACAGAGAGACAGAGGGAGACAGACAGACAGACAGAGACAGAGAGAAAGACAGAGGGAGACGGACAGACAGACAAAGAGACAGAGAGAGAGACAGAGGGAGACAGACAGACAGAAAGACAGAGAGACAGAGGGAGACAGACAGACAGACAGACAAGCAAAGGCAGAGACCGCGGTAACAGCTATGTTATTGAGTGAGAGTGAGAGATTGGTAAATAGCTAGCTTGCTAGACATGTGTGTGAGAGAGAGAATGAGAGAGAGAGAGCGACAGAGCCAGAGCCAGACAAATAGATAGAAAGAGAGAGAGAGAGAGAGAGAGAGAGAGAGAGAGAGAGAGAGAGAGAGAGAGAGAGAGAGAGAGAGAGAGAGAGAGAGAGAGAGAGCCAGAGCCAGACAAATAGATAGATAGATAGATAGAGAGAGAGAGAGAGAGACAGACAAATAGATAGAAAGAGAGAGAGAGAGCATCCACTCAGAGAGCATCCACTCAGAGAGCATCGAAGTAGTCGCCACAAAATGACTTTCTAATTTACGCACCATGGAGCCATAAATCTCGCGCTGCTGAATAAAACGGACATTCTTTAAGCTCTCGAACACCGGCGTGGGATCGGTGAGCAAAATGGCGCTGTTGGCATTAAAACAGCATTTTATGCTGATGGGAATGTTTCCATTGTTTTAGCTATTTATTCAGCATCACGTTTTATTTATTGGTTTGTCATTCATTTCTTTATGTAGGCTAATTGATGTGTGTATCGGGATGTGTGTGAGTGTGTATGTTCGGTAAAAGTGTATCTGTGCTTCTGCTGTGTGAATGTATGTGTACTTGTGTTTGTTTGTGCTGGGTTGATGTGTGTAAATGTGTATTTGCTTGTGTCGTGTAAATGTGTGAGAAAATATGTGTGTGTATGTAAGCGTGCGTCCGTGCGTATGTGTATGTATGTTTGTATGTGTAAGTCTGAATGCATGTGTCTGTTGTTATGTACCGCGCATTCGTTTTCGTGTGTGTGTGTGTGTGTGTGTGTGTGTGTATAAATGTGTGTACACGTGTGTGTCTCTGAATGATTCTAATTTCCAGATCGGACTTTGAGTCCCGCGCTTCTCGGCAGATTCGGGATAATTCCTCTACTTAACGGCGGAGACTGAATCAAATTTACCTCCGCACTGTGTCCTTATGTAACCCTTCCTTATGTCGTATTTCTCCCACTTCCTGTCATGTTGATAATCTTAGGATTAGTTTTGCCATTGTATTTCTCGCTAATAATCAAAGTTTGATAAGGATTGATGATTAATGTAACTAATGATATTATCAGAGATAATATTTACATCATTATAATCATCGTTTTCATAATCATTATCGTTATTTTTTATCATCATTATTGTTATCATTGTCATGACTATCATCATTAGCATCATCATCATCATCGCTTTTATCATTATTGTTATTATGATCATCATTCTTCTTCTTAGTAGTGTTATCATTATCATTATATTTGTCTTTACCATAATTATTATTATTATCATTATAATTTTCATTATTGTTATTATCTATTATTATTAATATTATTATTATTATTATTATTATTATTATTATTATTATTATTATTATTATTGTTAATTATCATTATTATCATTGATATCATCATCATCATCATCATTATCATAATCATCACCACTATCAGCATTATCATTATGATCATTATGATAACTGTATATGCTCCTCCCGTGTCACTTCGGGCAACACTTCAGAGTTTAGTTTAGTCCTTTATTTACCACCCTGGCTAACTGCACAGGCGTGGGCAAGCTGTGGTACATTTAATGCATGGTCATAACATTATATAGTGTTACATTTGAATTTTAGCCTATAACATTGCTATGAGTACTTATATCAGTTTAAGGAAAGGAACAATTGCACAGTCCTTTATCCACTCATCTGCCACGCCGGCATATAGCTTGGGCGTGGGAAAGCATTAATACATTTTATATTCGGTTATGTGATACTACATTCCAAATTTAGGATACAACATAAGTATATCTTCTAGGGCATCAGATGATATGAAGAAGTTACATAGTTCTCCGTACCTCATGCTAGGTGGCCTGAAAGGCTGTATCACATGGCACTCTGAGATATAATGTACAAGTGTTCGCTTATATTCTTCATTACACAGTTTACACTTAGTTTCTTCGACATTACAAACTGTACTGACCTGCCAATACAATCTATACCCAAGCCTGATTCTTGCAGTCACAACATCACACTGTCTTGTTCTTGTTTTATATAAACCATAGATGAAGGAATCTTGCCTAAACCGGTCATAGTGCTTTATGCTACAGCTTTCAGGGCGCTGAGAATTAATCAACTCAGTCAAGTCCTCTCTGAA
>NC_061855.1:14023256-14025756 GCF_019202785.1 Penaeus chinensis | reverse complement strand
ATTATTTTTGTTATTTTCCTTATTATTGTTATTATTATTATTAGTATTATTATTATTATCATTATTACTATTATTATTATTATTTTATCACCATTATTATCATTATTGTCATTATTATTATTTTTATTATTATCATTATTATTATTATTATTATTATTATTATTATTATCATCATCATCATTATTATTATCATTATCATTATCATAATTATTATTATTATTATTATTATTATTATTATTATTATTATTATTATTATTACTTTATCATTATTATCATTATTATTATTATTATCATTATTCATTATTATTATTGTTATTATTATCATTATTATTAGATTTATTATTTTTATTATTGTTATTATTATCATTACAATTATTATAATTATTATTATTATCATTATTATCATTAGTTGTAGTAGTAGCATTATCATCATCCTCATCATCCTTATCATCATCATCATCATCATCATCATCATCATCATCATCATCATCATCATCATCATCATCATCATCATCATCATCATCATCGTCGTCTTCTTAATGATAATCATTATGAAAGGTACTATTACTATAATCATCAATACTAAATTTCCCATTGTTATCATTACATATCCCCTAAATAAATATTCAGAAAATCCTCATTCCTTTTGGCAGAACCCACCCAAGGTTCACAATTCACAGTTACGGTTATTTTCACAGTCAGAATTCCATCATAGATTTTGCATTTGTTGATGATAATAACGCGGTGACTATAACAGCAATCAGGAAATCTCTTTGAAACGTGTAATTATTAGACCGAATATTGTGTTGTGGGTTTCATTCAGTCATGCAATGTTTGATTATAAGCAACGGTTTTGAGTGATGTGCTTATAATGAATATAAAGATATTGTTAATGGTGATGATTATGATAATGATAATCATTATCACTGTCGCTAAGTATCATTATTATCGTCATGTATTATCATTATCATTATTATTGCTTAACGCCATTATCCTTTTCATTATCATTGGGTTCATCATTATCAATATCGTAATTACTATTATTATTATTATTATTAATATTATTATATTATCGTTATTGTTATTTATCATTATCATAATTGTTATCATTATTCATATAAAAATTATTATTATCTTTATCCTTTTCATCCTTATTATCATTATTGATATTGCTATTATTATCATTATTGTTATTATTATTTGCATTATTAATATTCTTATCATGATTATTTTATCATTATCAGTATTATGATTATTATTATCATTATTATTATCACTTTTATTATTATTACCATTATTATTGTTATTATTAATGTAATTGTTGTCCTTATAATTTTTGTAATTATTATTATTAGTATTATTGTTATTAAAATTAATATTATTATTATCATCATCATCATCATCATCATCATTATCATTACCATTATTGTTATCTTTACAATTACAATTCGCCTGTCGTTGCTATCCCATTGTTGTTATTGTTGTCGATGTCGCTGTTATCACAGTTATTATTGTTTTTATTATAATCACAGTTATTATTATTGTTATTATTATTATAATTATTATCAGTTATTATTATTGTTATTATTATCATCGTTGTAACTACCACGTAACTATCACCCTCATTATATCTTTGAAAATTTGTTTTTATTATAACGAACATTATTATCATTGTTATCGTTGCGATCACTATCCTCGTTATTATAAATATTTTATTTTAAAAAACTTCATTGGTCCTTTTAAATATACTATTCCATTCCTGTGAGTCCTATAAAATAAAGAGATCCTTTGACCCCGCGATCTCTGGGGCCCTCGACCGGGAAAAAGCTCAAACAGTATTATACGATTTTTCTCTTTTGTCTTTTTTAAAGCTTCTCTCATCGGTTCTGCGTTACATTGCGATGGGAAGGGAGGGAGAGAAATGATAGGTAGAAATGTCGAAAGGATGAAGAGAGAGAAAAAAACGGTGAGACAAGAAGCCGAGGAGATTTAATGAGATTTGGGGGATGGAAAGTAAATATGTCTGAACTTGGCGGCCGAGGTTAAGGGTGGAGGGGGGGGGATGGGGATAGAGAGGGGGAGGGGAGCGATTGAATTAAAGGCTCGGCGATTTTGTAGATCTGTCGAATTCAATTTTCCTTCTCTCTAAGTGTGTTTATCTTACTCTTACTCCATTAGCCTCTCTCATTTCTGTTTGTTTTTTTATTCTTCCCTCTCTCTCACTCTTTCTGTCTCCTTTAAAGCGTTAGTATATATGAATGAATAAGTAATTATGCGCTCACACACCTGTTCTCTCTGCCCTTCCTTCTCTATCTCTCGGCTTTCACTTTTCTTCCTCCTTTCTTTCTCTCCTCCACGTCTCTCATTTGCCCTCCCTCTTCTATCTCTGCCTCTCCCTCGCTTTATCCCCGTCTTCACGCCTTTCGTTTATTCCGACTGACCGAATGTCCGCGCGAACTGAAGCAAACTTTAATGAACCTCGAAACCGAATTTTGGGAGC
>NC_061855.1:14016409-14020656 GCF_019202785.1 Penaeus chinensis | reverse complement strand
TTTTTTTTTTTAACCCCCCCCCAACCCAAACACCCCAAAAAATTAAATTTTTAAATTTTTAAAATTTGGGAAAAATAATTACATTGATAATTTTAATAACAAATTTAAATGTTTGGGGCATGAAATTAATGATAATATGCAATGAAAAATAAAAAATTTTAAAGTAATAATATATATAAATGACAAATAAGATAATATGATTTCTGATAATAATAAATTAATAAATAATTAATGATAATAGCAATTATAATGATAATGATAATGATAATAGCAATAATAATAATAATGATAATGATAATGATAATAATAAGGATAATAATGACGATAGTAATAGTAAATTGGATAATAATGATAATAATAATATTAATAATAATAGTAATGATAATAATGATAATAATAATAATAATAAAACAACAACAGCAATAATAATAATAATAATAACAATGATAATGGTAATAATAACAATGATAATAATAACTATAATGATAAGAGCAATGAAAATTAGGATGATAGAAAATATGACAATGATAATTATAAAAATAAAAGTAATAATAATAATAATAATAATGTAATAATAATAATAATAATGATCATACTGATAATATTAGAAATAATAATGATAATAATGATAACAGCAGAATGATAATGATAATGATAATAAAAATAACACAAATGATATTCATAATGATAATCATCATATAATCACCACAACCACAACCGGCATTGTCACCTCCACCAACACCATGATCATCACTGCAATATCCCCCCCCCACCCCCCCCCGAAGGCCGCCAAACCCATCACTTTCCTCGCAAAAAAGAAAAAAAAAAATCGTTGTTGTTGTTATTGTTATTGTTGTCGTTGTTTTTATTGTTGTTACGATTATCATTGTTCTTCTTCTTATTATTGTTGTCGTTGTTTTTATTGTTATGATTATTATTGTTCTTATTATTATCATTTTTGTTGTCAATATTGTTTTGTTGTTGTTGTTGTTGTTATTATCACTATTGTTATAATTATCATTGTTGTTATTGTGATTATGATTATTATTATTACTACTCCCATTACTACAACTTCTCTTATCATTACTATCATTAGTGTTACAATTCTTATAATTGTTACTATTCTTATCAGAATTGTGATTTTCATCATAACCATTATCATTATTACTATTATTATTACCATTATCATTATCATTATTATCATCATCATCATTATCATTATCATTATTATTATTATAATTATTATCATTATTATCATTACTACTATTATTATTATTATAATTATTATTATTATTATCATTATTGTTGTTGTTGTTATTGTTATTATTATCATCATCATTATCATCATTGTTATCAATATTATTATTATCATCATTTGTATTATCGTCATTATCATTGTTATCATTATTATCATTACAACCATTATCATTGCTATCATTGTCATTATCATCATCATCATCGTCATTATTCCTCCCTCCTTCCTTTCGCTCCCCGCACTAAAGACTCGTTTCCGCTTCTGTCTCTCCGAATCGACTGCTGGCCGATGAGCTTTGTATCATCAACATTTTTATGAGAATTAAGAGGACGACGTTTTTTTCGTTTTTTATTTATGGGTTTTATCTTTATTATTTCGAAATTGCTCTTTTTTGTGTGTTTTGTCTATTTTCTCTATTTTCTATATATATATAATTTGAATTCTTTCTTCTCTTTTTTTCCCCTCGTGTTGCTTATTTTCTTATGTCTTCGTTATTCTTTTTTTTTGTATTCTTTATTCATATTTTCCTGTATTTCTTTTTCTTTTATTTGTATTCCATATTTTGCTGTATTTCTTGTCCTCTTTTTTTCCATATCTTTTCTTTCTTAAGAAATTGTACACTCTTCTGTCTTTTTATTTTTGGGGGACTTTCTATTTTTCTCTATTTTATCTCAATATTCTTTATTTTTGTTTTTTTCTTGTTCATTTTCTGTGCCCCTTGTTCTCTTTCCCCGCATTTCTTCGATTTCTTTTTTTATTCCTTATTTAGTCAGGATTCTCTAAACTTCTAGCGATTCTTGTTTTTTTTTTTTTCTTCTTTTGTTTTTTCCTGTTCGTCTGTTTCCTATTCCCTCCTTGCCTTTCTCTCCGTTGGTTCCTTCCGACATTTGGCGTGTCGTGTGCAGAAATGGCGCGAAGTAAGTGGCTCATTAAGGTCTGATGTCTAATGTAATGCAATGAGAAAATAACACTTAAGAACCTAACCAAAACGACGGATCATTAAGGTCTGATGTCTAATGCAACGCAGAGGGAAAACGGCCCTTAGCAGCATAACCTAAGACCCGGATCATTTCATTCTGTCTGGCAATATTGGATTTCTTTCATCCAAACGCTTGGCAATACTGCGTTATACGTTTTTTTTTAAGGCAAACAAACGGGAACATTATAATACGTTAGTGTGTGTGTCAGTGTTTCAGTTTTTCGTCTCTCTCTGTCTTCTTCGTTCTCGCTTCTTCTGTGATTATCGTTCTCCCTCCTTATATTTCTTTCGTCTTTTCCCGAAACTGTAATACAAGATAACAGCCTCGATTCCACTAACAGTAACGACTATGCATTGCGAGAGAGAGAGAGAGAGAGAGAGAGAGAGAGAGAGAGAGAGAAGAGAGAGAGAGAGAGAGAGAGAGAGAGAGAGAGAGAGAGAGAGAGAGACAAAGAAAGAGAATAAAAAAAAAAAATAACGAAACAGAACTAATGAAAAAAGGAAAAGTATAAAGTATGAAACTATAATCCCTCTTATATGTTTTACGAATGTGTATTTTTGTTTACTTATTGAAAAAAAAAAAAAAAAAAACCCGCCGCGTCAACAACTAAGGCCATTAGCGGCATATTCGAAATAGAGCGTAAGAGTTTTTTGTTCATAAGGCGATGTTTGTGGATTCCCAGAACGGTTAATGTCAAAACGAGTGAATATGTCAGACATCAGAGGTCATATAGCCCTATGGTAAAGTATTGTGGCCAAAACGGCAAATATGAGTTAACGATTATGATAAGTGGACAGAAGAAGGGATGAAGAAAAGAAGGAATAGGAGAGGAGAAGAAAAGACCCAGCAAAATTAGTTGAGGCGAGGGCTGGGGTCCAAGGCAGGGGATTAAATGCGTAAGGTACAGCTACGTTACGCCTGATATAGGAACAATTCCTGGTCAGTGTCCCTTGGAGACCTGATCTGCACCTTCCTTATACCTTAGTTACCCTGATGCGAGTTCCACCTGGCCGCCGCCCGCGCATCGTACATCGGACAGGTAAATCGGTAACAGCCTGAGCGGGGGAGTCAGGTCACGTTCAGTTAATGTGTGAAGGGATAAGGAATTATACTCCATTGTACCTTCATCATAAGTGTACATGGCTAATTATGATAAAAACAGCGGGGTCCAAGCGGGACGGAGGCGAGACCAGATCTGCCGGCGCCCAAAGTACCCGGGGGTATCTGCGCCCTCTCGCCAGGACCTTGGCTGCCGTCGCGGCAACATGGAGACCCGGAGTGGCTGCATTGTCACGGATTATGACGTCACTAATGACGACATGAAGAACCCTTAGCATGACGTCACTAGCAGACGCCATCCAGTTATGTTGCTAAAATTAGGCTATACATTCTAATTCAATATATGTGACACCATCCTCCTGGTAAGACAGTGTCCTCACACAAATTACTGGGTATCGGAGTGGCAATATAAACGTTCTTTATCTTGTACGCAGCTAAGCTCACGTACGTTGCGCACAAAACTCCCTCACGAGGAATAAGTATAACTCATGTTAATAAAAATACACAGGGGATAAAAGGATAATAAAACTCATGAGAATACGGATGTTGGTTCTCGGTGCCCATTTTCCATCGGGTTCATTAACTCAGACTCGTAGCATGGACTCGTCATACCAAAGAGGGGGGGGGGGGGGTACCGTGGTAGAACAAGGAGTGGGCGAATCGTCCCGCTACAAACGAAGTGACTTGACCATTCTGAAATCTGTTGGTGATGAGTTCCTTGGCGTTTGCAATTTAGTTCAGTACCTGATTATGGCTCTTAATTTCTTTTGATTTTCTTTCACTACTATTTCCCTTATCAAAAACTTAATTTTAGTTATAGTGTTGATTCTATTTTTAGCGTAGTTTTCAAACGATCTTAAAATCAATGGTTTTCACACGTGTTTTCATTTTTTTTCAGAAAAAAACAACGTGGAAAGAACTAATTCCCAGAGAGGTAAGTTTCAGCAAATAAC
>NC_061855.1:14004958-14011309 GCF_019202785.1 Penaeus chinensis | reverse complement strand
TCTCTCTCTCTCTATCTATCTATCTATCTATCTATCTATCTATCTATCTCTATCTATCTATCTATCTATCTATCTATCTATCTGTGTGTGTGTGTGTCTTTACCTCTGTGTCTTTAGCTCTGTCTATCTATCTAACCCCATGCCCGTCTGTCTGTCTATCTATCAATCTATTTATCTACCAACATCTCTGTCTATCTCACTCTCTCCCTCCTCCTCCGCCCCTTGTGATATAAATTCCACTCCGAAATCCCTGTATTGCGATCTGATCCCTTTTAATCCGAAGGAAAGACAAAGTACAGCCACAATTATGTTCCTGGAATCTATACACGGGTTCTCAACACCGGCTATTACGTGTGTTTGTCAGAGCCCCGATGGATTTGCATAGAGACGAGACCCGCTCCTACGGCGGCCGTGGAGACAGGGAGGAGAACGGAGAGAAAGTGAAGCGAGGGAGAAAGTGGGCGAAGGGAGGAATAGAGAGAGAGAGAGAGAGAGATAGAGAAAGAGAGAGAGAGAGAGAGAAAGAGAGAGAGAGATAGAGAAAGAGAAGAGAGAGAGAGAGAGAGAGAGAGAGAGAGAGAGAGAGAGAGAGAGAGAGAGAGAGAGAGAGAGAGAGAAAAGAGAGAGAGAGAGAGAGTAAGTGAGTGAGTGAGTGAGTAAGCGAGAGAGAGAGAGAGAGAGAGAGAGAGAGAGAGAGAGAGAGAGAGAGAGAGAGAGAGGGAGAGAGAGAGTGAGAGAGAGAGAGATTGAAAGGAAGAGGCAGACAGACAGACAGAGACAGATAGACAGACGGAGAGAAAGAACGTGAAAAAGTGAGAAAGAGAGAGAGAGGGAGAGAGGGAAAGGAAGTGACAGCAGATAGACAGCCAGAGTGAGTGCGTGTCTAAGGAAATTCGAAGAAGCTCGGACGCAAATCACACTGTATTTCCTTGCACAAAAGCCAGGTTAGTTATTCCAGCATTCATGAATGTCAATGCAGGAGTTTTCGGAAATAAAAAGTGCAATTTTACATTTTCCTTAATAAATTTGTCGATATTATGAAGGAAATTAGAACACCCATTTCAGAATCTTAGATTAAATAAAGGCAGTTTTAAGAAGGATTAACACTATTGATCTAAAGATTTTTAAATATCCAAATACCGACTTTTAAGCACAAATGCATGTACATTTCCTTTAATTTTACAGGCATATTGGCAATAGTGTAATAGAACTGGAAGAATGTGAGAAAATATGTAAGTGTACATAGGAAACTAGATGAAAATATGCGAAATATTTATTAGACAGATGGAGCAAATTCATATTTCTGTAGCGTAATCATTTCGTATACATCTGATAAATATTGAGACACGGGGCAAGACTGGAAGTCTAAATTTCGAACTCTGAGAAAGGCTAATAAATTAATGAATATAAGGACTAAAGCGTAAATAGACATCACTCTCTCCCTCCGCCCTCGCCCTCCCCCCCCCCTCCCCGTCTACTCCCCCGGCGCCAGCAAAACAACAAATTTATCACTTTTTTTCTCTCTCTCTTTTTTATGCCGTCTTGGAGTCCCGCCGGGCGCTATCCCTTTATGAAATGTAAGATGTGAATATGATGTAAACAAGAAAAGGGACCTTCATCTTTTAATACACACACTCTTCTTTATGAATTTATTTATCTAAGAAAAGATTTGAGAACCCTTTCCCGGCGAGGTTGCATGATGTACGATGATTTCCGTCAATGAGATCGTGTCGGGTTGCGAGAGTTATCGTACAGCACCCGGACTCGTGCGCTTTATGAGAGTCACGTTTGGAAAAATGAGATAAAATGTGCATTTGATTTGGCCATTTTTACCTCCTTTACTCGTATTTCCTTCCTTTTCTCTCTTTGTTTTCCCCCTTTTCTCTCTCTGATTCTCGCTACGTCTTTGTCTTCGTCAGCACTCGTTCTATTTTATTTTATTTTGGTTATTTAATTTTCTCTTTTCTTTCTACCTTTCTAGCTATTATTTAACTGTCTGTCTATTTATCTCCTTATCTATAAATTCAGCTGTCTCTTAATCTCCCTTACGGTCTCTCTTGGCTACGATCTTTCCTCCTTTCCCCTCTCCTTCTCGTCCCCTCCCCCTTCTTCTTCCCTCTCCCCCTTCTTCTCCCCTTTCCACCCCCTTCTTCCCTCATCCGAATCGCTCCCCCCTCCGTCCCTCCCCCTCTACCCCCTCTCTCTCTTTTCCATTCTCATTCTCTCTCCTTCCCCCTTTCCCTCGCCCTATTTACCTCCCCCCACCGCCACCTTATTGTTCTCCCCCCTTCCCCCCACCCTATTTATCTCCCCCCCTCCCCCACCCTATTTATTCCCCCTCTCCCCCCCAAGCTATCTATCTCCCCTCTCCGCTCCGCAACGTATCCATCTCCCTCCCGTCTCCCTACCCTATTTATCTCCCCACCTCCTCCCCCATCCTATTTATTTCCCTACCTTATTTATCTCCCCACCTCCTCCCCCATCCTATTTATTTCCCTACCCTATTTATCTCCCCACCTCCTCCCCCATCCTATTTATCTCCCTACCCTATTTATCTCCCCCTCCTTCCCCCTCCTTCCCTCTCCTTCCCCCTCATCCCCCCTCCTTCCCCCTCCTCTTTATGACGGTCCCCGCGGCTTGCTATAAATGCGCATTCTTCCGCTTAATAATACGGCGCTTCATATGAATGCAAGTGACCCGCCGATCGCCACCGCCGAGTCAGCTCTCGCGGTGACCCTGGAATAGCACGGCGGGGGAGGACGGGGGAGGGAGGGAGAAAGGGGAGAGGGAGGGAGGAGAGATAAAGAGGGAGAGAGGAAGGAAGGCAGGGAGGGAGGAGAGATAGAAAGGGAGGGCAGAGAGGAAAGGAGGGAGGGAGGGAGGGAGGAGAGATAGAGAGTAGAGAAGGAGAGAGGGAGGCAATAGGGTGGGGAAAAGGGAGGGTGGGAAGGAGGGAGGGAGAAGGGGGAGAGGGGGGGAGGAGAGATAGAAAGGGAGAGGGAAAAAGAAATAGAGAGGGAGACAGGAAGGAAGGAGGGAATGAGATGGGGAGAAGGGAGGGAAGGAAAAGGGAGAAGAGAGGGAAGGGAGGAGGTAGGGAGAAGGAGAAATGAATAAAGGAGGTAGACGAAGAACAGGACGAAGAGAAGGTAAAGAGATGGACAGGAATAGAGGAAGAACAGAGATGGAGGCAGGCGAAGAGAAGGTTGGATAGGGAAAGAAATAGAGAGAAGGGGAGGAGAGGAAGGTAAGAGGGAGGGAGATAGGGAAAGAGAGAGAGAGAGAGAGAGAGAGAGAGAGAGAGAGAGAGAGAGAGAGAGAGAGAGAGAGAGAGAGAGAGAGAGAGAGAGAGAGAGGGGGAGGGAGAGAGAGAGAGAGAGAGGGAGAGAGAGAGAGAGAGAGAGAGAGAGAGAGAGAGAGAGAGAGAGAGAGGGAGGGAGAGAGAGAGAGAGAGAGAGAGAGAGAGAGAGAGAGAGAGAGAGAGAAGAAAGAAAAGAAAAAGAAAGAAGGATCGGCAAAAAAGAGGTAAGGGGGGGGAGGGGGAAGAGGAGGTAGACAGGGGAAAGGAAGGAGGGAGGCAAAGAGATGGAAAGAAAGAGAGACAAGAAAGGAAAAAAACAGAAATAATAGGAAGAAATAGAAAAAAACAGAGAAACGAAGAAAGAAAAAGGATGATGAAAAGAAACAAGGAGATAATAAGACAAGTACCAATATACAAAAAGGAGCTAGGCAGGCAAAGAAAGGGAGACTGAGACACAGGAAAACAAGAAACGAGGAGACAGGGAGCCAGGGAGATATAGAGGCAGGGAGGTAGGGAGGCAGGGGGGTAAGGAGGCAGGGAGGTAGGGAAGTAGGAAGGCAAGGAGACAGGGAGAGAGGGAGCCAGGGAGTCAGGAAGGCATGGAGGTAGGGAGGCAGGGAGCAGGGAGCCATGGAGGTAGGGAGGTATGGAGGTAGGGAGCCATGGCGGCAGGGAGCCAGGGAGCCATGGAGGTAGGGAGGCAGGGAAGTAGAGAGGTGGAGAGGCAGTGAGGCAAGGACGCAGGTAAGTAGGGAGGCAGGGAAGTAGGGAGGTGGAGAGGCAGGGAGGCAAGGACGCAGGTAAGTAGGGAGGCAGGGAGGCAGGGAGGCAGGAAGGCAGGGAGGCAGGGAGGCAGGAAGGCGAGCAGGCCAAGCCTGGCACACGAGCGCGAGACGAAGGCGCGGGAAAGGAGGTCGGAAACTCCGGCAGTTAGGCCCAGAGAATCTCCTGCCGTGCCTAGTAGTCGCAAGGGAAATACACCTTTATTGCCGGATACAACTAGGGTCAACATCTTAGCACTCCCGAGAGAGCACAGGGCTGCCAACTGTGAGATGTGTAGATTTCCTCTGCGGGATCAGGGGTGCCATCCAGAAGGCATTTCTACTAAGTTATTGTTTAGTTGATATTCAGGAGGAGTATCTCCTATATGAATGCCCTTTGAGAAAAATATTAATTGCGTGCGTTTTCTTCTTGAATACTGATACTGACTTCCCAACTAGCAGTATGTTTGCCAGTGTTGCCAACCGTTCCTCATCAGGGTTAGCGACATGCACATTAATAATGTATATATTTTCTTTGTGTTCTGTTCTTGCTGAATTGGAGGCTCATCGTTTATTTGCGTGGGTAAGTTCAGGGACTTTGGGAAATTTATTCACTGCGGTCATGAATTGTTTAAAGAGCTAAAACAGCTGAATAAGAGGAATAAAGACTGCTACATAATACTGTCGGGAGAAACTAAAAGAATATAGGGTATTATCAAAATGACTTTGTTACCATTAAAACCTGCAATCTAATATTTAATGTTATTATGCTAATTCCAACAGAGTATATGGCAATTATGCAAGGAGGAAAGTTACAAAGTTGCAGGTCTACCAACAGAGACTGCAGTGTTGCCGTGCTGCCCAGTCGGCGAATTTTGGCCACAGGCAAATATTATATGGAAAATACCAACAGCGAGTGCAGAGCTATCAAATATAATGAAGGGCTTCCATCAGAAAATGAATGGTTATTAAAATGACGAACGGGTTCCAACAGAAAATGCATTGCTAGCAACACTGAATACAATGCAAACGTTATCAACTACAAGGCTACAGGCAAACACTACATCACTAACAACAGAGAATGTAGAAGGCAAATGACCCAATAGCAACTGCAAGGCTACAGACAGATTACAAAGACTAGAAAATTACTAACGGACTTTACCAGACTACCAACATAAATTTCAGGGCTACCAACAGTGACGGCAGGGCTACCAACTACTGCCCCGTAGGCTTCAAAACCGCCACCAATGCCTGGCACGTTTCCTGGCGATGTAAAAGTTCATACTTTGATTTTTCTTAGAAATCTCTTTATTCTCTCTCTCTCACTCTCTCTCTCTCTTCGCTCCCAGGAAGCATTTTTCGGAGGAGGTCACTTGGGACGAGAAAGAAATGGAATTAGTAGCATATGAGATGAATGTGGAGAGAAAGGGAACGAAGAATGAGAAGGGCGAGGGAAAATGTTAGGAATGTGAGAGAAAAAGAAAGATAGTCAAGGGAAGGGCGATTGACAAACGAAAGAGAGAGAGACTGTAAGATCGTGAAATAAAGAGAGATTTGTAAAAGAGAAAACCAAACGGTAGAAAGAGGAAGAGACAGAAAGACAGAAAGGGAGTAAAAGAGATAAAAACAACGAGATTGTAAAAGAAAGAAAAAGAGTTTGTATGAGAGAAAATGAAGGAAAGACAGTGGAGGAGAGGAAAGAGAGGGAAAAAAGATGTTGTAAAAGAGAGAAAAAGAAAAATATAAAAGAAAGGAAGAGACTTTAGAAGAGGGAAACAATGAAAACCAGAAAAATAGAGATCTTAGAGGAAGGAAAGAAATGTATAATGTAAAAAGAGAGAGAGAAAAGAGAGAACAGAATACATTAAGAGAGAAAAAAACGGAGTGATAGGTTAATGACAAGAAGAAGGGAAAGTGAGAGAGACGATAAAAAGAGAAAATGAAAGAGATTATATAAAAAAAAAAAAAAAAAATCTATAAAAAAGGTAGACAAAAATCTGAATATTGAGGCCATGACTTTAAGGCACCTTTTAAATTCGAACTTTTCTCTCTGTCTTTTTTACTCATGAAATTTTAATAGAGCAGATCTATCCACTTTGCTCGAATACAGAAATGGGCGAAGGATGACCCGCATTCACGCCCACATAAAACAAATGGGAGTTGATAGAATTACTATGACTGTCTGTGAGATAATTACTGTGATGATAAGGATGAGGAGGAGGAGGAGGAGAATCAGGATGATGATAATGATGATAATGAAGATGATTATGAGAAGGAGTATAATGAGGA
>NC_061855.1:13999971-14002358 GCF_019202785.1 Penaeus chinensis | reverse complement strand
TTAATAGATGATAGATAAAGATAGATAAAAGATTCGTGTGTTTTCCTGCACTTCCCCTCGTGTTTACTTGAAAGTGTGTGTGTGGGTGTAGACAGTTGCTTGATAAATAGTGATAGATAGATAGATAGATAGATAGTTCGTGTGTTTTCTCATTCCCTTCGTTGTTCTACTTGCATGTGTGTGTGTGTAGACGGGTTAGCTGTAAATAGATGATAGATAGATGATAGATGATAGATATTTTTTCGTGTGTTTCCCTGAACTTCCCTTCGTTTTTCCCTATTTTGCAGTGTGGGGTGTGGGGGGTGGAATTTTTAGCTTGAAAAAATAGGGGAAATAGATAGATGATAGATAGAAATTTTTAGTGTTTTGGTTGTTTAATATATTTTAAAATCTTTTCTATCTCCTCCCCTCTTCTTTCTCTCCCCTTTTCTCTCTCTCCTTTTATTAATATATTATATATATATATATATATATTATATTTTTATATATTATATATGTGGTGTGTGTGTGTGTGTGTATGTCTTTTGTATCTTTCAGTTTTGTGGAGGATAGTTGAATGTTTTATAATTTATGAGTGTATGTTGGTTGCCTGTATGTATATAAATTTTTCCCCTCGTATTTTTTTTGTCAGAACGCGCTCGCCCCCCACGCGTGGGCCCCCGCAAAAAAAACCCTAAAATTTCCCACTGGGACGAGGGGATTTTAATCACTAAGCGCGCAGTGCGAGAAGTTCCACAACTGCCCTGACAATTACTCTTGGAATTTTTCCATCTTTCTGTTCATCAATTAAATAGTTGTTGAAACAAGATAAACAAAAGTTAAGTAGGAAGAGGAGAGAGAGGAGGGAAGAGGAGAGAGGGGGAGGGGGGGGAGGGAGGAGAAAAAATTTGATGAGGGGGGGTCTCGCCTAAGAAAAAATCAATGATTTAGTGTCCCACAAAATATGGGTTTCCCAAAAAATATCTCAAACAAAGACAACCGAAAACCCTGTCAGTCAGTGCTCGAGGCCTCAGAGCACACACAGGGGAACAAACACAATGTGATATCAAACGCAGATCCGGAGTGTAATTCTAACGGACGGTGGGGAAAGATAGTGGGAAAGAAAAGGGACGTGGCAATGGAACGGGGAGAAAAGGAAATTCGATAGGCCCGGAGGTGGGAAACAGAGCCTTTAACCACACTATTTTGCAAAACAGCTCAGTTGTAATGGTTAGAATCAATGCTTTTCCGTGCAGCTCTAGCGATGCTCTTCTGCTTTGTGCCTGCAGAGCTGAGGCCAGGCAGCCCAGTTCATCCATTTGTTTTGACGGTATATGAAGACCTATATTTGTATAGCGTGAGGATATATTCCTGTGGCTGTTTTAAGTCAACACGGGTTCTACCTAAGACAAAGTTTGGAAAATGGGTAAATCCTATCACCTTTAAGTGGGTTAGTCGCTGCAGAAGAGCACATATAAAGAGAGATTTGCCTTTGTGAGCAGGCAGAGAGAAGGGAGTGGTGGTCATGACTTGGAAGAGGATTATAAAGCCTCAGCATTCAAAACGTTTTCTGAGATATAGGGAATATGTTTTGATCCAGTTCATAGCAAAGGGACATTAAACCCTTTGGGCAGGACACTTTGTATCCGCTGATGAAAAAGATACGTCTTGGAAAGGATTCAAGGAAAATCCTACAGCGGAAACTCTTCCAAATGGTTTCCGCGACGAATTAATTGGCTCTGGATTGGAATCAAAGCCTGATGAAATCTTGTTAAGAATCGATGGAAAACGTTACTCCCCCAATGAACAATCCGGATGAAACGTTTGCTTCTATTATTCAAGAGAAATCAGAACAACAGAATGTTCAGTGGCCTTCAACAGCCCAACAGCGTTTCGGCTGATAAAAGGAAAAGTCGGAAAACGATCTCAAAGTCAAAACACCAAGAGGTCATTATGACCTGATGACGTGAGTCCACATGTTCTGTGGCAACACTGTTCGTCCGCTGAACATCGCCTGAACTTTTCATAAAGGAAAACACCTTGTCCAGTATAAGTAAGGAAGAAAGAAATGAACATTGTTCTACTGTCGGTATATACATTCCTCGAAACACTGTTTGTTGGCGAGATCACACATCTCGGCAGCTTCCAGACTTGGGCTGCTGACCCGACGCGCTGACTGTTGTTGCCACCGATATTGCAGGCGTCTTCGATCGACTGTGGCAGGACCTCCTTGCAAAACCCAAAGCTTAATCATGTAAAACCTCCCCTAGTCTTGAAAATTTCTTGCAGAGTGAACATCAGAGCTGCAAAGCGGTCAAAAGGGAAATCCTGTTGTAAGCATCGGTTCCCCTTTAGTCGTTCGGACCAGGCAGTTAATAGTACATTGTTTGGTTACTTCGACACCATCC
>NC_061855.1:13984971-13989971 GCF_019202785.1 Penaeus chinensis | reverse complement strand
AAAATAAAAAATATATAGAAAGAGACAGAGAGAGATGGACAAATATTGTGAAAGACAAAATCACTGGCAGATGTAGAGAAATAGAAAGAAGTCATTGAAAGAAAGAGAGGGAAAATATGCAAAAGTAAGAATATTCGATGAAGGACAGAAGGGAGAAAGATAACTTAATATCCGTATTCTTGCTGTTCCTTTGGCATTCTTGTGTCTTTCTTCCTTTATTCTATTTTCCTTTTGTTTAACATTCCGCACACCTTAATCTGTCTTTGTTGTCTTACATATCCTTTCTTTAAACATTTTCCAATTAATTTCCCTTGGTGTCTGACGTTTCGTTTTATTTATTTATTATTTTTTTTTTTTTTTTTTTTTTTTTTTGGCCGCCTCCATCTGTCCCCCTTTGCCTCGTTTATTTAGTTTCTTTCTATTTCCTTGTCGTCGCTTCCTGCTTCTCTTTTTACACATTTCCCCCAATTCTTTGTTCTCCGTATTTCAGATATCGTCAAATCAAAACATATGTCTCGTTGTTTTTTCTCATTTCCATTTCTATAGAATTGTCACTAACTCGCCGATTGTTTTTATTTCGATTCTCCCGCGCTTTGTGTTTCCATCACGCGGGCCCTCGCAGCAGGAAAATCCGAGCTGATCTCAATTACAGCCTTCATTAAACCAGGCTAATTTTTCTCTCTCCCGCTCGTAATTTATTTTGCTTGGTTCTTGAAATTATTTTTTGTTCCTCTTTCCCACGTTGAGATTTGTTTCCTGCATTGCTTCTTATGAGCACGATGCTTGCAGGAAATCTAGTGGACCGGAAATTATGAGGGAAAATATGTACAGGCCAAGCAGCCACTCAGGGCGGGCTAGTTAAACATGGCGTGCCTGTCCGTAGAATTTCTACGACTAAGTGTAGAACTTTTGCAAACATGACATCAACGCACAATACTCTATCAATCTCTCTGCACAGCTTGGCTGTTTTTACGTGTATAAAATATTTATATATGTGTGTGTGCGTTTGTGTATATATATGTGAGAGAGAGAGAGAGCGAAAGAGAGAGAGAGAGAGAGAGGGAGAGAGAGAGAGAGAGAGAGACAGAGAGAGCATTTGCGTGTACATGTGACAGAGAGATAGAGAGAAAGAGAGAGAGAGGGGGGGAGAGAGAGAGAGACAGAGATAGAGAGAGAGAGAGAGAGAGAGAGAGAGAGGGGGGGGGGGCAGAAAGTTAGAAAGAGAGAGAGAGGGAGAGAGAGAGAGAGAGAGAATGCGTTTGCGTGTACATGAGAGAAAGAGAAAGAGAGAAAGAGCGAGAGAGAGAGAGAGAGAGAGAGAGAGAGAGAGAGAGAGAGAGAGAGAGAGAATGCGTTTACGTGTACATGTGAGAGAGAGATAGAGAGAAAGGGAGAGAGAGAGAGAGGGAGAAAGATAGAGAGACAGAGAACGTTTGCGTGTACATGTGACAGAGAGATAGAGAGAAAGAGAGAGAGAGATAGGGGGGGGGGGCAGAAAGTTAGAAAGAGAGAGAGAGGGAGAGAGAGAGAGAGAGAGAGAGAGAGAGAGAGAGAGAGAAGAGAGAGAGAGAGAGAGAGAGAGAGAGAGAGAGAGAATGCGTTTGCGTGTACATGAGAGAGAGAGAGAGAAAGAGAGGAGAGAGAGAGAGAGAGAGAGAGAGAGAGAGAGAGAGAGAGAGAGAGAGAGAGAGAGAGAGAGAGAGAGAGAGAGAGAGAGAGAGCGTTTGCCGTGTACATGTGAGAGGAGAACTAGAGAGAAAGAGAGAGAGAGAGGAAGAGAGAGAGAGAGCGACAGAGAGAACGTTTGCGTGTACATGTGACAGAGATAGAGAGAAAGAGAGAGAGAGGAGAGAGAGAGAGAGAGAGAGAGAGAGAGAGAGAAGAGAGAGAGAGAGGAGAGGAGAGTGAGGATGAGGAGAGAGAGAGAGAGGAGAGAGAGAGAGAGAGAGAGAGGAGGGAGGGAGGAGAGAGAGAGAGAAAGAGAGAGAGAGAGAGAGAGAGAGAGAGAGAGAGAGAGAGGAGAGAGAGAGAGAGAGAGAGAGAGAGGAGAGAGAGAGAGAGAAGAGAAGGAGAGAGAGAAGATGGAGAGAGAGGAGAGAGAGAGAGAGAGAGAGGGGGGGGGGAGGGGAGAGAGAGAGATAGAGAGAAGAGAGAGAGAGAGAGAGAGAGAGAGGAGAGAGAGAGAGAGAGAGAGGGAGAGGTAGAGAAGAGAGAGAGAGAGAGAGAGAAGAGACGAGGGAGAGAGAAGAGAGGAGAGATGAGAGGAAAGAGAAAAAGGAGAGGAGAGAGAGAGAGAGGGGGGAGAAGAGAGAGGGAGAGGAGGGGGAGGAGATAGAGAGAGGGAAGAGAGAGAGAGAGGGGGGGGGGGGGGGAGGGAGGGGAGAGAGAGAGAAAGAAAAAGCGAAAGAGAGAGGAGAGATGGGGAGAGAGAGAGGAGAGAGGGGAGAGAGAGAGAGAGAGAGGAGAGAGAGAAAGAGAGGAAAGAAAGAAGAGAGAGAGAGGAGAGGAAGAGAGGAAGAGAGGAGAGGAGAGAGAGAGAGAGAAGGGGGGGGTGGGGGGAGAGAGAGAGGAAAGAAATGAGGAGGGGGTTTGGGGAAAAAGAGAGAGAGAGAGAGGAGGAGAGGTGAAAAGAGAGAGGAGAGAGAAAGAGAGGAGAGAGAGAGAGAGATGAGAGAAGAGAGAGGAAGAGAGGAGGGAGGGGAGAGAGAGAGGGGGGTGGGGGGGGGAGGGAGAGAGAGAGAGAAAGAGGAGGGGAGAGAGAGAGAGAGAGAGAATGAGTAGAGAGAGAGAAGAGAGAGAGTGAGAGAGAGAGGAGAGAGGGAGAGGAGAGAGAGAGAGAGAGAGGAGAGAGAGAGAGAGAGAGAGAGAGGAGAGAGAGAGTGAGTAGAGGAGAGAGAGATGAGAGAGAGAGAGAGAGAGAGAGAAGAGAGGAGTGAGAGAGGAGAGAGATGAGAGAGTGAGAGAGAGGAGAGAGGGGGGGAGGAGGAGAGGAGAAGAGTGAGGAGAGAGAGAGAGAGAGAGAGTAGGAGAAGAGAGAGAGAGAGAGGAGAGAGGAGAGAGTGAGATGAGAGAGAGAGAGGGAGAGAGAGAAGACGAGACGAGAGAGAGAGAAGAGAGAGAGAGAGGAGTAGAGAGAGAGAGAGTGGAGAGAGAGATGAGAGAGAGAGGAGAGAGAAAGAGAGATGAGAGAGAGAGGAGAGAGAAGAGAGAGAGAGAGAGAGAGAGAGGAGAGAGAGAGAGAGAGAGAGAGAGAGAGAGAGAGAGAGAGAGAGAGAGAGAAAGACAGACAGACAGACAGACAAACAGACAGACAGACAGACAGACAGACAGACAGTAACAGAGACAGAGGAAGGCAGAGCAAGAGGGCGGACCTCCAAAAACACATTGGAAGAGCGAGGATATGACACAAGGCTTTGGGGGCGAAAAGTGTCAATAGATAAAACACCAACGGAAATATCATTCATTTCCGTATGCTAGGAAGTAAAATGATTTATTTCAGATAAAATGCGTCGATTTAGATAAGAAATAATGAAATGAGAGAAGTCATTAACGATAGCGATAAGCTAAGAAGTTATCGTTGTAGAAATGAAATTGAGCTGAAACGATATAGTTAATAAAGAGAAGTTCAGCTAGCAAGCTATATAAGGGAAGTTGATATTTGTTTAAGTGAAATTAAGCTAAAAAGTTATAAAGTGAAGTTAAGCCAAGAATTTATAGTTATATAAGTGAAGTCAAGCTAAGTTGTATAAAAATTATAGTTAAAGTTAAATAATTATATCGTTGTATAAGGTTAGAGTTATGGTGATATTAAGCTTGTTGAATAAGCTTGCGTGTGAATGTAAATGTATTCAATAAATGCCTGCATGCGTAGGACTGTCCGGAGCACAGGCAAACGTCCTCTGTATATCAACGCTGCCCTTAGAATTTTCATACAGAAGCAATTGACTTCGAGTGAACAGGCAAACGGGGAGGGAAAAGAGAGAAAGAAGAGTAAAGGAACAAAAGCGAGAGAAGGAGAAAAGAGGTGAGGGACGCCCACGGTGTCGATGGTGAAGCAAATAAACCCCCCTCCCCCCCACGCCCACGAGCTCTCTTGCCCACGCTATGATCCATTTGACGTGTTGGCATAATGGAAGTGAATAAAAATGTCGGTACTTGATCTCCACGCAGATCAGTGATGTTGATATTATGTTTGTATAAATATAATCATGTTTGACGTAAATGACATAGAAAATGTTAATGAAATTGTGTTCATACAATGAATATGCAAATATAACTGTGCTGATATGGTGTGGCTAGTAAGATTAGTGAGACAAAATATATGCCATCAAATATAAATTTCAATAGATCGGTATTTTAAATAAAATCATTCAAAGCATTAGCGAAAAGTAGGATCATAATATTTATTAATAGATATCCGATTCTAGGAAGTTTCCCTTTTTTTGGGTTAACAACAATAATTTTTTGTGTTTGTTTTTTGTTGTTTTTTATATCATTGCTGCTGTTGCTTTTGTTTGTGTTATTGGTGAAGCTGTTGATGTTCCTGTTGAGGTAGAAGGTGTTATTTGTTCTGTTGTTGTTGTTATTATTGTTGTTTTAATTGTTGTTATTATTGTTTTAATTGCTGTAGTTGTTGTTTTCTCTGCTATTCTTATTATTGTTGCAGCTGTGTTGACGCTGGTGTTGTTACCTTTACTGCTGGTGTTGTAGTCGGCGTCATCGATATCGCTGTTGTTGTTACTGATTCAGTCTTTTCGTGGCGTGGATTCAGCGTTGAAGAAACAACCCTTATATATAGTCTACCGTGGTCCCTCGCTGAAGATTATTTTTTTATGAGATTTTTTTTTCTAAACCCTCGAATATTCGCCTTTTTAAAACTCTTTCTGATATTCTTATTGCCTCTAACAAAGCCGTTTGTATATATTTTCTCTCCAGTTCTTTTGGGTCAGCTGAAATTCTTTGTATCCGTTCCTAGTCCTTTGCTTTGAATAACTTATATG
>NC_061855.1:13932471-13954971 GCF_019202785.1 Penaeus chinensis | reverse complement strand
TCATATTTATTATTATTGTTATTATTATAATTATTATTATTATTATCATTATTATCATTATTATTATTATCATTATTATTATCATTATTATTATTATTATCATTATCATCATTATTATTAGTATTATCATTATTATTTTTTATTGATATTATCATTATAATCTTTATTACTATTATTACTATATCATTAGTAGTAGAATTCATAGTAGTAGTAGTAGTACTAGCACTATTAGTAGTAGCAATATGACCATCATCAGTATTATTGCTATTAACATGATGATTAACATCATTATTCATATTATTCTTAATCATTACTAATTATCTTTCGACCGTAGATTTTACCAATTTTCTATACATTTTCCTCGGTGAAATCTTATCTACAGTGTTTTCTCACTTGTTTTCCTGTTTCGTTTTGTTTTCCCAGTGGTCCCAAGAATGTTTGAATCCTTCATTTCAATGCTTAAGGTGTATGCCAGGTTTTTACATTTGTTTTTAGTGGAGTCCGTCCTGTTACAGTGACTTTTATCGTTTTCTTTTATCTACTTTCGCTCAACTTCACAGGTTCGTCGCACTTTTCTTACTCTGACATTGTGCCCGATTCACCGATGTCAGATAATTATGTTTTTGGCTAAAGCTTACAGCAATAATAGTCACTTTTCCAAAAGGTGTTTCTGATGATTGTCCTGGAGTAAATGATCTTTATTTATTTTTTTTTTTCAATTCTCTATAACGGTATATGATAATACAGTGCATAATGTTTCTTTAGGAAGATATTTATTCTATAGTTTTTGTTTTTTGAGGGGGAAGGAGAGGAGGGTATGAAATACCCTTGATCACTAAGTATGAAACTTTAATGAGAATTAACTCTGTAGAGTTAATCATTTTTCCCGTTTCTCTTTCTCTATGAAATTATGCAGTCTTGTTTAAATCCTTAGCTGAAAAGTTATCAAAATAATCAGAGCAGCACCTTTCAAAACAAGCTTATTCTTGGTGATAAGGTTGACATTCAAGGGACTTTTTAAAGCTTTAGCCGGATCTGAATAGGTGCATTTTTTTTTTTTTTTTTTTTTATGTGGCCCTTGGTGGGGGGGGGTAAACAATCTTGGAAGGGGGGGGGGGTATTTACATCACCTGAAGGTAGAGAATCGCAACTAAAAAAAAAAAAAAAAACGAAGAGGACTTGGAGGCGCCGATAAGAGAGGTAACGGCCAAGAGGAGAAACGCAGCTGTGGGTTAGGTTGGTCATCGAGAGGTATTCGACATGGAAAGTTTATAAATGTTTAAAGTTTTTAATAATCTGTCTTGTCTTCTAAGAAATACATTGAAGTCTTGGAAGTTAGAAATGTATTCTGAGAGAGAAAAAACTTGCAGACACTGGAATTCGGCGAGGGGACATTTCAGGGAGACTCCTTCATTTTGTATCTGCCATATCCCTGATTAACACTGACTCTAATCACTGGTGCAAGAAAGGGTATACATTTTCTTGTATGTACGAAAGACAAAACAACCTTTTGCTCTATATGGATGGTTAAGATTCAGGTACAGTGTTCCTGTGTTGGATTTAGGGGGGGCAACTGGGGGCAATCCCCCCCCCCCCCTTGCTGCTATGTAACTGGTCTGGCGCCCCCGGTTGGAAGTGCGGCGCCCCTATTCTATGAAATGACATTTGATATACTGACGGAAGAACCTCATGGGCTTCATCGTTCTCGGATCATCCAAAAACGAAACATATAATCGGCAATTATCATTCTCATTGTCAAATCATTTTAAAACAAATCATTATAAAACACAGAATGACAATCTTTCTCTGTCGAGTTAGTGGCAGGGTATAAAAAGTAGCATGGCTAAAACCTTCCATAAACAATTTTCAAACCACTCAAAGTGAGCATGACCTACGGTGTAAACTAAACTGATTTCCTACAGCAACATAGTGATAGTACAATATCAATCAATTACCGAAGGTTTATAAGCGCCCCCCTTTATCAACTGCCCTCCCTTCAGAATTGTTCTGGATCCGCCCCTGTAGTGTTCAGCTCAAATATTGACGAAGAACTTGGGATGATAAATACGTGGTACGGATAATGAAAAGATCGAAATCACCAACGCATATAGAAGTCATTGGTGAATTCGCGGGCCGGTCCTCTCCCTTGGTGTAGCATGTAGCACCCCCACACAAGGTCTATATAATTACTTATATAGACCTCGCCCCAACATGAGATTGAGGAATGTACGAAAATTTTGGTGAAAGTGTTAATATGGTAGTGGTAACAAACTATCGGTTAAAATTATATGGGCATATAATATCCAGTAAATTTGAATGCATAGGTACATGTCTCTTTACTCCTTACTAAATCCGTAAGAGTATGGTTCTCCTGAGCCTTACCGATGTTACATTTGAGTATTAATCATCATAAAAATTCTTGGAAAAGGCCTTCAAAATGTCAGAAATCGCCACGAGGAGTGAGTCTACCCCGTCTGGCTGAGCGCGTGCCTTCGGTGCTAGGCGCCCCCTTATTTCAGGCGTCCCCAGCTTCCGCGCAAAATCCTGATTATGCTGTCGTTGCCAAATGATGTCATTCAGACACTGAGTCTTAAGGAAGAATATAAATGTCTGTTTTAAAGAGCCATGGGATTGTTAGAAGAGTAAGCGTCGCTATGCAGCATTCGTCCTGGATTGGACAACAAATGAGTTTAAGGAATTTCTCTGACAGCTGCAAAATTCTCCATTCAAGGAACAATATTGGCTGATTGCAAGTAAGAAAGTCGACGAGCGAATTTGTATATCAGTAGTTGGTTCGAGGAAATGTGTTGAGAAAAGTAATGACAAGACAGGGCAAAAGATTGGATTGAAGATTGAAGAAAAAGCAGGGCAGCAGAAAGGAAGGAGGGCCGGAAAGAAAAACCAGCGCATGGGAGTCTCACTTAACAAATGGAGGACATAGCTAATAATATGCCACAGGAATGGCTCTAAACGTTTTCATGGCAAATAATATAAAGACTAGACCTGATAGATCAGCAAAGAGAAGAGACAATAATGTATTTGTAGATGCCCGAAACCACAAAAGGATAGGCGACTGGGTAGGAACAGGGATTCATTAGGAGTTATGCAAGATGCTAGAATTTGATCAATTTAAAATTTCAAGTGAACATAAGCCAGAAACTGTTCAGAAAAAACAAATACCGTAGAATTTTGAAAAATCAACAGATGCAAGACGTGACCGTACAACTGTTGATAAAAGAAAAGAAAACCTGCTGACTTCTAGATACAAGAACAGTTAAAAAGAGAAATGGAGAAATGTCAAGATTTGTCCAGAGAAATGCAAACACTATGGAATAAGAAATAATGCTCAAAGTACAGTGGGGACAGTTCTAAAAGATACAGCCAAATCAGAAGCCAAACGAGGACTAAAACTACGGTCTTGGGGCCGACTCTCGAAACAGCTGTCTCCAATTCGTTGCAGAAGACAGACATTGGTTATTCGATTTCCATCCACTGCTATGAGCAACCAGAGACTGTGAAGAAATTCTGCAGCCTACTGCACGTGTTTTATGACCCAGTAACCCCGACTATCTGGTTGTGGCCCATTTGCTCAAGGAGTTAAGGGTTATGTCTGGGAACACATGCTGGCAAGGGGATTAAACTTTATGACTGGGGGTGTACATTATACTCTATAACAGATTCATGTCTTATCCTAATAAAATTTACTTCTATTAAACACTGGATTGGTATCTTGTTGAGCAATATTTAAAAATAGCTTAACATAGATGTTCAATATATTTCCGTGGTCAAAAAATAAGCATAGCATTGCTTTCTCGATACAAAAGTAGCTTGGTACTTGTAATATTTTTCAGATGGACATGACTAGCATTTTTACCAGTCTCCTTTCATCACTTTGGATAAAAATTAACTTGCATTTTCTTCCATGAAAAGTAGCAGGCCACATGAAGCAGTATGTTGTTAATTATTTCTACTGACAGCCTTTCCCCTAAAATGTGTTTGGCAAACTAGCCTGATTAGAGGATTTTCCCTAGGATGACCAAAAGAACCCCCGAGCCGTTCTCACTAAAATAATATCTAGCATGCATATCACTACTAACAGGTTGATAACTGAGAAAGGTTAATGGTTAAAAGCAAAATAAATGTGCTAGACATCTAAGGTCATGTAGCACTTTAGTAAATGGTAGTGAAGGGTGGTTGAGTTAGTGATTAGTTGTCAAAGTTGGGCAAAGGAATTGACGAATAAATGGGTTAAGGTCGGGTAAGGTAATATATAGGGGTTAGATCAAGTGAAGGATGTATATGCATTTGAGGAATGAAAACAGGTTGTCAAAGCAGAAAGTGTGAGAAGTTGTGGGAGGGATCACGAAAAATCGGTCCCATTTGGCTGGGCTAAATAGATTATTTAAGAATTTTGTAGAGATGGGGGTAGTAGAAGGACGGGGGCATGTGGAAGAGGAAGTAGTGTTGAGGGAAGTAGTGTTATGGGGAGGTGGACAATAAGGTTGTAAGGTAGTATAAGGGAGGATGGGGTAGTTGATGAAGAAGGTTGTGGGGGTAAAGTTGTTGAAGTTGAGCATGTTGGGTGTAGAAATGTCTCCTGGGGTGTTGATTAGGGTGGATACTGTACTAGTCGGCATTGAGGAGGGGGTATTAGTTGTAGTGTTCAGAGCCGTGGTCAAAGGAGAGCCTGGGGTCAAGGAATCGGGCGAGTTTGATTGGTGGAGCTATTTGATGAAGAGGCAAGCTTGCCTCTAATAATGGTATGGTTAATGGTTAATGGTTATTCATTGTTGGCCATGATAAGCCTAGAGTATGTTGGGGAGAGAAACGGTCCACCCCTCAGGGTCGCTTGAGGGGTAAGGGCTAGACAACTAAAGCAGGGGAATACCGTCCCCATGGCTCCCTTAGGCCGTTCAGGACTGGCACAAAGTCAGCCTTTCATCCTTTCAGCACGGCTCTCACACCTTAGGAAGTGGATAGTAGAAGGGGTTGGTGAAGGGACAGAAAGGAAAAAGTAGGAGGGGGAAAAAAAGACCATGTAAAATTTGTTGAGTCGAGGGCTGAGTCCCAAGGTTGGGGAGTTCCCCAGCATTGGGTCCCAGTCTCTGCCTCCTAAGCCCCCCCACGACAACAACGGGCAAGGGATTGGGGGGATAACTGAGAAAGATGGTTTTGCTTTTTCTACTGTAATTTTCTTTTTGTAATTGTTTTGATTTATAAGTCCATAAATTTGTGATTGCAGCCAACTACTTTTTCTTATCCTCGCTCCTTTTGTTTTATCAAAATAGTGAACAATTCTGCCTGTTTGTGACTGTTTGTGAGGGTGAAATTGTACTGATAATTTATGCTCACTAATTAATAAACAAGAGAGAAATTGTATGAATATTTATAAAATTGAACACTAGCCACCAGGTTATTAGAACATTCTGGCTTATAATTGAGAAAGCAGATTACTACTCGGTCTGAGGTTTGTTCATGGAGTACACTCATCATTTGAAATCTCCATCATTTCCCTTCTTTGGCCACTGTGACCTCTGGCAATTTTCTTTGCTTACTAGTTCTGCAGTAATGTGAGAGGTTCTGTCAAATGGTCCCTGTCTTCCTCTCTAGTCTATATCTTCTCATTTGTAATTTGTAATCAAAGACTATTTGGGTTATTACATACCCTGATATACATTTTCAATATAATGCTTTTACAAATCAGTTTATTAAAAGCTTAGATGTAATTTCATCATTACCATGTTTCTACAATAAACAACCATATTATTATTGTAAATGCCATGGTAAATGTTCAAAGTATATTTCAATGTCCAATCCAAAACATTATATATTTACTTTCTGATTTTCCCATCTGAACAGCAAGTCAAAACTTCCAATTATTATCTAAAGTTTATTCAAACAACTGTAATACAAAAGACATCTATATGGCATTAACCAAAATTTCTTGGTTATTAATTGAGCATACATGCTACAAACACACTATACCAACTTTAAATATCAATTATATGCAGCAACACAAGCTCCTTTTCTGTATTTTAATAACTTGATAATATATACATGTTCTTAAACAAGGAAGGCACAGCAGTTATATTACAGGTTGCCTTAGTTGTGCCTTTTTTTCAAATGTATAACTTGTTTGACTCACATTAGCTCATGAAAAAAATACATATTTTAGTTTTACAATTAAATCTTCTATTTGCCTGTTAATATAATTCATAATTTAAACAGACTTCAATTTTTTCAGTAATAAAAGAAAGTAAGAAAGTCACATTATGATGGTCTCTCCTGATAAAGACAAAAAGAGAAATCTAGATTCTCACAATCATCAGTTATAGGCATATCAAGTTTAAAACATGAATAGACGCAATTATTTGAATACTTGCTGATATTTACAATATACAGCTTTTCTTGCATCTCTCATGTCATGAAATATAATCCTAAACTTGAAACAAAAGTGAGACCAATTGATAAGGTAGATAAGAAAAATTTGATTTTGATTTTATTATCACCTTTTTCTCTAAATAGACCAGTACATCTTTGGTTTCATTTCTTGACAAAGACAGGAAAATGGATTATACAAAAAGCTGCCAAAGGAGTCACATCAGTGCTGTAGATTCTCTTTCAGAAACAAAGCAAATGATTAAGAAATTATTTCACATCACTAGTCATTATATCTTATATTTTCTTTCTAATTGTTACAAATACTAATAACCACTACCCTCCCCCTTATTAAAGAAAACAACATCATCAGCAACAATTGTCGCTGACTTCATGACAATAGAGTTATTTTCAGGGTCTCTTCGCTCCAGGTAGCCAAGCCGTCCTTGAACCATCACTCTCTGGCCTTTGGTCAGGTAGCGGTAGACTGTCTCGCGAAGGTACGGCTTGAACACTGCAATGCGGTGCCAGTCAGTCTGCTGAATGAGGTCTGGGAACAGATCACAGGAAATAAGTAATGAATAAAATATACTGATAATAAATATAATTTTATAAAAGCTGAAAATGGTTAGCGTAAAGGAGAAATAATGAGAGAGAGTCTTTTTTTTCTCTTTTCTGTCTGACTATGGAGTACTTTCTACATTTCCTTTGTTTCTAGAAATTTGATGACTCATCCCCCAAAATGAATTGTTGCAATGTTTTCTCTTTTACCAAACTCTGTAGATAATAAGGTAATAACACAACAAAAATAACAGAAAATAAAATATTTAATCAATTTTGTATATGGTCCTCAGACAAAGGATATCACCCTTCCTGATGATATTAGATTAACATAGTGTAGAAAACCCACCCCAAGTGGGGTACCCAAAAAGGATAACCTCCCAAAGTCTAAAAAATAAGTTCCAAACTTTAAATAATTGTGTATAACTTGGTAAAATAGGAACCATTATAAAATATTACCAAAATATCCCCACTAATTTTGACAATGACACATAGAAACCAGGTATTTATAAAGCAGCTATGGCACACATATTGGTATTCCAGGGAGATGCTAGAGGGTTGTGAAGGGGAAGATGGAGGACCCTACAAGAACCATACACTCATACTAAATTATTCTAAGTATGTTTATTGCTATCCAATAAACATCCCATAAGGGATGTTGCAGTTTAACCCAATGCCAATAGGAAAATGTGATAACCCTGTAGTATAGTTTTGTGAAATGTTCTCGAACAAGTATTCATTGCAATAAATATAGAAAAGGGTATAAATGAGAATAAATATCTGCACAGTGCAAGAGATGTATTTGACCAGTTTCCATTCAGATGAAGGTATTATTGAGACTGGTCATATACATCTCTTGAAAAGTGAAGATATCTATTCTCATTCATACATTTATCTACATTTGTGATTCTTCCCTTACAACAAGAAAATAAGTTTCAACCCATTATAGTAAAGGCTCATATTTCAGTTATCTCACAACATGAAACCACCAATTATCATGCTAAAAAGTGCAAAATTCATACTGAAATGTATATTTTTTACTATAGCACCACATGTAATAGAATGTTTTAAGGAGTATCTTATGTTTCTATTTTTTTTTGTGAAATTATTACATAATTTTGAGTTTTATAATCACATACTTTTAGACTTTGTGTCAGTTTTAATTATGAGCCTGTATGATAGTAAATTTCAGGATGACAAATGCAATGTTCCTAAATGATAGTGAAGCTGTTAAATACTCTCTGTTACTCATTCCTGAAATTAAGCGAATTTCCACTGAGCAGGTTCAAAGTCAAGATTTCAGGCTAGTTGGTCAGGAATAGTACTCAAAGAAGAGTCAGAACAAAAGAAATACATTTTTGAAGGTACCTCAGACTGTACCCTTTCAGCATAATTCACTTAAAAAAAGATATTGGTATTCATAATGGATGTAGAGAGAATATTAGAAAATAAATTGATCCATTTTCATTAGAAGATTCCTGAACCAGTCTGATCTGTCACAAAGGGTAGTAACACATTCAGAAAACAGGAAACTACAGCTTACCACCATGATACCAATGGTTGGATGATGATATTGAAATTGTTAGATATGTTTTTTTTTTTTGTTTTTTTTTTTGCATTCTAACCCAAAAGAGATAACAAACTTTTTTTTATCAATTCCTCTCCTCAAGGCACTGTCACTTGAACGTCTTTTTTAGCAACCCATTTGTGATATGAACCCATTGCCTGTCTGCTCAATTTCAGTGACAAACACTGCATCTGCGGTTACCCACACAGCCCTCCCCACAAGTTATTGGTCATCTTTTGTAGGAACGGAGGATTAACAATTACTAAAACAACACATATGAGTTCTTTCATGGTTGCTGAGAAGAAATAGTAAAAGTGCGTATCACAATCTGCTGCAAGAACTTTGTCTGGAAGATAATATAGACAAGCTCCTTTGAGGAACTTGAAAGCCATGCTTAGATAAACAACGATGACTTCACGGATACTTTCAATTGCATGTCTGTGTAAAAATAACAAACATTTGAAAAGTATAAGGATACAAAATGATATATCTATTTAATAATTATATTAATTGAAATATATATGATTATTCTTATTTGTGTAATTGACTATTCTTTTCTTGGCCAACTACAAATTTTATTGCCATGTCTGCTTTGCCAATTCCACAATAGAAATCTTCAGCTTCTACTTCTGACCAAGTAGTAGATTATGCAGACTCACAAGATAAGGGAAGTGGAATAGTTGAAATTACCTCTGACTTGTTACTGAAAAAACATGTGTGGCCACCCCTTTAGTAGACTAAACAGGTAACCCAAAACTCTTTGTTACCTTCTTTGTAAGCTAGATGAATAAAAAGATCATTAGTTCTAGACTAAGGATATAAAGAAACAGACATTAAGGAAAAAGACAATTACAACTGGATAAACTGTAAGTTGGTCTCTGAAGGACATCTTCAAGAAACAGGGAGATATTACCTTCTCCTTTGCGGTAGTTGGTGTGTGTGGCCATTGAAAAAGTGACAACTGGGTGCTGTTCTGTGCCCCGTTTCTCTGGGTCTGCCCCAACTCTTCCAAGAAGCATCACTTGGTTTATTGCTACAAAGATAGAAGTATATTACATCAACTGAAAAGCAAGTAAAATCCTAAATTCTATATTCATTAAACAATATGCATTTGGGATTAATGGAATATCAATTAATGTTGACTTCTTTTTGTTTAATCCCTTGTTCATGGGTGGCATCTACTGTTTCTGGGATTCCATCCAAACATTAACTATGACCAATTCTTCAAGAAAAATCACATACTTTTTTCCAGCCTTTCAACTTTCTGTGTCTGCATGTCATTTTCAAAGAAGTTGGCAGTGGCTGTGTGTAGTGGCCGAGCTCTCATGCCAGGAAGCCCATACCTACAGGCAATGTATATCTGAAAATGTCAGACATTTAACTTCGGGTATAATGAACAAATACCTTCGATTTACTGAACAATAAGAACCAGCTTCAAATGAACATTCTACCGGTGAAGAATTATTGGTTACTAAATAGGGTTACGATATTTATGCACGTGCAACTTGAATATCTTGCAATGATATAATTTATAATTTCTTATAAATCATATATCACATAAAACAGATATGCCACATAAAACATGGTCATATAATATAAATATAACGACAAAGGCAGGCGACTGTTCAACCTGAAAAATAATAACGATTCTTAACGATAAACACAAGGCGACAATACTCTACCACACTTCTACACACATCAAATCCCCTGTTACTTTCCCAATACCACAAATAGTAACGAAATCAGTGAAATTACCGCATTCCTCAGCATCTTGAAAATTTTGTACGGAGAAGGGCGGTCAAGAATTTGTGAACGCGGGATTGTTTGGTTCACGTGCGATGTAAACAAACGGAGGAAACTAAAACACGCACAATGTCACCGAATTAATATTAGTAATTCGTGAAGCACTCATTTTTTTTTTTTTTTTTTTTTAAACAACACTTTGATTATATTAATAATAATCACTATAATAAAAATAATTCTAATAATGATAATAATGATAATGATAATAGTAATTATAATGATAATAATAATGGTAATAATAATAATAATGATAATAATAATAATAACAATAATAATAATAACAGTGACGATGACGATGATAACGATGATGATAATGATAATAACAGTAGTAAAAATAATTATAATAATAATAATGATGATAATGATAATAATAATCATAATAATAATAATAATAACAATAACAATAATAATAATAATAATAATAATAATAATAATAATAATAATAATAACAATAATAATAATAATAATCATAATAATAATGATGATGATAAAAACTGTAATAATAATAAAAACGTTAATAATAATAATTATTATTATAATAGTAATATTATTATTATTATTATTATTATTATTATTGTTATTGTTATTATTATTATTATCATCATCATTATCATTATCATAATGATAATCCGAATAACAACAATATTAATTATCATTATCATATTATTACCATTATAATGATAATAATAATAATAATAACAATAATAATAATAATAATAATGATAATGATAATAATAATAATAATAATAATAATAATTATTATTATTATTATTATTATTATTATTATTATTATTATTATTATTATTATCATTATTATTATTATTATTATTATTATTATTATCATTATTATTATTGTTGTTATTATTATTATTATCATCATTATTATCATTATTTTTATTATTGTTATTAGTATAATCATTATCATTATTATTTTTATTATCATTATCATTACTAACATCATTATTATTATTATCATTATCATTATCAACATTATTTTCATTACTATCATTATTATTATCATTACTATAGTTATTAGGATTTATTATTATCATTATTATCATTATTTTTATTATTGTTGTTGTTGTTGTTGTTATTAATATTAGTATCATTATTATTATTATCATCATTATTATTATTATCATTATTATCATTATTGATATTATCATTATTATTGTTATTAATATCATTGTTATTATCATTACACAATTGTTATCATTATCATTATCATTAATGTTATTATTTTTGTTATTATTATTATAATATAATTTCAGTAGTACCATTCCCATTGTTTTCATCATATTTCATATTCTATCAACAGTAGTAATAAAATTAGTTTTAGTATTTGAACTAGTACCAGGATGAATGATAAAATAGGATTCTCATTGGCAATAAAGAAATAGATAAATAAGTAGATAAAGAAATAGATAAAGAAATAGATAAGGAAATAGATATAGAAATAGATAAGGAAACAGATGAAGAAATAGATAAAGTAATATATAAAGAAATGGACAACGAAATAAATATTGGACCGCAGTGAATGTGGCGATAAGGAACCTTTTTCTCTCGAACACAACACGGAGTTAACATCGCGTCGTGTCACCGTGAGTGGGCGGATCGATAAACAAAACTTTTCCGTTCGGTGAGTTTTATCGAAGTCTATATTACACTTTTCTTGTTTCATTACACGTCTCTGTTGACTATTATAGGTGGCTGGACGTTTTTGAGACGGTTTAGGTTTATTTTTCATGTATTTTGATTGGATTTTTTTCCTGTTCCAGCGGGAATTGGTGCGAAGTCGAAGTTGAGGTAAGTTTACCTGGATTGTGGATGTATCTACGGGTGTATTTTTGTGTTTGTTCCTCATAATAGTATTTTACGTTGAATTATCTATTGGAGGGGTGTTGTTCTTTGGTTTTTTTTAGGTTATAAAGTTGTAGGAACAGTAACGATCAACAAATGATTCGAATATTCTATAAAGTTGAGCAGTTACATCCTGCAGTTTCTTACATAGGCCTATTTGGGTAAATTTTAACCCAGCAAAACCACTTGTGGTGATTTAGACCTGAAACACACATTAAAGTCCAAGGAGTTTGGTATCGAGGAATTCCACATACTGCCTTGTATGTATTTATGGTGTTTTAGTCGCAGAACAGTAGCAAGAATACGAGAACCAGTGGGTGGTAGGAGCATGAGGCATCAACAGGAATAGGTGTGGTTGGATTGCATAGTACATGGGATATCTATTATTCATTGTATATTTGGGCCAGTAATATATAACAAATATGAATTACTGGTGCTCCTCCAATCTTGGCTTACAAATAGTATATTCTGTACTTGTTTATTGGTGGAAATGATGCCAAAGCCCCTTCCTAAATGTCCACTGAGTCTAAGAGCTTTGTACACCTGTGGCAAGTCATTTCCACCAACCCAGTCTTCACCCAAAATTCTCATGACGGCATGTTCACACCACCCGCCCCTCAAGCCAAATTTTTTCATGTCACGTCATTCAGATCATAGGGGTTAATGATACATCAAAAAAACGTTGGTAACAAAAGAGTGAAATGATGAATAACAGGGCAGTGAACAACGGGGATCCCTGGTATTAGTGTATGTTTGTCTTCACTAGGTGTTATGCCCACAAAAATCTTGTGAGTGACATTTTAGCCCAGCTGAGGTAGAGGTTCTTTGGAGTAAACATCCCTTGAGACTCACTCAATCCCAAGTTATTGTTTAAATTACAGGAGGTTTAAGCCATTCACATTGTGTTTATTTATTAAATCCTCCTACTATTAGTGCCCATTTTTGTTTGTAGATATTGACGGGAGCCTATTCTTACCAAAAGATGTATTGTGAGATGTAAACCTATTCCAGAAATTTAGAAAATTATTTAAGCAGAAACTAATTATTGATTTTTGATTGATCAGGATGTCTGTTGTGATAATGAGCCTTATAGAGAAACTACAGAGATATGTTGATTAGTAGAATAGGCATGAAGTATATCAAGAAAATTACAGAGAAATGGCTAATAACATCCATAAGTTATGATGATATCCAAGTACTGTAGCCATACCTGCTCCATCTGTCTGGATCAGTGGCACTGAGGTCCTTTTGCAATGACCACAGGGACTCATTGCTAGATTCTTCAATAAATGATGAAAGCTGTCCATAAGATCATAAGTTCATACATGTTTATTATCTGAAGTCTATTCCAAGTTGGCATTGATGTCTCTGTGATATTTCCAGAAAAAGTTGTGGTAGGTTGTTTTCTTCACAATTGGTGCATAGGCAGCCAATCTCAAATTTGATTTGATATTTAACTGGCATCAAATTCCCGAACATCTAATAAGTAATGTGTCTATGTTGACTCTCTCTCTCATTCTCTCATTCTCTCTCTGTCTCATTCTCTCTCTCTCATTATATCTCTCTCTCTCTCAACATTCTCTCTCTCTCTTCACATTCTCTCTCTCTCTTCACATTGTCTCTCTCTCACATTCCTCTCTCTCTCATTCTCTCTCTCTCATTATATCTCTCTCTCTCTCATCATTCTCTCTCTCTCACATTCCTCTCTCTCTCTCTTGTCTCTCATTCTCTCTCTGTCTCTGTCTCTGTCTCCAGTCTCTCTCTCTCTCAACATTCTCTCTCTCTCATTATATCTCTCTCTCTCTCATTATATCTCTCTCTCTCTCATTATATCTCTCTCTCTCTCATATTCCTCTCTCTCTCTCTCATTATATCTCTCTCTCTCTCTGTCTCTGTCTCCAGTCTCTCTCTCTCTGTCTCTCTCCTCTCTCACATTGTCTCTCTCTCTCTCAACATTCTCTCTCTCTCACATTGTCCTCTCTCTCTCTCCCACATTCTCTCTCTCTCTCACATTCCTCTCTCTCTCTCTCCACATTCTCTCTCTCACTCATTCTCTCTCTCTCATTATATCTCTCTCTCTCTCTGTCTCTCTGTCTCCCAGTCTCTCTGTCTCCCAGTCTCTCTGTCTCTCTGTCTCCCAGTCTCTCTGTCTCCCTGTCTCTCTGTCTCCCAGTCTCTCTGTCTCCCAGTCTCTCTGTCTCTCTCTCTCTCTCCCACATTCTCTCTCTCTCACATTGTCTCTCTCTCACATTGTCTCTCTCTCTCTCATTATATCTCTCTCTCTCTCTTGTCTCTCATTCTCTCTCTCTCTCATATTCCTCTCTCTCTCTCATTATATCTCTCTCTCTCTCATTATATCTCTCTCTCTCTCATTATATCTCTCTCTCTCTCATTATATCTCTCTCTCTCTCACATTGTCCTCTCTCTCTCTCTCATTATATCTCTCTCTCTCTCATTATATCTCTCTCTCTCTCCATATTCTCTCTCTCTCTCATTATATCTCTCTCTCTCTCCATATTCTCTCTCTCTCTGTCTCTGTCTCTGTCTCCAGTCTCTCTCTCTCTCACCATTCTCTCTCTCTCATTCTCTCATTCTCTCTCTCTCATTATATCTCTCTCTCTCTCCATATTCTCTCTCTCTCTGTCTCTCATTCTCTCTCCTCTCTCACATTGTCTCTCTCTCTCTCATATTCCTCTCTCTCTCACATTGTCTCTCTCTCTCTCACATTGTCTCTCTCTCACATTCTCTCTCTCTCATTATATCTCTCTCTCTCTCATCACATTCTCTCTCTCTCATTATATCTCTCTCTCTCTCTCTTCACATTCTCTCTCTCTCATTATATCTCTCTCTCTCTCACATTCTTCTCTCTCTCTCTCATATTCTCTCTCTCTCTCATTATATCTCTCTCTCTCTCTTCACATTCTCTCTCTCTCACTTTCTCTCTCTCTCTTCACATTCTCTCTCTCTCTGTCTCTCATTCTCTCTCTCTCACATTGTCTCTCTCTCACATTCTCTCTCTCTCATCACATTCTCTCTCTCTCTCATTATATCTCTCTCTCTCTCATTATATCTCTCTCTCTCTCATTCTCTCTCTGTCTCTGTCTCTGTCTCTGTCTCTGTCTCTGTCTCTGTCTCTGTCTCTGTCTCTGTCTCTGTCTCTGTCTCTGTCTCTGTCTCTGTCTCTGTCTCCAGTCTCTCTCTCTCTCATTATATCTCTCTCTCTCTCTCATTATATCTCTCTCTCTCTCATTATATCTCTCTCTCTCTCATTATATCTCTCTCTCTCTCATTATATCTCTCTCTCTCTCATTATATCTCTCTCTCTCTCATTATATCTCTCTCTCTCTCATTATATCTCTCTCTCTCTCATTATATCTCTCTCTCTCTCCCACATTCTCTCTCTCTCATTATATCTCTCTCTCTCTCATTATATCTCTCTCTCTCTCAACATTCTCTCTCTCTCATTATATCTCTCTCTCTCTCATTATATCTCTCTCTCTCTCATTATATCTCTCTCTCTCTCATTATATCTCTCTCTCTCTCATTATATCTCTCTCTCTCTCATTATATCTCTCTCTCTCTCATTATATCTCTCTCTCTCTCATTATATCTCTCTCTCTCTCATTATATCTCTCTCTCTCTCATTATATCTCTCTCTCTCTCATTATATCTCTCTCTCTCTCATTATATCTCTCTCTCTCTCATTATATCTCTCTCTCTCTCTCATTATATCTCTCTCTCTCTCATTATATCTCTCTCTCTCTCATTATATCTCTCTCTCTCTCATTATATCTCTCTCTCTCTCATTATATCTCTCTCTCTCTCATTATATCTCTCTCTCTCTCATTATATCTCTCTCTCTCTCATTATATCTCTCTCTCTCTCATTATATCTCTCTCTCTCTCATTATATCTCTCTCTCTCTCATTATATCTCTCTCTCTCTCATTATATCTCTCTCTCTCTCTCATTATATCTCTCTCTCTCTCATTATATCTCTCTCTCTCTCATTATATCTCTCTCTCTCTCATTATATCTCTCTCTCTCTCATTATATCTCTCTCTCTCTCATTATATCTCTCTCTCTCTCATTATATCTCTCTCTCTCTCATTATATCTCTCTCTCTCTCATTATATCTCTCTCTCTCTCATTATATCTCTCTCTCTCTCATTATATCTCTCTCTCTCTCATTATATCTCTCTCTCTCTCATTATATCTCTCTCTCTCTCATTATATCTCTCTCTCTCTCATTATATCTCTCTCTCTCTCATTATATCTCTCTCTCTCTCATCTCATTCTCTCTCTCTCATTATATCTCTCTCTCTCTCATTATATCTCTCTCTCTCTCATTATATCTCTCTCTCTCTCATTATATCTCTCTCTCTCTCATTATATCTCTCTCTCTCTCATTATATCTCTCTCTCTCTCATTATATCTCTCTCTCTCTCATTATATCTCTCTCTCTCTCATTATATCTCTCTCTCTCTCATTATATCTCTCTCTCTCTCTCATTATATCTCTCTCTCTCTCATTATATCTCTCTCTCTCTCATTATATCTCTCTCTCTCTCATTATATCTCTCTCTCTCTCATTATATCTCTCTCTCTCTCATTATATCTCTCTCTCTCTCTCATTATATCTCTCTCTCTCTCATTATATCTCTCTCTCTCTCATTATATCTCTCTCTCTCTCATTATATCTCTCTCTCTCTCATTATATCTCTCTCTCTCTCATTATATCTCTCTCTCTCTCATTATATCTCTCTCTCTCTCATTATATCTCTCTCTCTCTCATTATATCTCTCTCTCTCTCATATCTCTCTCTCTCTCATTATATCTCTCTCTCTCTCATTATATCTCTCTCTCTCTCATTATATCTCTCTCTCTCTCATTATATCTCTCTCTCTCTCATTATATCTCTCTCTCTCTCATTATATCTCTCTCTCTCTCATTATATCTCTCTCTCTCATTATATCTCTCTCTCTCTCATTATATCTCTCTCTCTCTCATTATATCTCTCTCTCTCTCATTATATCTCTCTCTCTCTCATTATATCTCTCTCTCTCTCATTATATCTCTCTCTCTCTCATTATATCTCTCTCTCTCTCATTATATCTCTCTCTCTCTCATTATATCTCTCTCTCTCTCATTATATCTCTCTCTCTCTCTCATTATATCTCTCTCTCTCTCATTATATCTCTCTCTCTCTCATTATATCTCTCTCTCTCTCATTATATCTCTCTCTCTCTCATTATATCTCTCTCTCTCTCATTATATCTCTCTCTCTCTCATTATATCTCTCTCTCTCTCATTATATCTCTCTCTCTCTCATTATATCTCTCTCTCTCTCATTATATCTCTCTCTCTCTCATTATATCTCTCTCTCTCTCATTATATCTCTCTCTCTCTCATTATATCTCTCTCTCTCTCATTATATCTCTCTCTCTCTCATTATATCTCTCTCTCTCTCATTATATCTCTCTCTCTCTCATTATATCTCTCTCTCTCTCATTATATCTCTCTCTCTCTCATTATATCTCTCTCTCTCTCATTATATCTCTCTCTCTCTCATTATATCTCTCTCTCTCTCATTATATCTCTCTCTCTCTCATTATATCTCTCTCTCTCTCATTATATCTCTCTCTCTCTCATTATATCTCTCTCTCTCTCATTATATCTCTCTCTCTCTCATTATATCTCTCTCTCTCTCATTATATCTCTCTCTCTCTCATTATATCTCTCTCTCTCTCATATTCTCTCTCTCTCTCATTATATCTCTCTCTCTCTCATTATATCTCTCTCTCTCTCATTATATCTCTCTCTCTCTCATTATATCTCTCTCTCTCTCATTATATCTCTCTCTCTCTCATTATATCTCTCTCTCTCTCATTATATCTCTCTCTCTCTCATTATATCTCTCTCTCTCTCATTATATCTCTCTCTCTCTCATTATATCTCTCTCTCTCTCTCATTATATCTCTCTCTCTCTCATTATATCTCTCTCTCTCTCATTATATCTCTCTCTCTCTCATTATATCTCTCTCTCTCTCATTATATCTCTCTCTCTCTCATTATATCTCTCTCTCTCTCATTATATCTCTCTCTCTCATTATATCTCTCTCTCTCTCTCTCATTATATCTCTCTCTCTCTCTCTCTCATTATATCTCTCTCTCTCTCATTATATCTCTCTCTCTCTCATTATATCTCTCTCTCTCTCATTATATCTCTCTCTCTCTCATTATATCTCTCTCTCTCTCATTATATCTCTCTCTCTCTCATTATATCTCTCTCTCTCTCATTATATCTCTCTCTCTCTCATTATATCTCTCTCTCTCTCATTATATCTCTCTCTCTCTCATTATATCTCTCTCTCTCTCCCACATTCTCTCTCTCTCATTATATCTCTCTCTCTCTCATTATATCTCTCTCTCTCTCATTATATCTCTCTCTCTCTCATATTCTCTCTCTCTCTCATTATATCTCTCTCTCTCTCATTATATCTCTCTCTCTCTCATTATATCTCTCTCTCTCTCATTATATCTCTCTCTCTCTCATTATATCTCTCTCTCTCTCATTATATCTCTCTCTCTCTCATTATATCTCTCTCTCTCTCATTATATCTCTCTCTCTCTCATTATATCTCTCTCTCTCTCATTATATCTCTCTCTCTCTCATTATATCTCTCTCTCTCTCATTATATCTCTCTCTCTCTCATTATATCTCTCTCTCTCTCATTATATCTCTCTCTCTCTCATTATATCTCTCTCTCTCTCTCATTATATCTCTCTCTCTCTCATTATATCTCTCTCTCTCTCATTATATCTCTCTCTCTCTCATTATATCTCTCTCTCTCTCATTATATCTCTCTCTCTCTCATTATATCTCTCTCTCTCTCATTATATCTCTCTCTCTCTCATTATATCTCTCTCTCTCTCATTATATCTCTCTCTCTCTCATTATATCTCTCTCTCTCTCTCATTATATCTCTCTCTCTCTCATTATATCTCTCTCTCTCTCATTATATCTCTCTCTCTCTCATTATATCTCTCTCTCTCTCATTATATCTCTCTCTCTCTCATTATATCTCTCTCTCTCTCATTATATCTCTCTCTCTCTCATTATATCTCTCTCTCTCTCATTATATCTCTCTCTCTCTCATTATATCTCTCTCTCTCTCATTATATCTCTCTCTCTCTCATTATATCTCTCTCTCTCTCAACATTCTCTCTCTCTCATTATATCTCTCTCTCTCTCATTATATCTCTCTCTCTCATTATATCTCTCTCTCTCTCATTATATCTCTCTCTCTCATTATATCTCTCTCTCTCTCATTATATCTCTCTCTCTCTCATTATATCTCTCTCTCTCTCATTATATCTCTCTCTCTCTCATTATATCTCTCTCTCTCTCTCCATATTCTCTCTCTCTCTCATTATATCTCTCTCTCTCTCATTATATCTCTCTCTCTCTCATTATATCTCTCTCTCTCTCATTATATCTCTCTCTCTCTCATTATATCTCTCTCTCTCTCATTATATCTCTCTCTCTCTCATTATATCTCTCTCTCTCTCATTATATCTCTCTCTCTCTCTCATTATATCTCTCTCTCTCTCATTATATCTCTCTCTCTCTCATTATATCTCTCTCTCTCTCATTATATCTCTCTCTCTCTCATTATATCTCTCTCTCTCTCTCATTATATCTCTCTCTCTCTCATTATATCTCTCTCTCTCTCATTATATCTCTCTCTCTCTCATTATATCTCTCTCTCTCTCATTATATCTCTCTCTCTCTCATTATATCTCTCTCTCTCTCATTATATCTCTCTCTCTCTCTCATTATATCTCTCTCTCTCTCATTATATCTCTCTCTCTCTCATTATATCTCTCTCTCTCTCATTATATCTCTCTCTCTCTCATTATATCTCTCTCTCTCTCATTATATCTCTCTCTCTCTCATTATATCTCTCTCTCTCTCATTATATCTCTCTCTCTCTCATTATATCTCTCTCTCTCTCATTATATCTCTCTCTCTCTCATTATATCTCTCTCTCTCTCATTATATCTCTCTCTCTCTCATTATATCTCTCTCTCTCTCATTATATCTCTCTCTCTCTCATTATATCTCTCTCTCTCTCATTATATCTCTCTCTCTCTCATTATATCTCTCTCTCTCATTATATCTCTCTCTCTCTCATTATATCTCTCTCTCTCTCATTATATCTCTCTCTCTCTCATTATATCTCTCTCTCTCTCATTATATCTCTCTCTCTCTCATTATATCTCTCTCTCTCTCATTATATCTCTCTCTCTCTCTCTCATTATATCTCTCTCTCTCATTATATCTCTCTCTCTCTCATTATATCTCTCTCTCTCTCATTATATCTCTCTCTCTCATTATATCTCTCTCTCTCTCATTATATCTCTCTCTCTCTCATTATATCTCTCTCTCTCTCATTATATCTCTCTCTCTCTCATTATATCTCTCTCTCTCTCATTATATCTCTCTCTCTCTCATTATATCTCTCTCTCTCTCATTATATCTCTCTCTCTCTCATTATATCTCTCTCTCTCTCATTATATCTCTCTCTCTCTCATTATATCTCTCTCTCTCTCATTATATCTCTCTCTCTCTCATTATATCTCTCTCTCTCTCATTATATCTCTCTCTCTCTCATTATATCTCTCTCTCTCTCATTATATCTCTCTCTCTCTCATTATATCTCTCTCTCTCTCATTATATCTCTCTCTCTCTCATTATATCTCTCTCTCTCTCATTATATCTCTCTCTCTCTCATTATATCTCTCTCTCTCTCATTATATCTCTCTCTCTCTCATTATATCTCTCTCTCTCTCATTATATCTCTCTCTCTCATTATATCTCTCTCTCTCTCATTATATCTCTCTCTCTCTCATTATATCTCTCTCTCTCTCATTATATCTCTCTCTCTCTCATTATATCTCTCTCTCTCTCATTATATCTCTCTCTCTCTCATTATATCTCTCTCTCTCTCATTATATCTCTCTCTCTCTCATTATATCTCTCTCTCTCTCATTATATCTCTCTCTCTCTCATTATATCTCTCTCTCTCTCATTATATCTCTCTCTCTCTCATTATATCTCTCTCTCTCTCATTATATCTCTCTCTCTCTCATTATATCTCTCTCTCTCTCATTATATCTCTCTCTCTCTCATTATATCTCTCTCTCTCTCATTATATCTCTCTCTCTCTCATTATATCTCTCTCTCTCTCTCATTATATCTCTCTCTCTCTCATTATATCTCTCTCTCTCTCATTATATCTCTCTCTCTCTCATTATATCTCTCTCTCTCTCTCATTATATCTCTCTCTCTCTCATTATATCTCTCTCTCTCTCATTATATCTCTCTCTCTCTCATTATATCTCTCTCTCTCTCATATTCTCTCTCTCTCTCTCATTATATCTCTCTCTCTCATTATATCTCTCTCTCTCATTATATCTCTCTCTCTCTCATTATATCTCTCTCTCTCTCATTATATCTCTCTCTCTCTCATTATATCTCTCTCTCTCTCATTATATCTCTCTCTCTCTCATTATATCTCTCTCTCTCTCATTATATCTCTCTCTCTCTCATTATATCTCTCTCTCTCTCATTATATCTCTCTCTCTCTCATTATATCTCTCTCTCTCTCATTATATCTCTCTCTCTCTCATTATATCTCTCTCTCTCTCATTATATCTCTCTCTCTCTCATATTCTCTCTCTCTCTCATTATATCTCTCTCTCTCTCATTATATCTCTCTCTCTCTCATTATATCTCTCTCTCTCTCATTATATCTCTCTCTCTCTCATTATATCTCTCTCTCTCTCATTATATCTCTCTCTCTCTCATTATATCTCTCTCTCTCTCATTATATCTCTCTCTCTCTCATTATATCTCTCTCTCTCTCATTATATCTCTCTCTCTCTCATTATATCTCTCTCTCTCATTATATCTCTCTCTCTCTCATTATATCTCTCTCTCTCTCATTATATCTCTCTCTCTCTCATTATATCTCTCTCTCTCTCATTATATCTCTCTCTCTCTCATTATATCTCTCTCTCTCTCATTATATCTCTCTCTCTCTCATTATATCTCTCTCTCTCTCATTATATCTCTCTCTCTCTCATTATATCTCTCTCTCTCTCATTATATCTCTCTCTCTCTCATTATATCTCTCTCTCTCTCATTATATCTCTCTCTCTCTCATTATATCTCTCTCTCTCTCATTATATCTCTCTCTCTCTCATTATATCTCTCTCTCTCTCATTATATCTCTCTCTCTCTCATTATATCTCTCTCTCTCTCATTA
>NC_061855.1:13912471-13917471 GCF_019202785.1 Penaeus chinensis | reverse complement strand
GTCCTCGGCGGCTGAAGCGGGAGAGAGCAGGCCAGGCGACAGCACGTAGGAATGCATGTAAGAATGACTTATCATATTTTAAAAAAGGATTCTTGGACACATCGGGATGAAGGTAAAGAAGAGAAGATGTATGTGTTTGTATATTTGATAGACCTCAGGAATTAACTTGTGGAACAAAGGTGATCCAAGTGCTCACTAGAGGCTGTGCGCGACAGCTTCCTCTCTCGTCCATGCTTGCGGAGGCATTTTTAAGAAAGGAAATTCGTGGTCCTGTCCTTCTTCGGACTGCTTTCCTGCCCAGGCACTGAAGGGTTGCTTCTCGTCTGCCTCGCCGCTGGATCTCTTCCCTGCCCAGGCGCTGAAATCCCTCTTTCCGGCCCAGGGACTGAAGGCCTGTCGCTTTTCATCGTCAGGGGACCGTTTTCCTGCCCAAGGACTGAAGGCCTGCCGTTTCTCTTCATCGAAGGCCCTCTTTCCTGCCCAGGGGCTGAAGGCCTGTCTCTTCTCGTCGTCAGAGGCTCTCTTTCCCGCCCAAGGGCTAAAGGCCTGCCGTTTCTCTTCACTGTTGTCCCTCTTTCCCGCCCAGGCGCTGAAAGCCTGTCTCTTCTCATCCTCCGAAGTCCGCTTCCCTGCCCAAGCGCTGAAGGCCCGCTTTCCGGCCCAGGGACTGAAGGCTTGTCTTTTTAATTCGTCGTCTGCCCTCTTCCCAGCCCAGGGGCTAAAGGCCTGACGCTTTTCCTCATCAAAAGTTCTTTTCCCAGCCCAGGCGCTGAAAGCCTGTCTCTTTTCGTCGTCAGAGGCGCGTTTGCCAGCCCAGGCACTAAAAGCTTGTCTCTTTTCATCGCCGAAGGCTCTCTTTCCCGCCCAGGGACTGAAGGCCTGCCTCTTTTCGTCGTCGTCGGATCTCTTTCCCGCCCAGGGACTGAAGGCCTGCCTCTTTTCGTCGTCGTCAGATCTCTTGCCCGCCCAAGCGCTGAAGGCCTGCCTCTTTTCGTCGTCGTCAGATCTCTTGCCCGCCCAAGCGCTGAAGGCCTGCCTCTTTTCGTCGACGTCGGATCTCTTGCCCGCCCAGGCGCTGAAGGCTTGTCTCTTTTCGTCGTCAGAACTCCGTTTTCCTGCCCAAGGGCTGAAGGCTTGTCGCTTAACGTTCTCTCCATCCGCTCTCTTCCCCGCCCATGCGCTGAACGCCCTCCTCTCCAGCAGTGCGGGTGTTGGGGCGTTCCACTGGGTAGCTGCGTTGCTGAGAGCTTGCGTGTCTCTGGCGCTCCTCGTGGCATTCTTGTCGTGGAGTTCCTCACCCATGGCTTCGGCAGGAGTGGCTCCGTCATCTCCCTCGGCCATTCTCTTGAACCGCCCCGGGGCGTCGTGCACGGTGGCTGGAGAAGGGAAAATGTCGTCCTCAGTGTCCTCTTCGTCGCCATCTAGGAGCATCTCTGGAGCGTCCAGAGCCAGGGCATCTCCCTGTCCGCCCCAAACGGCTCGAACAGAGCGCTTCCCTCCCCACGGCGAGAACGCCACGCGCTTCCCCGTCGCCCCCAGGGACTCGGCCAGCTGCGCCGAAGAGCCCATGTCGAGGTCATTGAGTGCGAGGCCTGCAGAAGAGGACCGCTTCCCTCCCCACGGGCTGAAGGCGGGCCTTTTCCCCAGGGGTCCCTCGGGGGCGTCCTCGAATGGGGAGCGTGCTAGGGAGAGGTACTGAGAACTGGCGCGTTTTCCGCCCCAGGGGCTGAAGGAGGCTCGTTTCAGCTCCCCGTCGGAGGAGGGCTGGTATCTGGTCGGGAGAGGGAGGGAGAAGTTAGAGGATGCTAGTACCTTGCCCTTGCCTTTTTTAACTTTTTTTTTTTTTTTTTTTTTTTTTTTTTGTCATATCCTAATGCTAGGTTAATGATTTAATTTTGCTTACATGGAAATGACACTGAACATCTTTACTTGGTCCTATTTTTTTCACACAGACCTAGTTCTTAGATAAGCGTACTCATGCCTTTCGCTTTTACTTATCTTGCCTTTAGATGCCCATTACAAGGAAATTTGTATTTTTCCCGTTTACATTTTTCATACCTGATGTTGATTATACTTTATGTAGCATGTATGTATATTAGACTGCAAGCGCTACTGGATTTTCTGATCCAAGCAAACACTTCATTAGACGCAAAGAAGTGTTGCATAAAGGCTAAAAACGTTACTCATGTTATCTAATGCGACGGACCCGCATTTTTGTGCTTGCACTAATGGAAGCGTACATCCGTTTTGATATTAATTTCTACCGGAAAACACAACAAGTACATTAAAAGTTGGTCCCTTTTTTCTCTTATTTGAATTATGCTAGTTTTATTGTCACATCCCTTTTTGGAAAGCTTGTGGGTCGCTTACTGTGCATAGCGCTGAGCTAAGTACGGCTGTTCAGGCGTTAAAGGACACGGGCGCTTCTCACTGTTTGTGCTTCAGAAAGGGTAAGCCGAATTTCTTTCTCTGATAGTGACGTTGCAGTGTTTACTCGATAATTACTCAGAAAAACTCATATCGTGCAGTGTTTGCATTATTTGTGTTCATATTATGCTGACTTGGACACTTCTGCACAATGTAAACTGCCTAAGATTTAGAGAGTGACACCATTACAATAAAAATGTATGCATATAAAAACGGGAATAACCTTTGCCACTGGAGCCGGAATAGGAAGTTGAGATGCGACGTGAGAAGCCGTGGCGGCCGAGACCGGGGAAAGGCCGGACAGTATGGGACGGATGTTAGTGTCGTTAGGGCGAATTGCTCCTTTGAAATGCGAAATGAAACAGAACGACCAAATCAGGCATACGTCAGTGTGATCAGTTCCTCAAACTTGCGAGACCCTAAACTACAGCTTGTTTGATTTCAGATAAGAGGCGGCCTGTCGTCGTAGAGCCCTCCATTCCGGGCCCACAAACAGCTTAAATCAAGGTTGGTAACAGTTATTGCCAGGAGCATATTCCGTAAATAGCATTTGCTTGCTCGTCTATTTTTCGTAGAATCCGAGTAAAGTCACGACCGCTCAGCCCTCTAGTTGAACTTGTGATATAGACTTTGTGTCCTAGAAACACGACCTTGTTCTCGAACCTGTCCTAACTTTGACCTTCATGTTAGTATTTTTAACATCATCTTTATTATTACCATTTTCTTCATTTTTTGCCACCATTACTGTACCTTGCTTGCTTGAAAAGGTGTAGGTAAATGTCCCTCAGGCTGAGGGGGAGGCCCGAGCCCGACCGCAAGGCCGGGTGCCAGCTGGCCCGCTTCCCCCCCCACGCGCTGAACGACTGCCGCTTGCTCGCCTCGGCTCTGCGGGGAGGCAGGAGTCAGAGGCCGGTGCATTGTCAGTACTGCTAGCATTGATATTATTGTTATTAATTATGTTGTGCTGCTACCATTTGTATTTTAATCAGGAGCAGCATTATTATGTTCTCCTTTACAGGTGCTTGAATATATGTGTGTATACGCTATCATTCATGCATGGATATGTTCAGAGACAGACACGTATGTCTACTTTCAATATCACACGTGGGGATATATATATATATATATATACATAGCCAAAGATAGATAGTCAGACTGATATAGAGAAACACACCTTGGCTCAGGAATGTTGAAGAAGACAGGGAACCTCGCCTCCTCCTCCTGGAAGAGTGGCAAGGTGAGGTCACGCTGCGAAGCCACGCCCTCCGCCACGCCCACCAGGACTAGTGCGCACGCCCATGCGCGCCAACACCTCTCCACCATAACCGTCTGGAAGAAGAATCAATGTTATATGCGTATATATAAAATCAGCGTTACTCGTATAGAATTAGTGTATATTTTTACCCACTGCACAATTACAAAATGTGTATATATTCAAAGGTAAAGTGATTTGTAAATGTACAATATTCATATTATATGCAGTGAAGCTATCGAGTATAAAGCTGTTTGCACGATGGACTAACTCCTCCGAAGACCGAATCTCCTCGCAGTGAATTCCTATTGCAATCGCAGTCCGAGTCGCCATCGGGCTTCGCGAGGCGCCTTGCTCGGTCTGCGTTTTCCCAGATGCTGTTTCAGGCGCCGTTGTATCGGTATTGTTAATAGCACTATCATCATTTCTTTAGCCGAGTTGTCATTGATGAAAAAAAATAGAATTTGTACACAAATCGATATATTTGAGACAGAGTATCCAAACCGTAATAAAAGATTAGAAAGGTGTTGACAACTGTGAAGGAGTTGCCATGTAGGTGCTTTCTGCACACCATTATTCTGTATTCAGACATGACGAAATTCATATTTGATAAGACTTGATGTAGATCATTGCTGTTGATTCCCGCTTCTTTATATGCGAGTCTCTTGTTTGTCTTCTTGTTTGTTCAGGGGGGCGGAACATGGTCTTCCATTCTTATTTTAGAAGACATTCATTATTTATGTGTATTTTAAAGTTGGTGTTGAAGTGTTTCATCCTTAATGGCTTATCTGGGTTATATTTTTAATAATGAAATCAGGACGATAGAGGAAAGGAACCGATGAATAAAATAAATTCAAAAACTGATACGCAACTACTTCAAATGCGTCCATATTCACTCAAGAGTTTCTCATTTGTTTTTCCTCGCAAGGTATAAATATTTTCCCCTTATGTCAAAGCTTCTGTCTTCTTTGATGTGTGATATTCAAAAAATAAGAAAATATAAAAAAGAGATGTGCTGCAAAGAATAAGGAACGTTGGCTGAGTGAACAAAAGTAAGAGCCGACGAGTTTTGAAAATACGATATAAACGCAAAAGTGAGTTTGGTCCCGCGGCCTCTCGACTCTTTGTTTACTTTGTGGTGATGCGGTTACCTCGGGCCGTTAAAAGCTTGTGTTTGTTGCGAAAATGAAGGTAATTATATTTCGTTTTCTTTAAGAATCCGCATAAATGCGAGTTATGATAATATGCATTAAATCTGTAGATTTCTTTTATATTTGACAAAATTGTCGCTTAGTGATACCAGTTGTCGGTTTGTCGATTT
>NC_061855.1:13902471-13904971 GCF_019202785.1 Penaeus chinensis | reverse complement strand
TCCCCTTCTTCTTACCCCCCTCCCTCTCTCCCCCCTTCGCATCCTCAGTCGCACTTCTAGGAAAGCGTTTGGAATCTTCTCAGGTGCGGCCGCCGACGCCTTAATGTGCGGGAGGGTTGGCCGGGGCGGCTTCAAGATGGCCACGATCTCACGTCCACGCTCACGCACACACACGCACACACATGCACGCACATACACGCGCACACACGCATGCACACACGCACACACACGCACACACACGCACACACACGCACACACACACACACACACACACACACACACTTACACTCACACACTTACACTCACACTCACACTCACACTCACACTCACACACATTCATACACACATACACATACATACACACATACGCACACCCATATGTGGATACATTTTCAAAATAATCCTAGTAATAATAATAGAAATGATGATATTGATAAGGAAAAGAAGTGTAACAAAATCTTATTATAAACCATATACAAGGAATCTGATGGAACTTGAAGCATTTTCTCCTCCAATCATATTTATCAGGAGCGTTTGTGGCTTTCTTATCACACCGGCGTTATTTACCCCGCGGCTTTACCTCAGGAGCCCGCGGCCACTTGTTGCGCCGAAGCCCTCGCTTTACGGCACGAGCGGCGAAGGGGTTGCCGCGCCTCCTGGAGGTATGCTTCTGGCGGTCGGGTTGCTTACTGGCTTGGTTGGCGTTTTTTTTCCGTTTGTTTATATTTTGGGTCTGATTTATCCTTTAGTTTGGCTGCTTTGTCTTCGTCGCGTGTTCGGATTTCTTTTCTTTTTTTCTCTTCCTGTTTCCTTTTTTTAATTCTAAGGATCATCATCTTTTTACCTTTTTTTTTTTTTGCTATTCAGTTTTCCCATATTTTCATTCTTCATCGTTTTTTTTTTTTTCTGTACTCTAAATGTTTTTTTCTTCATATTTTTATTATTGTGTTATCTACATGAAGGCCACTCATGTGTATGTAGCGCTCTCGTAAATCGTTCATGTCGCATAGAGATTGAGGAAAAACATAAAACAGATTAGAATACCTACTTTCCTAGCGCAGGTGTCAGTGAGGTAACCAGATTCTCTCCCTCTCCACTCTTCCCCTTCCCTTTCTCTGTTATTTCGCCCTCTTTCTTGTATCTTTCTCTCTCTCTCTCTATTTTTGTATTATCGAGTTTGTTTTTATTTGCATGGCGGAAGAATAGGCTTTTTAAAGTGGGAAGTGCGGAAATGAAATGAACGGTATTTTGTGCCGACGAATGAGACGGAGAAGGCGGAGGAGAAGAACAAGACAATACCCAAGAAAGTATAAAGTAAAGATTTTTAAAAAAAGACTTATAACTATTTTGTTTAATGTAAAAGTAAACTGGCAACATCACCTGAATCCTCCTACTCGCTAAGACGTCTCCTTCTCAGTCACTTAAAGGCCGTCGGAGGGAAAAGTGACGGCGGAATATTTTCACAGTTGTCAAATGTTGAATCGCTCTTGTTAGGAATACGTAGATCGATTGAAATGTTATATTTTCTTCTTGGATAGGATGTACGTGCCACGTTTGATGAAATAAAGATTAGATCTTGTCGTGTAAAGAATTAAAAGATGATATTAAAGTCTTTATTCTTTGCTCGCATTTCGCGCACGCAGCACCCTCAGACGCCTTTTGTTGTTACTAAAAATATCAGATATTGCAAAAAAAAATTACAGCTATAATATAGAGAAGAAGTATGTGAGCAGAAATCTTATTATCTGTGGTAGCAGAGGAAGATTCATAAGCTAATAAAGAAAGCGAACTTCTGTGGGTGGTAGCTGTCGTGGCCTTAGTATGTGAAATGCGGGTTGTGAGTCCCGTAGGGTTTTGTGTCGGATAGTATTAGATTCCGTTTGCGTGGTATTCCCGGATCCCCTTGCTCTTTTTCCTCGCCGTGCTTGTGGGCGCGCGCTCTTCGCTACGTACCCATGTGTTATATGGTTATATAGCGTTCGACGTATTTAGTTTTCTATACGTTCCCTGTTCGTTTTTCTTCTTTCTATCGCGACTTACATTATGTACATGTGTTACATTGTGTTTTTTTTTTTTCGTCATGTATGCAGTGTGTATTTTCGGTGTGTGTGTCTGAGTACATTTGTGTTTTTTTCCGGTGTATATATACGTCTGTAGGTGTCTGTGCGTACGTTTGGCTTTTCCGGCTACTAAATTCGCACTTTTTTTCGTGCACAAACACGTATGGTCCTGATGTGGATTTAATTGGATCATGGGAAGTATATTAATATTTAACATCAAATAATTATCGTAGCGTTGCACAGCGGCGCTCACCGTGTTATTGCATTACAGGGCTGCATTATACACCCACTCCCACCCGCGAGGCCGCCCACTCCCGCCATATACCCCCAAAAATCGCCCACTCCCCCTCCCCACTCCACACTCCGCACACTTACTAACCACTCCATCGTACTCTCCCACACATTCTCGCCTACGTGCCACCCACTCCATCCATCCCCCC
>NC_061855.1:13890512-13898012 GCF_019202785.1 Penaeus chinensis | reverse complement strand
CTCCTCCTCCTTCTTCTTCTTCTACTTCTTCTTCTTCTTCTTCTTCTTCTTCTTTATCATCATCTCCTTCTTCTTCTTCTTCTTCTTTATCATCACTCCTCCTTCTTCTTCTTCTTCTTATTATTATTATTATTATTATTATTCTTTATCATCATCTCCTTCTTCTTCTTCTTCTTCTTCTTCTTCTTCTTCTTCTTCTTCTTCTTCTTCTTCTTCTTTATCATCATCTCCTTCTTCTTCTTCTTCTTCTTCTTCTTCTTCTTCTTCTTTATCATCATCTCCTTCTTCTTCTTCTTTATTATCAGTGGGGTTGACAAGAACCTCCCTCCGTTGTTCCTATTGTATATCTCTTCCTCTTCTTGCTTTCGTTCCCTTTCTCCTTTCCCCTCTTTCTCCGTTGTACTTTTCTTCGATATTTTTTCTTTCTTTCTTAATGAGCGAGAGAAGAGAAAAATGATAATAAGTAATCAAGGGAAATGCAAGGTGGAAGCGAGGGAAGATGCATGCGGAGGAGAAGAAAAAGGAAGTTGAAAAGAAAGGGTGAATGGAAAGGGAAAGAAGAAGACAGTAGGAAACGAAGAGAAGAAAAAGAGACATAAAGCACTGAATAATTCATCGGAAGATTAAGAGAAGGAAGGAGGAAAAAAGATATTGAAAAAAACAAATTCATTATTTTAAGCCACAGAGATCCAGCCCAACGCATAGATGATCGCAGGTGCGGTCTATAAAGGCGAATATGCTCCATACCTAAGTAGGATTGTCGACTCTACGACCCGTTGCCTTGCGTATACTAGCTAATCAGCCGTCAAAACACACGATGAGCGACATTTTAAAAAAAATTAATGTTGCGACATTATCGTGGTGAGGCTTGGAGGTGTGTGTGTGTGTGTGTGTGTGTGTGTGTGTGTGTGTGTGTGTGTGTGTGTGTGTGTGTGTGTGTGTGTGTGTGTGCGAGCGTGTGTAAATAGGTGTGCGGACGTGTGCGTGGTAGAATTAGTAGATAAATAGATAAATATGGGAAAGGAAGAGTGAACTATTGCATTTGTTTGTTAGTTAGGACACAAAGTTCTGTATTTGTGCGGGTAAGAGTGAGAGAGCAATGGACGTATGTGAAGTGTTTATTCCTGTGTTTGTTTGTGTTTGTGAGGGTGTTTATGTCTCAATTGATAATCGTGTTTGTACATGTATGAGTGGATATTTATGTGTATATTAGCCGCTGTGCATTTTCATAATATTCATGTCGTTCCCGTCTCTCCCGCAGATAAACTCGCGCGCCTTCTTTGGGTAAGTGAACACCTGCTCTTTTACGGGGAAATGGGTAATATTCGAGTGGGATAGATGCTTTATACCCTTCTTCCTCCCTTCCCTTTTCACTTTCCCTCCCTCCCTCTCCTCTCTCCGTCTCTCTTCCCCCCTTTTCCCTCTGCAGCCTCGATCTCCTCTTCCTTTGCCATCTCCCTTCCTCTCTCCTGTTACCTCTCACCTTCTTTTCGTTTCTTTCGTCTGCTTTCATTGCTCCCTCCCCCCCCCCCCCTTCAATGTCTCTTATTCTACCCTTCTCTCCCTTTCTTCTCCTCTCTCCCTTCCCCTCGCCATTTCCTTTTTTTTTTTCCCTCTCCCTCCACTTTTTGCCCCATCTCCTCCCTTCTCCCCCCCCCCCTTCCCCCAACAACCCCTCCCCCCTCCCAGCATCTCGTCCTCGGAGATCTGAATTCAAAGGCAAATCCAGTTTTCTTCCCATATGTAGATTTGGCTGCTGTTTCACTCTGTTTCTCTGTCTCCCTCTTCCTTCCTTTCCTTGATTAGGGGAGCGTCCTGCTGGCTACGCTTGTGTCCCTTGGCTCCGCTCCGCTCCCTTTTCTTACGGATTCTAACTCTTTTTCTACTGCTCTACTTTTTTGTATTTACTTTTTTTTTAAGATGGCTGTGGTGATTTTTCTCTTCTCTTTCTTCGATTTCTCTCGGTTTCTCAATTGTATTTTCGGCCTTTTGTCCATATGTCCACTTTACATTTACCTCTTCCCTTCCCCCTCCCTCTCATTTCTCTCTCTCTATTTCTCTCCCTGTCCCTCTCTCTCTCCCTCTCCCTCTCCCTCTCCCTTTCCCTCCCTCCCTTCCCTCCCTCCCTCCCTCCCTCCCTCCCTCCCTCCCTCCCTCCCTCCCTCCCTCCCTCCCTCCTTCCCAGTGAAAATGAAAGAAAGAGAGAGAAGAGAGAGAGGGAGAGAGAGAGAGAGAGAGAGAGAGAGAGAGAGAGAGAGAGAGAGAGAGAGAGAGAGAGAGAGAGAGAGAGAGAGAGAGAGAGAGGAGAGAGGAGAGAGAGAGGGGGAGAGAGAGGGGGAGAGAGAGAGAGAGAGAGAGAGAGAGAGAGAGAGAGAGAGAGAGAGAGAGAGAGAGAGAGAGAGAGAGAGAGAGAGAGAGAGGGGGGAGAGAGAGGGGGAGAGAGAGGGGGAGAGAGAGAGGGGGAGAGAGAGAGAGAGAGAGAGAGAGAGAGAGAGAGAGAGAGAGAGAGAGAGAGAGAGAGAGAGAGAGAGAGAGAGAGAGAGAGAGAGAGAGAGCGAGAGAGAGGGAGAGAGAGGGAGAGAGAGGGGGGGCGGGAGGGGCGGGTGAGGCTAATAGCATTATCCCTCCCTCCATTTAAGCTCACAAACTCCCCAGGTTAACGAAGTTAGTCGAAACTCTAAATATACTTTGATATACACTTCACCGGATGCAAAAAACACAGCTGTCATTACGAGATATTTGTACAGATGCAGCAGGTTTTCTTTTATGTATATATCTCTCTTTTTTGTGCGGGGATAGTTTTTTCATATATGTTTGTTTTTGTTTTTGTTTTTTGAAGCTAGAAGGTCAAGGCGAGGGTCCAATGGATATTACATTGACCAAATGCAACGTGGTGAGTTCTATGAAGTGAAAATTTTAGTTGCACGTTTTTGTGTTCGTTTATATCTTTTATAGTTATTAAGGACCGTTATAATAATTTTTGAAAAATGTCGCTGTTGTCACCATTGGTTTTGGGGATGCTTTTTATTATTGTTATGGTTGTTATTACCCCCTTCAGCATAATGTTTGTATTGTATTGTTATTATTGTATTTTCTTAGTAGAAGTTGTAATGATGGTGGATGTATCAGTACTGTAATTATGATTCATTTTTTTTTTTTCTTTTTTTTGAACTGTTGTACTATTATCACTTACAAAAGCTTTATTGCTTTTTTTATAGGTTGTTTGTTTATTACTATTATCATTATTATAATTGAATATTATCTTTATCATTATTAATATGACACTCTTAATTGCTGACATTAGAACGTACATTTCGAGAGCAGCAATATTGAATTTGGAATCGAGTGGATATAAAATTATTCCAGTGGAAGTAACGATGCGATAATTGGAAGAAATCCTGATTATAAAATAAGTTTATTATTTTACTATTTCCTTTTTCTTTATATAATTTTCCTTGGTTATCGTAGACAGTTTTATTCTTATTCTTATAATTCTCTTCGATCTTAAGTGTTTATTTCGCTTCATCTCATTTATTTATTTATCTACAACCTTTTTTTACTTATTTATATCTTTATTTTTGTTCACTTTTTCTAATTTTTCGCCAAAGTTTACGTATTTCCGAGGTGAAAAAGTGGCTCACGGCCTTTGATCTGCGCACGTGCCTTTGGCCTCTCGGAAATCAATCACAGGTCTTTGTCGGGGACTGATGGGATAAAAGCGCCATGGGTTTTTGTTGACTGTCATTATTCGAGCCCCATTGGGGAGTGATGAGCAATGGTGACTGATCGGGCGAGGCGCGGGCGGCAGGGGAAGAGTCGCCGTCGGTTCTCCGGACGAAGATGTCCGTATGGAGAGAGGCTGTTCGGGGGATCCTGCTTATCTTGCAAAACGATAGATATTGTCGGCAAATAGATTTGATACGATATTGACTTATCGTTCACGAAGCAATTAGATTATGGGTTCATACATACTGTTGACTGATGGACATTTTTTTTTTTTTTTTTTTCGTGTCTGGGTCGGCGCGCTACTTGATAATTCCTTTATTTCATAATCGTTTTGTTTATAAGAGATAAAGATATATATTAGAAATTAGGAAATAAATAGATAGATAGTTCATAATAATTCGTTTTGGCAGCCCTTTTTAAGCTATATATAATTGTGAAAGCAGATTGTTAAAAACATAGACATTGTGGAAGACGAGAGAGAGTGAGCAATGCAAATGAGGTGATGAGGATGAGGACATAATGAGTGGAGAACACGACACTGCGTTGAGGTTTTCGAGAGCGGCGCTCGGGAGGGGGTGGGGAGGGGAGGGGGCGTGGTTCGTTGCCTCGCGTATTGCATTATGATATGACTTCGTGGGAGGGAGCAGGAGAGGCTAAAGTATTTGGTCAAGATACACGGCGGAGGATTTTGCGGGAGGGAGATGGCTGTGGATGAAAGGATGTGCGTGTCTATAGAAAGCTACACACACACGCACGCACCCCCCCCCCCCCCACACACACACACACACGCACACGCACACATTCTCGCCCAGTGCCACTCCTCAAGCGCTTTATGAATTCCGATAGGTGGACGCCGCGTCCATATATCACCACCAGCGGCGCAGCGATATCCCCTCGGCATATCCTTCGAAGATATTACATTATTCCGGTCATCCACGCAGTAGAAAGAGTCAAATAAAACTCATATGACGTCCCTCCTTTAATAACACAAGTTTGAAAAAAAATAAAAATAGAGGAAATAGAAAAGTCATACCCGTTCGAGTATGATATGAACATCTCTATCTTACGCACAAGGACATCTCGTCCACATACCCATCTGAAGTGCCAAGTCTAACTGTCGACGTTTTATTGGCACGTTTTTTTTTTTTATTTATTTTGTCGAAGCGTTTTATTGGGATTGTTGCCTCGCCTCTCAAGCCTCCCCTCTCGCACTTGACGGAGTTCTCGGCCTGATTGAGAGCGCGGAAGGGAGGAGGGGCGCCGCGCTCTCTCCTCGGCCTGATATGAGGGCGTAAGTCTGGAATTGTGTTGAGGAGAGGTGGGTCGGTGGCTTCGCGCGTGCGCGCTCGCGCGCGCGCGTGTGTGTGTGTGTGTGTGTGTGTGTGTGTGTGTGTGTGTGTGTGTGTGTGTGTGTGTGTGTGTGTGTGTGTGTGTGTGTGTGTGTGTGTGTGTGTGTGTGTTTGTTTGTTTGTATTAATATGTGTTTGTGTGTCAGTCTATGAGTTTGTGCTGAGCTGTATGGCACCAGTGTGTCTGACTGCAAGTGTACCCTTAGTGCTTCCCGCTTCGTCTGAGCCTAGTGGCTGCCTATCTCCCTCCGCCTCTCCGCCCATCTAAGACGAACAGCGCAGTGTTCGCAGCGACATAAATCCAGCACAAGGACATCACGTTGGCGAGGAAGCGCAGGTGGAAGAAGAAGTGGAGGAGCAGCCGGCAAGGGTGAAGCGTGATATATTAAGTGGACAGATGACCAGGTAAATCCTGGGCTCAACCTCTGGCTTCATGCCTTGATGAATGGCGCTTTCATCTGTCTATCGTCCTCTTCCCCTGCTCTCCTCCCTTCTTCCCTTCCCTTCTTTCAGCGCTCCTGGGTAGGTTTTCATGCAGTTTCTATTCTGATTTGTTTTTATAATCTGTTCTTCTGTATTTTTTTCACCCTTAACACTCGTTAGTTTTTTATTCACGAATATAAAAAAATCGTGTTATTTACACTTCTGCATATTTCTTTTCTTTCCCCTTCTCTCACTCTTCTCTCTCTCTCCTCTCTCTCTCTCTCTCTCTCTCTCTCTCTCTCTCTCTCTCTCTCTCTCTCTCTCTCTCTCTCTCTCTCTCTCTCTCTCTCTCTCTCTTCCGTTTTTTTTTTTTTTTTTTATTTTTTACCTCGGTTTTTCAGTCCCATCGTTCCTCCCAACTTTTTATTTCAGCCCTCCCTTCCCCGCCTCCTTTCTCGCTTCTTCAGCCCGTGTCTCGTTTCTTCTCATTCCATTGTCAATCCTCACATCCCAGTACTTCTCCCCCCCACTCCCCTCCCCCACCCCACCCTTCTATCTCACGTCCGACGCACACCTTCCCACACATCGCAGTAATCATCTTGGCCGAATTATTGCTCCCCGCCTGTGATTGATGTGGAGGACTGCGGTTGAGTGTGTGGTTGTGTGGTGGAGTGCGTGGGCTGGTTGTGATTGAGTGCCCGATAACCCTACGATGAAGTGCGCGCTGAATTGGTTGAGATGGGACGCGGAACTCTGCGGACTTTGATAGCCACGGCTCAGTTACTGCAGGAAGTCTATTGGGTTTATCGCCGCATTTCAGTTCCTTGGTCAGTAAGTCTACGGGTTATTGTCGCCACGTTTCACTTACTGTCGTAATTCTCAAGGAAGTTGAAACCTGGTTTCACTTAATTTAACCATCGATTGATATGAATGTAGGTAAAGCCTAAATCTTTATATCCCTGTTATATTCATTCTTGTTGCTTGTGCGTAGTATTGTTATAAACTTCACTTATGTCAGTGGTATGGTTATCCAGTTTAATTTTGTTATATCTTGTTTCTCTTTGCTTTTATCCACCTATCCTATTCATATATGTTTACTTTTACCTCAGCCTGTTTCTCCTCTCATTGTATGATTATTACCTTCATTATTTAAAGAGTACGTAAATTACGTGGATTTTGGCAGAGTCTCTGAAAGCGGGGGCGCACACACTTACATGATGGGTTTTAGTGGTATTTACAAATGGAATAATACCTTAAGTATGATCATGTTCGCTCCAATACGCGAGGATCCTCTTCCCTCTCTCTCTCTCCGTATCTGCAGTCTCTTCTCTTTCCTTTTTCATTGTCTCTATCTCATTCCATCTGACTCACTTACTCAGCCATTCACTTCCTTGTTCGTTTCCTCTCTCTCTCTCTCTTCTTTCTTCTCTCTTCTCTCAGTCTCTGTCTCTCTCTCTCTCTCTCTCTCTCTCTATATATATATATATATATATATATATATATATATATTTGTGTGTGTGTTTGTGTGTGTGTGTGTGTGTGTGTGTGCGTGCGTGCGTTTTCCTCTATCCTTGTATCTCACTTCCTTGTATCTCGTCTCTTCCTCTCTTCCTCTCTGTGTCTCATACAAACTCAATTATTCATCCATTCACTTTCCTTGCACTTACTCATTTAGTCTCGCCCTCTCTGTACCTGTTACCGATTTTTAAAAATAATTATCTATGTTTCCATATTCCCTTGTATCCCTCTGTCTCCGTACCCATTTGCCCATATATATTTTTCTCGCACGAACAGCAATAACAAACGGAAGTTAGATTAGTTGTCAAAAAAGTGAACAAAGTTTATGGTTGAGACAAATTCGATATGAGTGAATTTAATGTGATTACATGTTTCCTCATTTTCTCTCTCTCTCCTCTTTTTGTCTTTATTTGTTTTAACCCTCCTTTGCCCTCTTCGTTTTGCTGAAAACTGTATGTCGAAGTGGCTGATACATCCAGGAACA
>NC_061855.1:13870512-13873012 GCF_019202785.1 Penaeus chinensis | reverse complement strand
TCGGTTGCCTCTTCCTTATTTTGTTTCTGTGGCCTCTTCCTCGTTTTTTTGTTTTTTGTTTCGTTGGCTCCATCGACGTTTTTTGTTTTCCGTTGCCTTTCCTCATTTTGTGTATTGCCTTTTTCCTCATTCCTTCTTGTGCCTCCTCCTCATACCTTACACATTTTTTCATGCTCGCTTCTGTTGCCTCTTTCCCTCATACCTTCTGTAAGCCTTTCATGGCTCCTTACTGTTTGCATTCTCATACCTTCTGTAGCTTTCATGCTCCTTCTGTTGCCTCTTCCTCATACCTTCTCTAGCTTTCATGCTCCTTCTGTTGCCTCTTCCTCATACCTTCTGTAGCTTTCATGCTCCTTCTGTTGCCTCTTTCCTCATACCTTCTGTAGCTTTCATGCTCCTTCTGTTGCCTCTTCCTCATACCTTCTCTAGCTTTCATGCTCCTTCTGTTGCCTCTTCCTCATACCTTCTGTAGCTTTCATGCTCCTTCTGTTGCCTCTTCCTCATACCTTCTGTAGCTTTCATGCTCCTTCTGTTGCCTCTTCCTCATACCTTCTGTAGCTTTCATGCTCCTTCTGTTGCCTCTTCCTCATACCTTCTCTAGCTTTCATGCTCCTTCTGTTGCCTCTTCCTCATACCTTCTGTAGCTTTCATGCTCCTTCTGTTGCCTCTTCCTCATACCTTCTGTAGCTTTCATGCTCCTTCTGTTGCCTCTTCCTCATACCTTCTGTAGCTTTCATGCTCCTTCTGTTGCCTCTTCCTCATACCTTCTCTAGCTTTCATGCTCCTTCTGTTGCCTCTTCCTTATTTTTTTCTGTTGCCTCTTCCTTATTTTGTTTCTGTGGCCTCTTCCTCGTTTTTTTTTTTTTTTCGTTGTCTCATCTTCGTTTTTTGTTTCCGTTGCCTCTTCCTCATTTTGTGTATTGCCTTTTTCCTCATTCTTTCTGTTGCCTCTTCCTCATACCTTCTCAATTTTTCATGCTCCTTCTGTTGCCTCTTCCTCATACCTTCTGTAGCTTTCATGCTCCTTCTGTTGCCTCTTCCTCATACCTTCTGTAGCTTTCATGCTCCTTCTGTTGCCTCTTCCTCATACCTTCTCTAGCTTTCATGCTCCTTCTGTTGCCTCTTCCTCATACCTTCTGTAGCTTTCATGCTCCTTCTGTTGCCTCTTCCTCATACCTTCTGTAGCTTTCATGCTCCTTCTGTTGCCTCTTCCTCATACCTTCTCTAGCTTTCATGCTCCTTCTGTTGCCTCTTCCTCATACCTTCTGTAGCTTTCATGCTCCTTCTGTTGCCTCTTCCTCATACCTTCTGTAGCTTTCATGCTCCTTCTGTTGCCTCTTCCTCATACCTTCTGTAGCTTTCATGCTCCTTCTGTTGCCTCTTCCTCATACCTTCTCTAGCTTTCATGCTCCTTCTGTTGCCTCTTCCTCCTTCACTCCATGGCCTCGCCCTCCTCCCTTCTGTTGCCCGGGCGACGGCCAAAGAACTGTAGAGGAGGAGCTCCATTTCAAAAATGTCGAAAAATTTACTCAGACTGGATGACAAACAGACTAATTGCACATCTAGTCCCCACCAGTGGCAATTTTTCTTCTTCTTTTTCTTCAAGTCCCTTTTTATCTTCCTTTATCTGCTTTGTTCGCTCTTTCTCTCGCGGGAGAGGATGTTGGTGTGTATATACATATGTGTACGTATGCATATACATATATATATGTGTGTGTGTGTATGTATGTTGTAATATATATATATATATATATATATATATATGTGTGTGTGTGTGTGTGTGTGTGTATTATATGTTATATATGTCATATATTAAGTATATGTTATGTATGTCATGTATGATATATATAGTATATATATTAAATGTTACATATGCTACATATATTATATATTTTATATATATCATGCATATAATACATAAACACACACACACACACACACACACACATACACACACACACACCTATATATATATATATATATATATATATATATATATATATATAAACACCTTCCTCTATCTCTCTCTCTCTATGTATATATGTATATATATATATATATATATTTTTTTTTTTTTTTTAAACAGCCTTTCGTTCCACTGCAGGACATAGGCCTCTCTCAATTCACTATTGAGAGGTTATATGGCAGTGCCACCGTCACCTGATTGGATGCTTTTCCTAATCAACCGCGTTACGGCGCGCTAACACTTGTGCCACGGCGGCGACTTCCCCTACGACACCTGCGTTTGACTTCTCGAGGCGATATGTCATTTTCTCGGACTCGAGTCAGCAGTCAGAGCGCAGGCATTTTTACGACTGCCGCGCCGGGGAATTGAACTCGGGACCACAAGGGTCGGAGTCCAGTGCTCTAACCACTGGACCATCGCGGTAGTCATATATATATATATATATATATATATAGAGAGAGAGAGAGAGAGAGAGAGAGAGAGAGAGAGAGAGAGAGAGAGCGAGATATAGAGAAAAAAAAAATATATATATAT
>NC_061855.1:13855512-13858012 GCF_019202785.1 Penaeus chinensis | reverse complement strand
TCTCTCTCGCTCTCTCTCTCTCTCTCTCTCTCTCTCTCTCTCTCTCTCTCTCTCTCTCTCTCTCTCTCTCTCTCTCTCTCTCTCGCTCTCGCTCTCGCTCTCTCTCTCTCTCTCTCTCTCTCTCTCTCTCTCTCTCTCTCTCTCTCTCTCTCTTTCTCTCTCTCTTTCCTTTCTCTGTCTGCCTGTCTGCGTATGTGTTTGTATGTTTGTTGTTTGTATAGACATACTGACAATATTAAAATAAAAGAACTATGCAGGTAATTAGGTGCAGAGGCGATGCCAAGTATCACATTAGACACAGCAAGGAACAGAGAACCAGGTAGCTCCACTCCCATTTGTCCTGTTGAACCAAAAAATGAATTTGACTTTTTCCCAAGAGTTTTCTGGCGGCTGTTAATGATAGGAAACTCTGCTATCAAAATAAAAGAGGGACTTATTTGTTTATTTTCTGGTAGTTATAACAATATCGAATAAATTATACAAATAATTATGTATCTAGCTACGAGGGGGCTTCAAAAAGTTCGTGGAAAAAGTCCGTAACTAAAAATCATATGGAAAGATTTGGATTTCAATGCATCTGAACCAACATGTTCAAACATAAACCCTTAAATGTAGGCAATAACGCACCGCTGCCAGTTGGAAGTTAGGCACCATTCAAGCAACATGGAATCCACCAAAATCGAGGCCAGGACAAACATTAAATTCATGGTGAAACTCGGTTTATGGTGACACTGCCCCAAAGAAATCAACAACCTACAAATGGATAAGTTGCTTCCGAAATGGAAGAAACGAAATTGAAGATGAGCCCCGCAGTCGCAGGCCATCAACATCAGTTTGATGTTGTTCGCGACATGATTGGAAAGGATAGACAAATAACCACTGAATCAGTAGCAGACACACTCAACCCTAGGCTGTTGTGCCCAGATCAGCAGCAAACAAGGGTAGATCTTTCAATGGAAATTTTGAACAAGTGGGATGAGGTCTGAAGCTCTTCTGCAAAGAATTGCGAGAGGGGATGAAACATGGCTCTACCAGTACGGTCCCGAGGACAAAATTCAATCAAAGCAGTGGCTGGCCAGCGGTGGAAGTGTACCAGTTAAAGCAAAATTGGATCGTTCAAGAGGAAAGGCCAAGGCCACTGTCTTCTGGGTTGCAGAGGGGATTTTGCTGGTTGACTTCCTCAAGAGCAAGAAAAGAAATACATCTTATTATGAAAAAAAAAAAAAAAAAACGCTCTGGAAAGCTTCATGAACATGAATTTCGATGGGTCTGACCTTACTGCCCCGATTTAGCCCTCTCCGACTTCTTTTTGTTTCCAATTACAAAAAAAAACACATCGAAAGATGTAAAAAGAGCTGCTCTGACATGGTTCTGATCACATGACTTCCAACTGGCGCAATGCGTTATTACCTGCATTTAAGGGTTCATGTTTGAACACGTTATAACACGTTGGTACAAGTATGTTCAGGTTCGCTGAAATCCAAATCCTTCCTTATGATTTTTAGTTATGGACTTTTTCCACGAACTTTCTGAAGCCCACTCGTATATCTGATATCTTAGGGCGCGCGCTCATTGGCTAAACGTGATGACGTCATTAGCTCCGCCCCTTTATTTGAACTGGTCAGTCTGTGTGATATTTGATGGTGAGTGTTTCTTCAGTACAATTTCTTTGAAAATGATTCAGTAATAATAATGATAGAAAAAAAAACAACATTTGCAATGACTAAAGGCAAAGAGGCGGAACTCGGAAGTTACTAACTAGGATTTTCATCAAGACGGAGCGGGGCTACCTGGTTCAAATTACCTTGAGCCAGGTAGATATACACATACAAACACACATAAACAAACCTACACAACCACAGCCACAGCAAAAGGCCCTCTCCCTCTCCGTTCTCTCGCACCACGCCAACCACTGCCTCCCCCTCTTTCTGCGTGACTGCTCCCACTCCAGCCTCCCCCCCCCCCTTTCCCCACTCCTACGGCCTTAACTCCACTCCAGCTCTCTCCTCCCCTCCTACGTCCCCCCCCCCCCCCGTTTTTTAAGCCTATATCTATACAATATACCATACTTTACTATAATTTGTAACCAACTGTTTAAAAAGAGTAACTGATACCTAATAACTGAAAGTGATTTGAATTAGAATTTGAGTTTGAAGTTGACCTCTTCGTCCCCTCCACTCCTCCTCCGTCCTCCTCCCACACTCCAGCCCTCTTGCCTAACCCCCCCCTAACACCCTTCCCTGCCACATTACCCCAATTCTCTCCCCACTTCAAACCCCCCTCCCCCCGCTTCCCCTCCGCCCTCCCCGCCCTCCGCCTCCCCGCCCTCCGCCTCCCCGCCCTCCGCCTCCCCGCCCTCCGCCTCCCCGCCCTCCGCCTCCCCGCCCTCCGCCCCTGCCCGCACCACTGACGCCTGGCCCTGCGGCTCGTCTTCCCCCAGAGATTTCGCTTCTGCTGGGACGTGGACTGCCCCGACTGGCTCCTGGCCGAGATCGCCGCC
>NC_061855.1:13818012-13843012 GCF_019202785.1 Penaeus chinensis | reverse complement strand
ACCAACCCCTTCTACTATCCACTTCCTAAGGTGTGAGAGCCGTGCTGAAAGGATGAAAGGCTGACTTTGAACGGCCTGAGGGAGCCATGGGCACGGTATTCCCCTGCTTTAGTTGTCTAGCCTTTACCCCTCAAGCGACCCTGAGGGGTGGACCGTTTCTCTCCCCAACATACTCCAGGCTTATCATGGCCAACAATGAATAACCATTAACCATTAACCATTAACCATACCATTATTAGAGGCAATGAGGCTTGCCTCTTCATCAAATAGCTCCACCAATTCAAACTCGCCCGATTCCCTGACCCCAGGCTCTCCTTTGACCATGGCTCTGAACACTACAACTAATACCTCCTCCTCAATGCCGACTAGTACAGTATCCACCCTAATCAACACCCCAGGAGACATTTCTACTCCTAACATGCTCAACTTCTACAGCTATACCCCCACAACCTTCTTCATCAACTACCCCATCCTCCCTTATACTACCTTACAACCTTATTGTCCACCTCCCCATAACACTACCTCCCTCAACACTACTCCCTCTTCCACATGCCCCCGTCCTTCTACTACCCCCATCTCTACAAAATTCTTAAATAATCTATTTAGCCCAGCCAAATGGGACCGATTTTTCGTGATCCCTCCCACAACTTCTCACACTTTCTGCTTTGACAACCTGTTTTCATTCCTCAAATGCATATACATCCTTCACTTGATCTAACCCCTATATATTACCTTACCCGACCTTAACCCATTTATTCGTCAATTCCTTTGCCCAACTTTGACAACTAATCACTAACTCAACCACCCTTCACTACCATTTACTATAGTGCTACATGACCTTAGATGTCTAGCACATTTATTTTGCTTTTAACCATTAACCATTTTACAATAGGATAGTAGGAGCAGTATTTGGTGTATTAAGAAATAGTTTACATCTAAGAAGACAGGAATGAGAATTATCAACTAATCTTATGAACGAGTGCTTTTTGTTACTACGGTACTTGCATTTGATGTAATATTCTACCATTCTGTCTAGTCACACCTTTTCTGTAAGGTACGTTGAACGAAATTAAATGTTCTCGGCTTCCGGACCGAGTTTCTACACTTTAATGTGCTTTCGTTAATACATTTTAAGTACCCACTCCTTTTAAATGTGTGGCAAGAGCTTTTCTTCCAAAACGCACTATTCAGTCCACTGATGCTCCTATTTAGTTATCAATGAAGCCGCTTCCTTTAGGACGGATTATCTGCAACTCATCACTCCAAGTTCACGATGTGTTCTTTACAGTTTCCCTGCAAATAGTTTATGCCATTCCGGTCGTCTTTCTTGTGGGAAATATGACTGCTTCATCTGTAAACCGCACATTCTGAAATGTACAAACCCCTTTTTATTGTGTCCCACTAATAAACAAAATGATCTTCAACTGTCATCGCATAATCCTCAGATGTTAATGCAATTAACATATGATTATTGCATAAGTAGATATATGAGAAATGCAGTGTTATGCATTATCAATAACTACCGTATTGTGCGTGTTTAATGTGTATTTATATATAATTGATAATTCCAGTATTACGTATACCAAATGTTGCATAACCATGATATTGCATTTGTTCTCAGTCATATTGCATAGCTTCCCATGTACAAGTGATATCTTTATTGTTGTGTGACAACATTGCCAACTACGTGACAACACTGTGAAGACTCGTCAGACGAGTTGCACAGTTGTGTGCACTTATAATTGGTACACCCGTTTTCAGTTGCTGGTTCTTTACAGTCATGGATAACTTGAATGGATTTGAGTAAACCTCAATATAAACACTAGTTCACCATGTATGGAATTCCACTTTTGTTTTTGAACGTTGTTTCAGTGTCTGTCTTTAGATATAAAAGTAAAATAACTGAATGCACCAACAAAGGTGATACTGATTAAAACATAACAAAACGAGGGTAATTTTTTAAATAATGGTTAATGGTTACAAAGCAAAATACATGGATTAGCTAAATATTTAAGGGCGGTTAGATCACGGTTTCAGGAGAAAAGAAGGGGTTGCTGTGACAGTCACGTGTGCATCTGGGGGAGCTGTGTCATCGATCATGACCAGGTTGGGCACAAAGAGGGTACTGGGCTGGCAGTGTTTGGCAGGGTGGCCTAGACGCCAGCAATTCTGACATTGATGAGGGGGGGTTGATATGGTCGGACAGGGATATATTAGAAGATTCCAGTTATTCATGTCGAAGGTTTCTTCTAACTCCAGTTCATAACCCAAGAACTGTACGAGAGAGTAAGTACAACGCAGCACGCATCAAAATCCGAAACGCCATTAAGATAACTTTTGGCGTACTTAAGAGAAGATTTGGTTCCCCTGGAAAACAGATCCAGTGGTTAATGTTTACAAACCAAAATAAATGTACTAGATATGAAAGGTAATGTAGCACTATAGAAAGGTGTAGCAGTGAAAAGGGTAAAGAGGGGTTAGTTGATGATTTAATGTGTTAGATGTCAAAAGTCGTACAGCAGCTTATGATAGTATGGTACTGAAATGGATAACGAGGGGAAGAGGGGTGAAGGTAAATGTGAGTAAATGGGTTTAAGGTAGGGATTAGCAAAAGGATGACTATGTCAGAGTTGTCAAAGAAAAAAGTAAGGGATTCTGCAAGGATGTCCATGGGGTAAGGTTTGGATTAGCAAAAGGGGAAAGGGGGAAGGTTAAGGATCAAAGAGCAGTTTCAGGAGAAATGTCAAGAGGGAAGGATCCAGGGAAGGGTACTGTTGTAACGAAAGGGAGTTATATGTGCATTTATGAGGGAGTGGAAGGGATAACAAGGAAGGAAGGGGGGTGATGCAGATGAAGCAGCGGGGGATGGGGTGTGTTGGGAGGGATTTAGAGGGATTTAGGAGGGGTGTAGGGAGAACATCAGTAAGAGTTTAGAGGATGGATGGGTTATAGGTATGTTATCTTAGGTCACTAGTTTTGAACGTCCTCAGCAGTTTCTGAAATGGAGTTGGCTGGGGAGGTCTGATAAACGAGGGTTTTCTTTAAGAGAGAGAAGGGTCAGATGTTTGAGGGGTAGAGGAAGAGGTAGGTGTAGATGGGGTGGAACTTTTAGATTGTCTGATGCAATAGGTAGAGCGACGAGAAGGGGTTAAATGGTTAATGGTTAAAAGCAAAATAAATGTGCTAGACATCTAAGGTCATGTAGCACTATAGTAAATGGTAGTGAAAGGTGGTTGAGTTAGTGATTAGTTGTCAAAGCTGGGCAAAGGAATTGACGAGTAAATGGGTTAATGTCGGGTAAGGTAATGTATAGGGGTTAGATCAAGTGAAGGATATATATGCGTTTGAGGAAGGAAAACAGGTTGTCAAAGCAGAAAGTGTGAGATTCTGTAAGGATATCTGATAAGTTGGGAGGTCGGTGAAGGGAGGATAGGTGGGGAAAAGGTACGGGCCGCATCAAAACATTGGCATGACAATAGAATGTGTGGAACTGAAAGAGGGGCATTACACAGGGAACATAGGGGTGGATCGGATTGTGACATCAGATAGGAGTGTGTTAGACGGGTGTGGCCAATGCGTAAGCGGGCAAGAGCCGTCTCCCAACGTCTGTTCCGATGAAATGGAGCTGACCAGGAGGAGATTGATAGTTTCACAGTTTGTAATTTATTAGTGTGGAGACTTGACCAGAAAGATTAAACAAGAAGGTCTTAAAGTGTGGGTAATAATCTGTGGTTGGGATACGTGAGAAACGTGGTTGGTATGAGCAGAATTTGATTGTTTTATGGCGTGTGGACAAGTAGAACAACCAGTTCTGGTTCTTACAAACAAGGGGGTTGATCGAATGTATTGACTTTATGAGAGTAAGTGACTTACAGGAGTCAGTAAAAATTGTGAAAGAGGAAGAGGGGAGTGAGTATATGTGTTTTAAGGCAAAAAGGAGTACATACAGTACTGTAGTAAGGACACTGGATTCAGGAAGGAGGGGGTATTTGAAAGTATGAGTTGGGAAGGTTACTGCAAAACCAGCACCGGAGGTGGAGTTGGAGCCATCAGTGTAAACGTGAATACTGGAGGAATGAGTGGAGTCATGGTCAAAGAAATAAGTGAGAAGGACAGCAAGAAGAATATTTGATTTTGGTGGGTAAGGGAAAACAGAGGAGCAAATATGGGGGTAAGGTATAAGCCATGGAGGGACGAAATGGATAGAGAACGGGAGAGGTCGGAGATGGGGAAAAGGGGAATGGGAGAGGAGGGTATCCATGCGAGTGGAAAAAAGAGTAGGTAAACGTGGAGAAGAAGACCTAGGGATCGTGGGACAGTTAGTTTAGAGAGGGGAAGTTGGTGGATTCGAGCATGACATCAGAGGGAGAGAAGGGTACGGCGTCGAGAGAGAGATGGCATGCCTGATTCAGTGTACAGGCTCTCAACTGGAGAGGAGCGGAAGGCACCTAGGGCTAAGCGAAGACCACAGTGGTGGATTGTATCAAGGTGAGCAAGGAGAAAAGTTGAGGCAGAGGAGTAGATATGGCATCCATAATCGAGAGTGGAGAGGATCAAGGTAACATGAAGATGAAGGAGAGTTTTGCGATCTGAGCCCCAGGATATATTGGATAGAGTTTGTAAGATTCGGAGATGGCGGCGAGCTTGAATATCCTTTTATGTAAAGGATATGGTCTCGCCAGGACAGTTTGGAGTAAAAAATAATGCCTAGGAATTTGCCAGAGGAACGGTATTGGAGTGGAGTGCCATATAAGAAGAGTGGAGGTTGGGGACCTACACGTGCACGAGAGAAAAGGATGGAGAAAGATTTGGAGGTAGAAAAGCGGAAGCCATGGTTTGTGGCCTAGGAAGATACTGATGATATTGCAGACTGAAGAAATTGGTAGAGATTCGGTATGGATGTGCCAGAGGCATAGATGGTTAAATCATCAACATATAGTGATGACCGGGCTCCTGGTGGTAGAACTGAGACAATGTCATTTACAGCAAGAAGGAATAAAGTGATACTGAGCACACTGCCTTGTGGGACGCCTTCAATTTGAGGAAGGAAGGATGATGTGGCAGAGGCAATTTTGACCTGAAAAGTACGTTGGGAGAGGAAAGCCTTTATAAAGACACTCACGATTCCACGTATGCCTAGAGAGGACGATTGTTGGAGAATATGGTACCGCCATGTAGTATCATCTGCTTTTTTTTAGGTCAAAGAATATAGCTATTACGGATTCATGGCGTGCAAATGCAGATGTAATATATGTCTCAAAATGAGCAAGGGGGTCAGCTGTGCATCGGGCACGGCGGAAACCAAACTGGGAAGGAGAGAGAAGATTGTGAGATTCAAGATACCACATTAAGCAGAAGTTAACCATTCGCTCTAGTAGTTTACACAAGCAGCTAGTTAGTGCGATGGGGCGATAGTCTTGAGGGAGGTTACCCGATTTATTGGGTTTCAGGAAGAGGAGGATAAGAGCTTCTCGCCAATGAGAAGGAAAATTTCCTGATGTCCATATGTGGTTGTAAATTGTTAATAGGAAAGATAAGGAGGAAGATGGGAGTTGTCGGAGCATACGGTAGTGAATACCGTCAGGGCCTTCATGAGTGTTGCGACACGACTGTAAGACAGCACTGAGTTCAGAGGAAGAAAAGGGAGCATTATAGGACTCAGCGGGGGATAGGGTGAAGATAATAGGGGTAAGTTCCCTGGTGGTCTTAATAGAAGAGAAGTGTGGTAAGGTGAGAACCACTACTGACCTGGCTGAAATAGTCACCCAGTTCATTAGCGACTTGGAGAGGATCAGAGATAAGGGTAGCTCGAATATAGAGGATGGGAGCTGGATGGGGAGGATGTTTGCCTGATAGTTTATGGATCCGGCATTAAACATTTGAGATAGATGTAGAAGATGTAATTGAGGAAACATAACTTAGCCAGCTATTTGTTTTGCTATTTCGGATTGTGCGACGAAGACAGGCGGATGCTCTTTTAAAGGAGATAAGAGCTGATAGTTGATGAGGGGTACCTCGTTTGTAGCGGTAACTGTTCCAGGCTGCAAGTTTGAAGCGAAGTGCTTTAGTGCAATCAGAATTCCACCATGGGACACATTTGGAGGTATAGGGTCTTGAGGTTCGAGGAATAGCTGTATGGGCAGCTCTTAGGACTGTTGTGGTGAAACACTGAATCATTTCTGAAATGGATGAAAGGGAGGATGGAGGGATATGAATAGCAGAGAGTGAAGTGAAAGTACGGCACTCGGCTCTATCAAAGCACCAGCGTGGGGAGTTAGGAAGTGGTATATATGAAGTAAGAGAAAGGAGAACTGGAAAGTGGTCTAGAACTGACCAATGGAAATCTAAATGAAGAGAAGGGGAGTATAGAGAGGTCAATGCATGATAAAGATTGCGTACGTGTATCAAAGTGTGTGGGACGATCTGAATTAAGAATAATAAGGTCAGCTGTGGAGAGGAAGCGCTCTAGGGATCGGCCACGGGAATCATCCCAAAGAGTGGCAGCAGTTAAAATCACCTACTATGAGGAAAGGTGGTTAGAGTTGGGAAATTAGATTTTCAAAAGCAACAAGCCAATGGGGTGGGAAGGGGAGAAGTAGACTGAAATCAGTGTGATCCAGCGGCGAAGCAAGATGCGAATAGCTGTACAAGGGACAGTGGTTTGAAAGGGAGGTATGACATAAGGTGTTTTCTGATTGATAAGTATAGACGAGACATAAAGGGAATGTGGAGAAGAGACAAAATGATAATTGGGGATTGGCATAGGAGGATGTGGAAGAAAAGTTTCTTGAAGGCTTATAATGGATGGGTTATAAGAGAGAGGATATGACGAAGCTCGGGTCTGTGAGAACGGAAACCGCGAATATTCCAATGAATGATAGTTATTCTTTCGTTGAATTATTAGTTGATAACGATTGCAGTACGTGTTGGAGAATTTGAAGGGGAAGGAGCAAGAGGGTGGGATAAGGAATGAGAGGGGGGAGGTGGTGTTGTATTAGGAGGGGTATTAGAAGGTGGAGGATCTGGGGAAGGGGATAGTTGTGATATAAGGGATTCACGTGTGTATCCAGGAGGGAGTGGAAGGGATAGAGGGGATGGTTAATGTAGGTGGAGTTGGAGTAGGGGTGGGTGGACTGTGTTGGGAGGGGGTAGGAGGACAGGGTGTAGGGTGGATATGAGTAGGAGGAGGATGGATATCGGCAGTCACTCCGAGTGTGGAGGGAGCGAGAGTTGTGGAATTTGAAGGTGGATGAGGGGTTTCAGTGTTAGTTTGGGACTCGAGAAGATTGTTTTGAATATCTTCAAGAGTTTCTGTAATTGAGTTGGTTGAGGAGTTTTGTGAGACAAAGGTTTTCTTGTGAGGGGGGAAGAGAAGACTGGTGTCTGAAGAGTAGGGGCAAAGGAAGGTGGTGATTGTGTGGTAAGGGAAGAGGGTGTGGAATGTTTAGTCTGACTGTTGCGGGTAGTGCGGGGAGGGAGAGGGGAAGGTGTTGGGGCTGTAGTAGAGATTGGAGTGTCTGGATTTAGGATGGGAAAAGAATTTGACTGAGGAAGGTAGGAGGTAGAGGGGAAGTTAGATGGAGGAGGGATAGGTTTACGGGAGGGTGTAGGAGCATGGGAGGTAGGGGGAGTGGCAGAGTGAGCGACATTACTGGGTAGGGAGTAAGAGAAAAACCTCGTCGACGTGCTTCCTGTCTGGCTTCACGTAGAGTGAGTCCAAGTCTGAATCTGAGAGTTGCTACCTCAGACTCAAATGTGTAGGTGGGGCAGCCTCTATAAAAATATTATGGGGGCCGCCACAGTTGGCACATGTGCGTGATTGTGCAGAGCAGTTTGATCGAGTATGGCCAGGTTGGGCACATAGCGGGCATCTGGCTGTGGAACGGCAATGTTTGGCAGGATGTCCTAAACCCCAACAATTTTGGCACTGACGAGGAGGAGGTTGATATGGGCGGACAGGGAGGGATTCTCCACCGATGTATACATTAAAGGGTAGCTCATGTCTACGGAAAGTAATTTTGGCAATGTTAGTGGGTTTCTTTGAGTGTGGAGGGAGCGGGAGTTGTAGAATTTGAAGGTGGATGAGTATTAGTTTGGGACTCGATTTTGTAGTTCTGGATATCTTCAAGAGTTTCTGTAGTGGAGTAGGTTGGGGAGTTTTTGTGAGATAAAGGTTTTCTTGTGAGGGGGGGAAGAGAAGTCTGGTGTCTGAAAAATAGGGACAAAGGAAGGTGGAGGTGATTGTGAGGTAGGGGAAGAGGGGGTGGGACGTTTATTCTGTCTGCTGCGGGGAGGGAGGGGAAGGTGTTGGGGCTGTAGTAGAGACTGGGGTGTCTGGATTTAGGATGGCAAAAGAATTTTATTGGGTAGAGAATGGAGTGTCTGGGTTTAGGATGGCAAAAGAATTTGACTGGGGAAGGTAGGAGGTAGAAGAGGGGAAGTTAGATGGAGGGGGGTCGGGTTTAGGAGAGGGTGTAGGAGCTTGGGAGGTAGGGGGATTGGCAGAGTGAGCGACATTACTGGAGTAGGGGGGTAAGAGAAAAGCCTCGTCGACGTGCTTCCTGTCTGGCTTCACGTAGAGTGAGTCCAAGTCTGAATCTGAGAGTTGCTACCTCAGACTCAAATTTGTAGGTGGGGCAGCCTTTATAAAATACATTATGGGGGCCGCCACAGTTTGCACATGTGCAGAGCAGTTTGATCGACTATGGCCAGGTTGGGCACATAGCGGGCATCTGGCTGTGGAATGACAGTGTTTGGCTGGGTGTCCTAAACGCCAACAATTTTGGCACTGACGAGGAGGAGGTTGGTATGGTCGGACAGGTAGGGATTCCCCACCCATGTAAACATTAAAGGGAAGGTCATGTCTACAGAAAGTTATTTTGGCAATGTTGATGTATTTCTTACGATTTCCTCTGGGAGGAATGGAATAGCATTGTACATATGTTGCATCATAGTCTGTGAGACAAGCGAGTAAATCCTCTCCACAATCTGACCATTCTTTGTCATAGATTGGGCAATCTGTTGGGGAGATAGAGACAGTTCCGGTGCATGTATTGAGGGTTGGATGAGGTTCTGTAGGGATGGGATTCCCACATAGATCAGTTGGTTTTGTTAATGCTATAGCTTCGTTTTCAGTTGTTACTGTGACGAGACGGGAGTGGTCGCGTCGGCTACGGAGAGACTTTGCCTACTTGTTTTTGGGGGCATTGTTGGAAGAGGAGGGTGTTTTGAGAGTAGGGAGCTGTGGGAGGGATCACGAAAAATCGGTCCCATTTGGCTGGGCTAAATAGAGTATTTAGGATTCTTGTAGAGGTGGGGTTAGTAGAAGGGCGGGGGCGTGTGGAGGAGGGAGTAGTGTTGAGGGAGGTAGTGTTATGGGGAGGTGGGCAATAAGGTTGTAAGGTAGTAATAAGGGGAGATGGGGTGGTTGATGAAGGAGGTTGTGGGAGTAAAGGTGTTGAAGTTGAGCATGTTGGGAGAGTAGAAATGTCTCCTGGGGGTTGGTTGTTGATTAGGGTTGATACTGTACTAGTATGTATTGATGATGGGGGAGCCGTGGTCAAAGGAGAGCTGGGATTGGGGCTATTTGATAAAGGGGCAAGCCTCATTGCCCCTAAAAGTGGGGTTACGTCTTCATTATTGGCCATGATAAGCCTGGAGTATGTTGGGGAAAAAAAAAATAGTCCACCCCTCAGGGTCCCCTTGAGGAGTAAGGGCCAGGTATGGCAGGGGAATACCGTGCCCATGGTTCCCTCAGGCCGTTTAGGACTGACATAAAGTCAGCCTTTCATCCTTTCAGCACGGCTCTCACACCTTAGAAGGTGGATAGTAGAAGGGATTGGTGAAGAAACTGAAACGAAAAGTATAAGTGGGAAAAAAGACTGCAGAGTCCCAAGGTTGAGGAGTTCCCCATCATTGGGTCTCAGTCTCCGTCTCCTAAGCCCCCCACGCCAACAACGGGCAAAGGATTGGGGGGGAAGGGGTTGGTGAAGGGACAGACGAAAAAGTATGAGTGGAAAAAAGACCATGCAAAATTAGTCCCAAGGTTGGGGAGTTCCCTAGCATTGGGTCCCAGTCTCCGCCTCCTAAGCCCCCCCACGACAACAACGGGCAAGGGATTGGGGGGGGGGGGGGGCGACGAGGAGGAGGGTATTTTATTATTTATTGAAAACTGTTTGCTGCATCATCTAAGGACATTAGTGACATATACAAAATATAGTGATAGGGTGGGGCTTGGGGCAAAGCTCCAGGTAAGAGGGTTTTCTTTTGGTTCAGGAATGCGATTATTGATTATTGACCAGAATGGTCAATAATCAAAACAAACAAATGTACCAAATATCAAAAGTCACATAGCATTAACAGAAAGTGTTGTGGCGAAAAGGGTATATAGGAGTTAACCATTTGGAAAGAAGAAGGGGGTGTAGAAGAGTAGGAAAAGAAAAAAGGGAGAAGAAAAGACCCTGCTAAATTAGTTGAGGCAAGGGCTGAGGTCCAAGGCAAGGGTGATCCGTACATTGGGTCTGTCTCCGCCAACTAAGTTTCCCCCACGGCAACAGTGAGAAGGAGATGAGGGGGGGCTACTCGCAAAGAAGACATTAGTGGCCGGATTTAGAATGGCAAAATAATTTGAGTGGGAATGAAGGGTTAGAAATGGGAATGTAAAGAGTAGCAGGAAGAGATACTGGGGGCGATATAAGAAACATCCTGGGGAGAAAGGGGAGGGGACAGAGCAAAGGACAGCAAGGCGTATGAAGCGTACCTCCTACCTCTTGTAAAGTGAGGCCAAGAATCTGAGAATTACCACCTCACTCAAATTTGTAGTTAGGGCAGCCCCTGTAAAATACATTTATGGGGGCCACTACAATTGCCACTCGTGCGTGATTGCACACAGTTGCCAGATTGGGGCCCTGAGAGCAGTGGGCTGTGAAGCGACAGTGCTTGGCCAAAATGCCAATTTAATCTTGGCGATATTGGTAGAGGACTTTTGGCGGATCAAGTAGAGAGCAAGGAGAGAAGAGGGTGCAGCAGTAGTGGTCGAAGCCGTGATCAAAGGAGAGTCAAGGGTCGGGAAACCAAATATAACTGTGTTTAGGTGTTCATCCCAATTGGTTAGCTTAAAAAGAGTACTCAAAAGGTTTGTCGAGGGGGGAGTAGTAGAAGGACAAGAACGGGAGGAAGAGGGAGTGGTGTGGAGGAAGTAGTACTCGAGGAGGAGGACAATACGGAGAAAAGGTGGTATTAAGGGACGAGGGGCAGAAAATCAATAAAATGGAGTGGAAGACATTGGGAGAGACGAAAGGATGCATTCTGAAGGTTCACTAATGACCGGGTGGATGATTCAGAATGGATAAAGTGGACTTCAAGCATTGAGGAGAAGGTAGTAGTAGCAGTGATCGGAGAAGTGATTAAAGCAGAATCTGGGGTCGAAAAACCAGAGAAGTCAAGTTCAGGGATGCTAGTTGATGAAGGGACAAGACATTATTTGCCATTGGTGACCCTGAAATATGTGGGGAAGAGAAACGGTCTATCCCTAAGGGTCCTCATGGGGTAAGGGTTAGATGATCAAGGGAATACCTTGCCCACGGTTCCCCGTGGCCGTTCATGAAATGAAAAGGAGGGTTTGGAAAAGAGAAGGAAAATGAAAGAAAAGACTGCACAAAATTGACTGAGATGAGGGTTGAGGCCCACGGTCTTGGAGGTCCCCAACAGCAGGCCTCAGTATCCATCTCCTATGCCCCATCGCTAGTGACCTTAGCTGTAGACGCGGAAGATAATTCTAAATAATCTATCCTATGCCCCGCCATGGCAACAACTGGTATGGGTTGGAGATGCATAAGTGAAGAAAGTTGTAGGAAAATATTCAATATTAATCATGTACTTATCTTTCACAGGTGAATAAAACACAAAACTTGTAATTCAAATCTATAACGTATTAATTACAAGAATGTTACAAAACCATATTTACATTTGTATTTCATATATATATAGCTATTTATAATGTGTTCTGTACCTAACATAGTGGTCCTTTCTGTAAATGCATTCCAATAGCTAGCTAATTCTCACGTTTCTACGCAAAATAATAAGATACAGATTCTTCAGTCTGTTAATAATGTTGTCTCACCAAATTGAAATATCTGCGTCTGTTACAAAAAGCAGTCATATATATATATAACTATTCCCATGGCAAATTAATGTCAAGTAAAAATAATACATCTTAGGTATTTACAAATGACACTTTTTGAACTCAAATCTAGAACTAAAGATTCCAATGACGGTTAAATCTAAATACTGAGAAAATATTTCCAGTTTAATACCATCAGCAAAGTCTGTAAAACCAAAAGGCAAACCTACATTGTTTCTATTCTTTATGTTTCTTTTCAATCCAATGATTTGTTTCCCCTTTTTATCAAATTGCCAAAAAGGTGTGATGTTATAATTTGCAGCACCTGCTTTGGATAGACTTTTCGGTTCAATGCATTTGTTTCAGGAATGATACTTGGGAGAATGAATGTATTCCTGATACAGGCTTAACATCATCACAAATATCTAGCATAACACTGCAGTATGTAGAAAACAATGACAAAATTGTCATTTCATTTTTGTTTACGCTTTGCATTGGAAAACCATACACGAATTACAGAAGATACCGACAGAACCCAAACCTGCTCATATCAAACCAGTATTTTTGATGATAAACAAAAATATTCAAAATTCATTCTGCGGGCAACTCTTCCTGTTGTGTCCCTCCTCGCCGCAAACGCCGCACCTCCGCTTCCGGGGTCCTTCGCCCGGCGCCTTCCGCTTCGTCCCGCCGCCGCCGCCGCCGCCGCCCCCGCCGCCGCCCCGCCCTCGGCCGCCGCCGCGACTTTGACTCGGCCACTGACTGCCGCCTCCTGAAGGGCAAGAAATCACGTGTTAGATTTCCGTTGGCAAATCTTGAGCTTCTTGCATATTTTATGATTTCAGTGGAGATGGGTATGTGACAATGTGTGGATCCATGTGAGGTTGTGTGCGTGTGTGCGTGACCATATGTGCACACACAAGAGCTCTTTTCTCTGCTTTGTTCAGAAATGATGAAGTTTTTACATAATCACTTATCAATATGAATCCCCTGTCTGTCTGTCTGTCTGTCTGTCTGTCTGTCTGTCTGTCTGTCTTTCTTTCTTTCTTTCTTTCTTTCTTTCTTTCTTTCTTTCTTTCTTTCTTTCTTTCTTTCTTTCTTTCTCTGTCTGTCTGTCTGTCTGTCTGTCTGTCTGTCTGTCTGTCTGTCTGTCTGTCTGTCTGTCTGTCTGTCTGTCTGTCTGTCTGTCTGTCTGTCTGTCTGTCTCTGTCTGTCTGTCTGTCTGTCTGTCTGTCTGTCTGTCTGTCTGTCTGTCTTTCTTTCTTTCTTTCTTTCTTTCTTTCTTTCTTTCTTTCTTTCTTTCTGTCTGTCTGTCTGTCTGTCTGTCTGTCTGTCTGCTGTATGTATCTTAGGAACTCGACATCCGCTTACCTCCTCCTCCTCCTCCTCCTCCTTCCCAGGAACTCATAGCACCACCACCTCCTCCTTCCTCCACTTCGTCCGCCCACTTGAAGAAACGGCACTGCTCGCTGCGGTCCTTGCTGCATACGTAGAACTCCCGCCCTTTGTTCGGCCCTTCCTTCTGCACCGTAAGTCTTCAAGGGAACCATGGAGTTAATAGTACTTTACCTTAAAATTAATAACTATAATACTCAAAGGATAAGCCCTACTTCTGGAACAGTGTCTCCCTGAACTGATATCACTGGAGCTGTACGATTGCTTTAAACCTAAAAAGGAGACAAAAATGCTTAATCCAGACTTCTTTATTCTGTCTTTTGTACGATTACTTTGGGCTCCGAAAAAAATACTTAACCCTTCTTAGTTATAAATACATCACCAATCTAATTATCAAGATTGTTAGTACATTACTCACTCAAAACATGAATATTCCCATGACTCGGATTTATTATCTTGTCAGTATGTTAAAGAGGAAGGGTTTTCTAAACGTTTACATTTAAATCAATGATGAAAACTCTATTGACCAAGGTGGAATATTTCCTATCATTATATAAGTTTTAAGCCCCTGATTATTGGTGAGACAAGCTCTCTCTCTCTCTCCTTAAGAAGTCCACTTACACTATCTACTCAATATACAATATTTTATCTTGATCGAAGTGCAACATGAATTCCAAGAATAATTATCAATAAAGGATGCTATCAATGGATACACTTCACTCTCACCCACCTTCTGCCTGGAATACTGCAGTTGCACACCACGGCGCCCTCCCAGTCGGTTATGTCATCGGCTCCTGAAAGATAGGAAGTACTCTTATGTGCCTCTGCTGCCACATCTATATTTAAGTTTATATTTATATCAATCTATATTTTTATTTATACAAAGAATGCATCCATATATGTGCATATGTAATACATATAAATATATCGCATACAATCTCTCTACAAAACTCTGGAATATCTAATGCACTCTCTCGAAATTGACTTTCACAATCAATCAGAGCCCTAAACTGTTAAGCCTAGTCCAGATCATGATACACTATACTGGAATATTTGCGCAACTAATACAGTTGCTCAGCAACTGAGCAGCATTCCAAATTTTTTGCTCCACAGTTTAACAACTGCTGCAACACAGTCGCAAAACACAAGCTTTGTCCAATGACTGTAGCGTGACACTGAGAAGCTGGTGCCACTATGTATCTGAATGGTATCGAAACTGTTGCTCAACAATGCGCACTGTTGTACATCCAGAACAAGCTGCTCTTAACATCCCACAAACTGGGAGTGGAAGGTAAAACCTCGATCAGTCCCAAGTGTCTTTCCTGTTATCCCCATTTTAAACTTGAAAAAATACTACCTGCATAAAGTAACAAAATAAACAGTCTTAGGAGAAAACAAAACAAAATCACAAAGCTATTATGACACGAATAGCTTAATAACAACAGAAAGAAACCAACAGTAGCTTATCACGTAGCTGCATTGGCACACACAGATAAGTGCCGTCAGATGCCTCACATTTGTATCTACAATATCTACAAAGTTTGTAATGCCAATAGGTAGATGACTGACAATTAATGTACTGTCTGTTTATTTTACATCACATTAAGGGGACCGTCCCTGGGTTTTGGGGGGGGAGGGGGTCGAACATGAGTTATGCCGTTTCAGATTCGTATACTACTGTAGAATTACCCACGTGAATATGAACTCCCGCGAAGAAAAATTAGGTGGTCAAACGAGGGCCTCACCCCGGACAACTATTTCGCTGATCAGTGAATTTTACCTGTATGTACTTATGCCTTAGTGCTACACCAACGTCAAGTTGTATTTAGACATTACCCATTGAAATGGATCACAGGGGGGTAAAAGTATCGTGCGCCCGAGTGTATGAGTGTGCGACCGAGTGTATGAGTGTGCACGCGAGTGTATGAGTGTGCACGCGAGTGTATGAGTGTGCGCGCGAGTGTATGAGTGTGCGCGCGAGTGTATGAGTACGCGCGCGAGTATATGAGTGCCCACGCGAGTGTATGAGTGCGCGCGCGAGTATATGAGTGCCCAAGCGAGTATATAAGTGTGTGCGCGAGTATATGAGTGCGCGCGAGTGTTAGAGTGTGCGCCCGAGTGTATGAGTGTGCACGCGAGTGTTAGAGTGTGCGCGCGCGAATGTTAGAGTAAGCGCCCGAGTGTATGAGTGTGCGCGCGAGTGTATGAGTGTGCGCGCGAGTGTATGAGTGTGCGCGCGAGTGTATGAGTGTGCGCGCGAGTGTATGAGTGCGCGCGCGAGTATATGAGTGCCCACGCGAGTGTATGAGTGCGCGCGCGAGTATATGAGTGCCCAAGCGAGTATATGAGTGCGCGCGCGAGTATATGACTGCGCGCGCGAGTATATGACTGCGCGCGCGAGTATATGAGTGCCCAAGCGAGTATATGAGTGCGCGCGCGAGTATATGAGTGCGCGCGCGAGTATATGAGTGCCCAAGCGAGTATATGAGTGCGCGCGCGAGTATATGAGTGCCCAAGCGAGTATATGAGTGCCCACGCGAGTATATGAGTCCGCGCGCGAGTATATGAGTGCCCAAGCGAGTATATGAGTGCGCGCGCGAGTATATGAGTGCGCGCGCGAGTATATGAGTGCCCGCGCGAGTATATGAGTGCGCGCGCGAGTATATGAGTGCCCACGCGAGTATATGAGTGCGCGTGCGAGTATATGAGTGCCCACGCGAGTATATGAGTGGGCGCGCGAGTATATGAGTGCGCGCGCGAGTATATGAGTGCCCGCGCGAGTATATGAGTGCGCGCGCGAGTATATGAGTGCGCGCGCGAGTATATGAGTGCGCGCGCGAGTATATGAGTGCGCGCGCGAGTATATGAGTGCGCGCGCGAGTATATGAGTGCGCGCGCGAGTATATGAGTGCCCACGCAAGTATATGAGGGCGCGCGCGAGTATATGGAGTGCCCGCGCGAGTATATGAGTGCGCGCGCGAGTATGAGTGCCCGCGCGAGTATATGAGTGCACGCGCGAGTATGAGTGCGCGCGCGAGTATATGAGTGCGCGCGCGAGTATTTGAGTGCGCGCGCGAGTATTTGAGTGCGCGCGCGAGTATATGAGTGCGCGCGCGAGTATATGAGTGCGCGCGCGAGTATATGAGTGCGCGCGCGAGTATATGAGTGCGCGCGCGAGTATATGAGTGCGCGCGCGAGTATATGAGTGCCCGCGCGAGTATATGAGTGCGCGCGCGAGTATATGAGTGCGCGCGCGAGTATATGAGTGCGCGCGCGAGTATATGAGTGCGCGCGCGAGTATATGAGTGCCCCCGCAAGTATATGAGTGCGCGCGCGAGTATGAGTGCCCACGCGAGTATATGAGTGCGCGCGCGAGTATATGAGTGCGCGCGCGAGTATATGAGTGCGCGCGCGAGTATTTGAGTGCGCGCGCGGGTATATGAGTGCGCGCGCGAGTATATGAGTGCGCGCGCGAGTATATGAGTGCGCGCGCGAGTATATGAGTGCGCGCGCGAGTATATGAGTGCCCGCGCGAGTATATGAGTGCGCGCGCGAGTATATGAGTGCCCACGCGAGTATATGAGTGCGCGTGCGAGTATATGAGTGGGCGCGCGAGTATATGAGTGCGCGCGCGAGTATATGAGTGCCCGCGCGAGTATATGAGTGCCCAAGCGAGTATATGAGTGCGCGCGCGAGTATATGAGTGCGCGTGCGAGTATATGAGTGCGCGTGCGAGTATATGAGTGCACGCGCGAGTATATGAGTGCGCGCGCGAGTATATGAGTGCGCGCGCGAGTATATGAGTGCGCGCGCGAGTATATGAGTGCGCGCGCGAGTATATGAGTGCGCGCGCGAGTATATGAGTGCGCGCGCGAGTATATGAGTGCGCGCGCGAGTATATGAGTGCCCGCACGAGTATATGAGTGCGCGCGCGAGTATATGAGTGCGCGCGCGAGTATATGAGTGCGCGCGCGAGTATATGAGTGCCCGCGCGAGTATATGAGTGCGCGCGCGAGTATATGAGTGCGCGCGCGAGTATATGAGTGCGCGCGCGAGTATATGAGTGCCCGCGCGAGTATATGAGTGCGCGCGCGAGTATATGAGTGCGCGCGCGAGTATATGAGTGGGCGCGCGAGTATATGAGTGCGCGCGCGAGTATATGAGTGCGCGCGCGAGTATATGAGTGCGCGCGCGAGTATATGAGTGCCCACGCAAGTATATGAGGGCGCGCGCGAGTATATGGAGTGCCCGCGCGAGTATATGAGTGCCCGCGCGAGTATATGAGTGCGCGCGCGAGTATATGAGTGCGCGCGCGAGTATATGAGTGCGCGCGCGAGTATATGAGTGCGCGCGCGAGTATATGAGTGCGCGCGCGAGTATATGAGTGCGCGCGCGAGTATATGAGTGCGCGCGCGAGTATATGAGTGTGCGCGCGAGTGCATGAGTGCGCGCGTGATTGTTAGAGTGTGCGCCCGAGTGTATGAGTGTGCACGCGTGTGCCAGTGTGCCGTGTCTGCCTTCCTTGGCGACAAGGAGTGGGTTGGTAGCCCATGATACTCTCGGAAAGGATATTTCAACTGAGTTGAGGATTTTTGCTCATCTCAACTGAAACGGGACCAGGAACCATGAGTAGTAGTATCCATGATTTAGTATTAGCTTTCTTCTTACTCTCCCTTCCTCCGGTTGTACATCCTGTTTGCTTATGGGTGATTACGTAAGAGCAAAAAAGAAAATGGGACAACCGAGGTGGAGGGTAATATGAGTTATAGAGGACTCCTGACGGCAGAAAAGTGCGTGTACATGTTATTACAAGGTTATTTTATGGTCACATGGACCGCATATTTTATGGTCACGTGGACCGCGTAATTACGGCGCAGGATGACTTCAGTGCTATTCTATATTGTATTTTGTGATGCTGTGCAATAACTATTGATCCGATCTGAATGAAGAGATAGAGCAATGGTTGGGCTTTTTCTTATGTAAAAAGTAGCCAGTAAGCAGGCGAAAAAAATTTGAAAAATGAAATGAAAATTATCAAAAAAGTTAGAAGGTCGATTACTTGTAAAGCCTTTTCATATTCCAGACTTCTCACGGCTTACAGTTTTGTCCGATCTCAAAATGCTTTTCCCCCTAAACAGAACGTCAGTATGTGCATAAACTACATATCCCTATTTGTTTTTTTTAATTCAAAATATGACCTAGAGGTTTTCTCAACAAAAGTAATATAGAAAATTTAAGTGATAACTCTGGGACGTGAGAAGGCTAGAGTTAAACTAACTTTAAAAAATAGATTTTTCGCTGCGCCTACAATTCCCTTCAGTCAAATTAAATAAAATTTAGTATAAAGATACGCAATAACGTACTCTTTCATCGTACGAAATTTCATTAAAATCTGTAAGACCATTTCCTATTTTTCAACAAGAAAGTGAAAATCGGCAATTTCTAAGGAAGGTCCCCTTAACCACTTCATGGTACAGCTGCATCTTGATTTTCTATGCTACATTCTTAAAGTTTAAGGACATACTGAGAATTGTATATGTTGCAGCTGTGGATATTATATCACATTCTAACATCATAGGTTACGGTTACGGTGCTATCTACATGGCCTCGTTATTCCACACCACTTCATTGATTTTTCATATTAGTTAGTGCAAAGGGTAACGAAACTTATTTTTCTGACTGTACATCCAGTACATGTTACACTAGAACATCAGTTACAGCAGGGATTGTAATGACCAACATTATTATTTCTCACCTGAACTGACGCCTCCACTCCAGCTGGACGATGAAGAACTCCCATTCCACTGGCTGCCTCCGCCTCCCCTTCCACCTCGAATGCTTCCTCCTCCTCCAAAACTTCCTCCTGCTCCAAAACTTCCTCCTGCTCCAAAACTACTTCCTCCTCCTCCTCCTCCTCCTCCTCCTCCTCCTCCTCCTCCTCCTCCTCCTCCTCCTCCTCCTCCTCCTCCTCCATCATCAGCCCAGAGGAAGAAATTGCAGCCTTGTCCCTGGGGTTTCGAACATTTATAAAACTGTCGACCTGAAACAAGACACCCCATATACTTCTATACATCCAAATGCATCCTTTTAACTTGTAAGTATATAATCCCAATGTAAAACATTACCTGGCCTGTCTTGATTTAACTTGTCATACTGAGAATAAAATGAAACAAAAGATTTTACAATAAATAAACCACTTCCCTCCAACCTCGCACTCTTACCTGTGTTGGGACCCTCTTTTCTGACAGTGAGCATGATGGCATCCTCGTTGCAATTGCAGACAATGGCATTCTCTCGGTCCTCATCGCCATTGGCAGTGCCACCCCAGGATGGCCGAGGCTGTGACTGAGAGGAACCGAAGGATGAGAATCCCGAGTCCCAGGACGTAGAACTGGCATTATGGGACCCTCGGCTACCCCTACCTCTCCCACGCTGAGGCCTTAAGGGGCTTCTATTGAAGGTGGGCGAGGGGGACGGGAATGAACTATTGTTGTGGTTGTTGCTAGTGCTGGTGTTAGAGCCGCTGTTGCTGCCACGCTGCCCGAATACAATCCTTCTCTGGTTGCTATTGGGAAGCGTGGCAGAGTGAGAGCTGGACGACGAGGACAAGTAGCCACTGTCCCTAGAGGAATTTCTGCTTGGGGAGGTCCGTGCACCTGATGCTCTTGGCCGTCCTCCACCTCCTGTAGAAATATGAAACCCTATTATAGAGATTAAAGGTCTTTGATAGTATATGCAACCACTTTTTCTTGTCTGGGTCTTCTGACCCACAAAACCAATAGCCCAATAGGTTGTTTCTTCAGAGACAATCCTGGATGGAGGCCTGTAGGATAACCTTGAAAAGTGTAGCTAAGGCAATTCGAGATCAAGATGGGTTTGGTCTAGCAGCCCATAGCCTAATAAGCCTAGCCCTTCAAGAGAGACTCTCGTGGCTGGAAGTCAAGGGTGGATGCAGCAATGCACCTTCCTTAGGGTGGACATATTGAAAAAAAGGTTGTAAATAACAAGTCTCAAGAAGACATTGAGATTACCCGTTATATTAAGGAAAACTGCTATGAACAGCAAGAAACAATGAGGGGAAAAGGTAAAGGTCTTACAAACTTTTGAATCTTCATCTGCCTTAAATAAACCAAGAATGTTGGTACAGATGGTCTGCTTATACCCAGTGGTTATCCTGGTGTACTCTTGCATATGAGATCATCTTGTCCTTGATATTTAAGGACACACATAATTGTCAATATCCAATATGCCAAACTATCCAATGCAAAAAAAAAAAAAAAAAAAAAATCCTCAGTATCTTAGCACAGGGGTCCTTAAACTTTTTTGCCTACAACCCCTACAAATTACTCCATGTATCATGTTGCCTGTCAATGTATGTATGTATGTAAGCTTGTATGGATCTCTCTCTAGTACTTGTCAATCACTGCTGACAAGTATTTGATGCATTAGGATGAGTAGTGGAAGGAAGAGGGCCTGGTAAGATCTTGTAACTTCTCAAAATTATTTTGCGACCCCCCTGGGGGTTGGGACCCCCCCTTTGAGAATAACATTTGCCTATTTATTGGCAATGGGCTGAATGCCAGCATGAACAAACCAACACAAGCAAATAATGTGAATCATAATCACGACACCAACAGGTAATGACAATGCCATTTGGTTGGCTTGTCATGTCTTGTTTTATTGTGCAAATGCATCAACCTTGGTTTTGCTCTTTGACCGGAAACAATGGATTTCTCTACAAGGTGGACATGGGGAAAAAAGGAACAGAGATGCGAGAGGTATTGTTACAAGTTAATCCTGAAACTGGGTTCATGCTTTAACAGCTGGAAAAAATAAACAAAAAGATGACCAACGTTCTTAACACCCTCAGATATCCATGCGTGGTCTGTCATTGATAAAGAACCTAGTTATCCTTGGAGCTTAGCACCAGTTATGGAAGTGCACATGATATTGTGTATAAACTAGGGCTGAAACAGTGTGCTTTGTGGATACCCCATTTGCTGATGGAAGATCAGAACAAACAGGTGTGGATTTGTCAGATACAGTTGACAGATATTGAAGGATTTCATAGCCAGAAGCGTCTTTTCACCATCTTCAACTCTCAAGGACCAATGTGCCAGGATGTGACGCCTCAGCAATCTATCATAACGGCCCAGTACTACACTGTTGAGGTCGCTCCACAAGTCTTGGCACATCAGACCAAATCTGCACCAACCCGCAACCGACTGCGCCTCTTGCTGAACTATGACAAAGCTTGCCTCACTGTGCAGTGGCTGGAGAGCAAGGATTCTCCTTCCACCCTACTAACCTGACCTTGCTCCATGTGACTACTGGCCGTTTCCAAAGGTTAGGGCTGCAATCGCTGGGACCTATCTAGCATAAACTGTCAGTTCTGGGCTTCGAGGCATACCGCTTTCTGAGTATTATACCTGCCTCATGAGATGGCGAAGGAGGGTCCAGAAAGCAGAAAGAGAGTACTTTGAAGGAATGTAATCCCCTGCTTGGATATTTCTTAATACAATAAAAAAAAAAATGAAGTCACTGCCGTTACCTTTTGATCGCCTCTTGCATGTAATCTTTATTTCAAATGGGATTCAGTAAAGGAATTCAAATTACTTTTACTATCGTGTTGGTAGTGTAGCTATGACCTTTTCTATAAATGTAGGTACTTGGCTTGTTAAAATGTTGATTAAAGTTCATCTTATGAAACGAACACTATTACCACATAGATTTCAAAATGTATCTTTAAAATGTAAAAATATTAAACTAAGGAGTGTCTCACCACATTCCAATATATGAAAATGTACATATATGTAAACTTCGATATATATTTAAGGAAAACATCTATATTCCTATTGACACATGCGTGCGCGTGTAAATTTATCATCATCATTTTGGGGCCTACGCCGGCAGGGGCGCATAGCCGCATCCACCCTTCGTTTCCACCTACAAGGATCCCTCATGGCGAGCCGCCAGGCAGGGGCCCGGCCCATCTCTAGTTCCTCACGACAGGTTTGATCGATCTGCCCAAGCCACGACCTTCTCGGTCGTCTCACAGGCCTCCTCCACCCAGGGTTGTCTCGGACAGAGACAACCTGATGGGCAGGATCATCCTGTGGGAGTCTAGCCAAGTGGCCATATAGCCTGAGTTGGCGATCACGGATTGTGCAAGTAACAGGTCCTGTACCGGTCTCACGGTGCAGCTGTTGGTTGGACACATGGTCCCGCCAACTGTACCTCATGATCCGGCGCAAGGATCTGTTGCAAAAGGCATCAAGACGAGATTCCAAAGCACAAGATAGTGTCCAAGTTTCACTACCATAGAGTAAAACTGGCAGTATCAGGGCCTTGAAAGCACGTAACTTGGTCCTTCTGCACAGGTACCGACATCTCCAAATACTCTTGTCGAGAGATTTCATGACCCCTGCTGCCAGGCCAATCCGTCTACTGACTTCTTGGTCTGACAGCCCAGAGTCGTGAAGTGCACTACCGAGGTATATAAAACTCTTTGTGACTTCGATGTTTTCACCGCAAGCACGTATCGACTGGATAGGGTCTCCTAGCAGGCCCCCAAAATCCTGGATCTTGGTCTTGGTCCAGGAGACCTCTAGCTCCAGGGGCTTCGCTTCATTGCTAAATGCATCAAGAGCCGCCACAAGGGTTTCAAGAGATTCAGAGAGTACGGCAACATCATCGGCAAAGTCAAGGTCTGTAACCTTGATATTGCCCAGAGTTGCTCCACAGTGACTTTGGACAGTAGCTCTACCCAGTATCCAATCCTTGCAAGTGTTGAAAAGTGTTGGTGTAAGAACACAGCCTTGCCTCACACCTGAACTAACAGGGAAGAAGCTCGACAGGCCCCCACCACACTTTACAGCACTTTCAGTGCCTGTATACAGGTTTGTTATTAGTCCAATAATGCTTATTGGAATTCCTCTTAGTCTCAGGATCTCCCAGAGAGATTCGCGATGCACCGTGTCAAACGCCTTCTTGAGATCGATGTAGGCTGCGAGCAGCCCACGTCCGACCTCACGACGGCGCTCTATAATGACTCGAAGCGCCAGGATGCGGTCTATTGTGGACTTACCAGGAGTGAAACCAGATTGCTCCGGTCTTTGGTGCCTCAACAGGTGGTCCCTGATACGTCTCAGTAAGATGTGCGCGAGTACCTTGCCTGGTACACTGAGTAGTGTAATGCCTCGGTGATTGCTGCAGTCCCACTGATCCCCTTTCCCCTTCCAGAGAGGGATGACCACACCCCTCAGCAGGTCAGGGGGAAAGGTACCAGTCTACCAGATGGCAGACAGGACTGCATGCAAGCCCCTTGCCATAGGTTCTCCACCAGCCTTTAACAATTCGGCTGGGATGCCACAAACACCTGCTGCTTTACCACTCTTCAGCTTGGAGATCGCCCCCCTGATTTCGGTCTGGGAGGGTAGATCCTCGCTGATGGGTGGATCTGGCAGAGGAGTCTCAACATTACCCGCATCCATGTTAACTGTTGGTGGATCAACCTTATACAACTGCTCAAAATACTCAGCCCAACGCACACGCACCCCATCAGGATCTGAGATTATCTGGCCACTTGCTGAGCGGACTGCAGTCGTCTGTGAGGGGGGCTTGGAGTTCAGCTTTCTCAGAGCTTGGTAGGCAGGACGAAGGTCATTTACAAGGAAATGGCTTTCGACCTCCTCTGCAAGACTACTGATAAACTGTTCCTTATCCCTTCTCAACAGTGACCTAGTCCTGCGCACCAGAGAGCGGTGCAAGTTGCGATCCCCTGACAGTCGAGCTGCACGACAAGCATCTGTGGCTTCCAGTGTCTCCTGCGAGATGGAATTCTGTCTTGTTCTTGGGCGTTCACCAATGGATTCCTGAGCTGCATCAAGCGTTTCATGCTTGAAGGTATCCCACATAAGAACAGGGTCTGTCAGGCCCTTGAGTGCTGTGAGACGACCAGAGATAGCCTCGGCAAACCCCCGGGTACACTCGTCCTCCCTCAATCTGTCCAAATGAAACACCCTAGGGTGTTCATTTGAGCGACGGGGGGTTCTAAAGTGGACCCGGAGAGTAGCCACAACTAATCTATGATCAGTTCCACAGAACTCAGCGCTTCGATACACCCTGCAATTCTGGAGGATCCTCCATCGAGTGCTAACGAGAATGTGGTCGATCTCCTTGGCCATTCTACCTGTATCGCTGTACCAAGTCCAACGATGCGGGTCAGAACGCTGATACCAGGAGCCAGAAATCCTCAATTTCTGGGACCTAGCAAAGTCACGGAAAGGGAGGCTATTCTCGCTGCCAGCATCAGCTCCTGAGCCATGACAGACATCTCGTAGGCAGCTCGATCACAGCCGGATACCGCATTGAAGTCGCCCAGAACAATACGAATATATTAATATAAACATACATATATAAATATATCCATATATATATACATATATAAATATATCCATATATATACATACATATACACATATA
>NC_061855.1:13813012-13815512 GCF_019202785.1 Penaeus chinensis | reverse complement strand
AAACATGGAACTTAGAACATGAGCCCAATTCTATATTAGATGTCAATATTGATGCTATGTGAAACCCACCTCTGCAAGAGTAGGAAGACACAACAGACTATGGAATCAGTAATGGGGAGAAAAAGGTGTTGTTTGCTCTAAACTTGACCTATGCCTTACCAACATGCAATTCCTAACTGTTTGAGAACCATATGAATGCATCCTAGATAACTGAAACAGCAAAAAAATACCTTCAAATTTACATGGAAGAATTGGGATTGGGTTGATGAAAACAATTAAATAACCAACAAACTGAAGGAAATTTTTAACTTTACTGTCACATGAACTGGGCCCAAAATCCAGATATAAGAAGGCCTAGTACTGAAAACTCAAACTAGAATGTCAAGCCAAGCTAAGATGACAACTGAAAGCTATATCAGTAAGCTAATACTCAGGTACTTTGATGAAGTAACCAAACAATTATTTGGCCCTGTTAGAACATCAACTGGAACCCCTCTTGCTGCAGAAAACACCATTTTGTTGGCAGATCCTCAAGACATATTGGATTGTTGGAGAAAAATTTTTCACCTTTTGAATCGTAACTCGAGAACTGCAGAAGACTCAACAACTATGGATGAATGCTCTACCATCATACTGAGAATTCCCTGTATGGAAGGAATTGCTGAGGTTACCCTCCACTGGTTGATTGGGATTTGCAATCAATGGATTTTGTGCATCCCTGTAGCACAACATAAGATGTTTTTTGTAGCACCCTGAAACCCCTACCACTTTGTTACTATGTTTGATTTTGCCTTGTGGTCACTACAAAACACAGTATCATCAAATTCTGTACTGATGTATGAGGTTTTGAAAAAAGGATGTTATATTTTTTAATGTCACATGATAAAAACAATAGCAAAATGTTAAAGTAATTAATAAGCTTGTATGCTATTTAATTACATGCATCCTTCACTTATCTTTTTCTTATTACATCCATTATTTTTCAGATGGAATTGCATGAAGTTTTGCATCTTATCGTATTCCCCGCAAGTAAGTTCCATGTTCACATGGACTCTGAACCTTAGACAACTGGATGATTCCAATGAACACAGGCTTGTAACGTTATGTCATAGAGGTAAAGAATGATTTTAAAGACATTCATCCCACTGAAGTCAATACCACGTCATATGACTCGGACACATGTTGTTACAGCAACATTATGATTTACTACAAAATTCACCAATATCAAGTGAACATGTATTTGATGTACTGCTAAAAAGGCCCAGAGACATTTTCAGCTTCTTTATAAAAGAATTTTGTATCAAGAAACATACAATGTGATTTAATGAAAATATATATCACTATCTGAGAATACGTGAAATATATCTGAAAAATATTGCACACAACTGATATAAACAGAAAAGGTGTTTCAGCAGGTTCCAATAATGTTCGCATAAAAGGCAAACAAGTTTGAGGATGTATCAAAGTGTCAGGGGTTTTGGAGGTGCTTCAAAAAAGGCCTATATTTTGTACCAGACAACTACAGGAGAAGAGCAGAGAACAACGGTAATTTCTTTTTCTAGCTTTCTATGATTTTGAGAAAGCATTTGACATTCCAAAATTTGGATGTTCAAATAACTTCACTCCTTTAATTCAGACTCTGCACAATGATGTGACAGGATCTGTTTTCCATGAAAAATAAAACTTTTTTTTTTTTAATAATTCCCTATTAAGTGTGGATTAAAGCAAGAATATGTCTAAGCTCAAACAATCCTCTTATACCTGGCTGCAATTAGGTTCGAAATTCCACCAGACATTCTCATGGAGGAGTATTCAATATAGCAAGATTTCAATCAGTTTCAACACATTTTAGAACTCCATTCAAAGGCACATCTCAAACTATCCATCAACAACTTTACCAACGCAGACATCCTTCTGATCTCACAGTCAACACCAACTTGCACTTTACCATATCAAACACACCAAATACACTTAAAACTCAAAATAGGATCAGCATACGGTGATTTTGGAAAACCATCCAAATGTGCTCAAAGGAATAAGATCTGAACCAAAAAGCAAAATTCATGAACTACCAAGAAGTACTCATCTCAATGCTGTTACGTGTATGTGAAACCTGGACACCATATCATAGACATAAAAAAAACTTGGAACGTTTTCATCAACAAAAACATAACATCCCTTACATCAAATGGGAAGATTATACTACCAAAAAAGCTATCCTAGACAATTATTGGTAAAAGTATCAAAGACACCATTATGAAACCTTGTCCACGCTAGTCAGGACATGTAGTGAGAATTGAAGAATTCTGAGAGCCACATCAGATTCTTTTTAACCCCTTGCCGACGGGTACGACGTGTAGACACATGCTATGCCCATTGTGAGTACTTGTTTGATTGTTTTTACACATAGATGGCTACACTTGTACTAAGTCACCAATGAGCCAGTTATGAGTACTGACAGTCTCGCCCGTTCACCCTTTTCTTTGATTTACGAAATATT
>NC_061855.1:13798012-13805512 GCF_019202785.1 Penaeus chinensis | reverse complement strand
ATTTTTTTGTGTTCCTGCTTGATGATTTCAGACATCCTGTTACCTTTCTTGCTGTAAATGAGGCTTTCACTTTAATTTTCTTAACCTATTATTTTTCAGGGTCAAGCCAAGCCACTCACCTCTTCCCCAGCAATGACAATCTCCACAATGGTCTCCTGGCCCTGTGCATCCTTGCTCAGACAAGCCAGGAAATGGCGCACAATAAACTCATATACCCTCTTTTCATTGCCCTGTAGGTTGCTTGCATACTTGGTGGGGTGGATGGGGGGATGGGCCTGGTCAGACTTCCTGCCCTGGCGTGGGTTAGGCCCCTCCTCCAGCACCCTACCAGCAAAACCTGTTGAGAGGGTAATTCGTAATATCTTATAGAAGAGTTTAATAGGAGTTTAATGTTTGCCTCAGCAAAGCTTGTTTGCAGATGCCAATATGTTTTATTTCTCATACTATTATGATCATTATTAACCCAAAGCCGATGGGCATGACATGTATGTAGATGCCATGCCCACTGTGAGTTTACTTTATTAATTGTTTTAAAACAAATATGACTACACTTGTACTAAGTCACCAATGAACCAATTATCAGTACTGCCTGTCTTACTTGTTTACCCTTTTCCTCAATTTTCAAAAACATTTTACAATAACTTATATTGCTGTTACTAATGTCAATAGCATTATAATGATTATAATGTCTACGATACAAACAACACCATCAATATGCATAGCATTAGTAAAAAAAAAAAAAAAAATGTTTTTCCAAATTCAAGGAAAGGTGAAATCAGGTAAGGTCAAAAGGTCTACTAATTAGCTCCTTTGTGGCTAAGCACTAGCAGAGCCATTCATGTCAAAGACATAAAACAAAAAAACAAAAACGGGCACAGCATTTTCTTGGCAACATTCAGTTACTATTCATAACTATAACATTATTATCAAAAACTTTTTTTTTCCTATTCAAGGAATGGAGTAAAATAAGGTGAGTAATTGACTTTATAGTGTTTAAACTAAAACCTCAGTGCATGTCAACAACCAATATCAGCAAACATAATATTACATTTACATATTCCACTCACCTCCCCACTGCTGATCTTGGCACTGCATCTCAACCAAAGGCACAAGATTTAGTTCTTTAGGGAAAATGTTGGTCTCTGTGCGAGGGTAACTGATGAAACCTTGAGTATAGAGTTTCTCAGCAACTTTCATGGTCTCTTTGGCATTTATGCGAAGTTTTCGTGATGCCAGCTTCTCAAGCTCCTGTTGAGTTACAAGTGATGTTATTTCCATTATTGTTCATATTTTTTACTTGAAGTGTATAGTAATAAGATGATCTAAGAGATGTGATTTTATTATTCCACTGACACTGGGATGGTATGTATAAATGCCATATTCGCTTTGATTTTAGCTTATTAACCCCTTGACCACAGCCTAGGATTCCATAACCATTCCCTTGTACACATAGCAAAAATACAGGGGTGCTAATCTTAACACAGTTGTTCTATTTATTGTTGGGAAATAAATAGTTATTATGTGTGATGTAAAAATGTTCAAAAGGGCAACTTCATTAAATAAAAAATATGTCTTTATATACAAAAAGTGTAGAGACAGGTGGCATTTCCAGGGTAAAATATGCTTGAAGGTATAAAGACCCACTGCCCTGGAACAGAGGAAAGTTTTTCGAAGGCAATGGACTATAGCCACTTAACATGTCATGAATGACATATTGAAACTGCCCACAGTCATCCTAAGCAATCAAAGGAACGGTTAATTTTGTTTACACTTGGATGGTTTCACAAGAGCTTAGTTACCAAGGAGTCAATTACTAGGACTACCTAGTTTGTGTTTGTTTATCACATTCTAATAATAATAATATCAACAACATTAATAATTCTAATAACATTGATAGTTTTTTTGTTTTTTTTATTATTTTATACATTCAAGGAATGGAGTAAACAGGTGAGGTTAGGTATGCCTAACACATGCCTTTGAGATAAACAAAATTGTCAAAATAACATTACAGGGGACAATATATCTACCAGAAAATCTCTTAATAATATTAAGCTAATTCTTTAATATACAGAATATCTTTATCACATTTCTATATACTCTTTCCACATCATCATTTAAAAAAAAAAGAAGTCAAATCATATCTGTCTACTTTCCCCTGCATTCAACGTTCAAACTATATCATCAGCACCTTCAAAGCTTGCAAAAACTCACCACAGTGTCAAGAGGCAGTGGTCGCCACTTGCTCTTGCGTTTGGTCGTAATTTTCATTACACGTGCTTGGGGATTCTCCTGACACATCTCAAAAAGCACTTGGCAAGCCAGCTCATCAAACAGCCTGACACGTTTCCATGTAAAGTCTATCACTCCCTCTTCTCCATTATGATTGACTGCCACATGTAGAGAATGGTTAACAGTAAATAGAAAATAAATAAATGTTAGACATCAAATGTCATATAGTACATGGAAAAGTATTGTGGAAAAAAGGGTTAATTATCCAAATAATTTTTTTTATATGTCAAAGGGCATACATCACTGTAGAATGGTATGGGGAAAGCAGGGGAGCAAATAGGGAATAAGAAAAGGCAAAAGAGGGGTGCAGGACCATCAGATCAAATGGAGGATCTATGTGTCTGAGGAAGGAGAACAAGTAGTCAAAGGAAAAGGTGAAGATGTCCAACAGGTTGGGGGGTCAGGGAAGAGAGGACAAGTGAGGAAAAGGAGAGGCTGCAGTAAAGCAGTGATAGGACAACATAATGTGTGGGACTGAAAGACACAGGGTAGAAATGGGTGTCAGAGAAGTAGGAGGAAGAGAACTTGGAGTGAAAGGATCCGGGGAGTCATATGAGCATCCAGGAGGGAGCAGAAGGGGGTTGTAGATGGAGAAGGATAGAATGAGATGTGTTGGGAGAGAGTGGGAGGAAGAGGGTTAGGGGGAATATGAGGAAGACAAGGATGGATGTCAGCAGTCAGTTTGAATGAAGAGGGAATGGGAGTAGAGAAATTGGAGAGTGGCTGAGGGAGGGGATTGTTCTCTAGGGTAATGGTTAGAAAGTTTTGAATGTCCTCATGAGTTTCTGGAGGGGAGTTGGGTAGAGAGGTCTAAAAACAAAAGCTTTTTTGTGTGGAGGAAAAGATGAGTCAGACATTCAAGCAGAGGAAGAAGTAGGTGTAGGTGGAACAGGTAAAGCAAAAGAGGGGCAGGCACTTGGGAAGTGATAGATACTGGAGTATCTGGATTTGGGAAAGCAGAATTTGATTGATAGGGAGATGGGTAGAGGTGTGATGGTAATGGTATGGGGTAGGAGATACTGGGGGAAAGACAGCATTAGAGTAGGGAGTGAGAGAAAAATCTTGTTGGTATGCTTTTTGTCTGGCCTCATGTAGAGTGAGGCCTAGTTTGATTCTGAGAACTGCTATCTCAGACTCAAACTTGTAAGCTATATAAATATAAAATACATTATGGGAGCCACCACCAGGAATAGGTATGCCAGTAAGGTCTCAGATATACCTGTGACCATGTGAGAACAATGAGAAAGGCTGTGGAAGGAATTTTGCCTACTTGTTTTTGGAGAGATTGTTAGAAGAGGAGGGTATTGTCAGAGTAAGAGACTGTAGGGGGAATAAATATTTTTTTTATCTCACTTGGCTTGTCTAAAAAGAGTCTCCAAAGGCTTGCAGAGGTGGAAGTAGTAGAAGGACAAGGACAGGAGGAGGAGGAGGTGTGCTGTGAGGTAGTTCTACAGGGAGCAGGAAAATAAGAATGAAGAATAGTCATATGGGAGCAGGGGGAAGACAATGAAGAAGACTGTGCAGAAGGAAGAGATGTAATGGAGGTTATTGGAAGAGAGGAAGGGGTGGATTCTGAATGGTCTAGGTGGATGATTAAAAATGACTCAAGTTGACAACAAGTACTGAGGAGGAGGAGTAACAGCAGTGGTCAAAGCCACGATCAAAGGAGTGTCAGGGGTCAGGAAATCAGAGAAGTTAATTTCAGATAGGCTCGTTGATAGAGGGGCAAGCATAAATGCCCCTAACATTGGCCATGGGGAGCCTGAATTGTGAGGGGAAGAGAATCAAGTCTACCCCTCAGGGTCCCCATAAGGGGTAAGGGATAGATGCCCATGGCTCCCTGACTCAAAGCTAGTTTTTCATCCTTTCAGTACAGCATATACACCTTAGGAAGTGGACAGAAGAAGGGAATGGAGAAGAGAAGGAAAAGGAAAAGGGCAGAAGAAAGACTATGCAAAAATGGTTGAGCCAAGGGCTGAGGCCCAAGAAAGAGTGATCCCTAACCCCTAACAGCCTTAGTCTCCTATGCCCCACCATGATAGCAATGTGCATGGGATTAGGGAAGGCATCATTATTCATATTATTATCATTATTATTAACATCATTAGAGTCATTAAAGTCATTAAAATCACTGCAGTCATCATAGTCACCATAGTCATTTACTGTCATTATCATGTTTTATTATCATAATCATTAATTTCATTATCATAACTATTTTTTTTATTATCATTGTTATCATTATCAGTATCATCATCATCATTATATTATCATAAACATTATTAATATTGTCATTATCATTATCATCATTACCATTATTATCATCATCATTATTGTCATTATCATTATTATGAATACTATCATTATCATCATCACTATTATCATTATTGTCATAATTATTATCATTATTGTCATCACCACTATCATTATCATTATTATTATCATTATTACAGTAATTATTATTCATCTTCATTAGCAAACAGTAAACCCTACTCAGATTACAAAATACACCATTAAGTGAATGAAAATGAACATAGATGTACAAATGAACACCCCATTCAACATACCTTTGATCTTCCAAAACTGCTCAGGTATGAATGCTTGAATGGCCTTGTAACGCTCTACCACAAAACCAAGGGTTGGGAATTGGCAAGATCCGTAACTTATGAGCGTATCAGCCAAAGCTTGTGGGAAAACCTTCTGCAGGCGGAGTGTTTGGAAACGTGTAAAAGCTGCTCCTGTGGGATGAATGCAGAAAGAAGATGAGGTTGTAGTAGTAGTAGTAGTATACGCCCCCTAAGAATTGCATACATTCAATCTATTTAACAAGTCATCGTCTGCAAACAGATAGAAAAAATATTAAACAAAAGCCCAAGTAATATCATTTAATTCATTAATCAAATCTACATGCATAAAGATGATCTAACAAATCTTTAAGATTCTAATCCTCAAGATTCTTTCTGTTAGCTAACTTCATTCAAAGTCCGTTCTTTATGACTCATTATAGTTGAGATTAAACTGTAAAATTAATCATCACAATAGTATACCAGTTCATAGCCTGCATCTAATGTGAATGTGTATGAGCTTGTGTATTGTGTATGCATGTAAACAAACTTACCAATGCGCAAGTCAAGCTCACTGCGTACATCTACGGCATCACTCTGCTTCCTGTCAGGCGGTACGAGGGATTGTAATGCCCGCTGGACTGACTGAAACGTGATCTCTGAGAACTTAGCCCTGGAATATTTTTTAAACATTAGGGAATGATCCACAAAAAGTATCCTCTTCCCATAAAACACCATCGTCATTTATTAACTATGTAAAAGAGAGGTTAAGAGAGACAAGTTTTACAAGGGTGAAAGGAGAGTGAACATTATAATGTTGAATGCTTCAATGTTCTTTTTATGTACACTCTTGAGGTACCTCAGGGTAGCTATTAAAAATTCAGTGCATAAATTTTTAATGCATGCAATACCCCTTGCAGTAAAATGTAACAAAATGAACACTTCTGTAAGAATTGGTACAGTAAAAATAAATTTTTGGTACTTTTATACTACTGAAGTTAATAAATAGGGAAAAAAATAAACTCTCATATGTGAACACTTAGAGAATCAGTTTTCATGTGATTCAAAAACTAAAATACCTATATTACTCTTCTTGAAATTCAGAAAATTTCCGTTCCCCCTGCTTTCTTCAAAGTGAATTGAAACCAGTTATCACGAGCCCAAACAGCTTATTCTTGCTGTCTATACATTTTTCTTATAAACAGCCTGTAAATCATGTTATTTATCCACTTCTATTTATGTTTGTTTCTATTTCCAGATTGTTTGTGCAGAAATCATCTAGTATACGATAGGTCTTTACACAGTCTTTTGACGTAGGCAAGATACCACACACACGACTAAACTGCTATTTTATGTAAACTGATCCTATTTCACTTGAAATATCAAGGTCACATTGCAAATACAAGGCTATTCATTACTTTTGATTATGAATGAAATAAGTAATTTTAACCCATCTCAATTCACCTCACAACAGGATTCCATTCACCTCATCATTCTTGGAGTCCAAGTGACTATCTTTTTTACTGACAAAAAGAAACTGATATGAAAAGCAAGTTTCATTGTTCCACATTCATCTACAATACAAACTGCCTATACTTGTTTCACATCAACATACTCAAGGCTAGTCTTTTCCTTCTTTTCCTTTCCAATTGGTTCAGAAAAAGATTCCATCAAATAGCTGCCTTACCTCAAAACATGGAGAGAAGGCTTCACAGCTTTGCATACTTCAATGACTTCATACCCAATGTTCTCCCCTTCACGATCACAATCTGTCCAGATTACCAGGCGTGTTGCAGCTCTTGCTTCCTTTTCCAAGGTACGCTGAAATTATTTCCATTTAATTATACCATCTTTGGGAGATTATGGAATGGTGGTTTAATTTTAGCTGCAGGTTATGCTAATCGTGTTCAGTTCCCACTGTCCCACAAACAAACCTTGATGGGCTCCATGTCCTGTGGACAGATCTTGACAACTGGAGCATCAAAGAGGTGCAGTGGGTTGCAACTTGTCCACTTGCGGTAGTGCCCTGTGAATGACTGGTTGAGGAGATGGCCTGATACAGAGGTCATGACCATATGGCACTGCTCTCCCCGTAGCATCATGTCCCATTCATAGATCTTGTTAAATTTGCTATAGCCCTCCCGCTGTTGGGAAAAGGAGGAACAGTGCTCCTTGAGTAAAATAATTTAATAACTTTTATCATATCTGCATAATCTCCAGTATATTGGGGGAGGTATGAGAAAGAAGAACTGACAGGGAATGAGGCAGGGAGGAAGGAAGGACTAATTGACGTAAAGGAGGTAGGGAATAACAGGTGGGGAGACAGAAAGGTTCGGAAGCAACAAGGTAGAGAAAAGAGGAACGAAAGACAAATATAGGTAGGAAGAAGATAAAGAACAAAATGAAATGGGCAACAAAGAATGGATAGATGAAGGGAAAGCGGGGAAAAAAGAGGAAGGGGGAAAGGGCAGAAGGGAGGTAGAGAAAGGCAAAGAAAGAGAGAAGGAGAGAGAAAAAAAAATAAGGAAGGTGGGAAAGATGAACAAATCCAGGGAGATGGGGAAGTAAAGAGGAAGAAATCATAGCAGAGGAGAAAAGAGAAACAAAAAGGCAAAGACAAAGAAAATAAAGAAAGAAGGTAAGGAGACAG
>NC_061855.1:13788012-13793012 GCF_019202785.1 Penaeus chinensis | reverse complement strand
TATTATCATTATTATTATTATTATAATAATCATACTAATAATGATAATAATAATAATAATAGTAATAATAAAAATAATGACAATAATTATAATAATGATAATAATAATGATAATAATAATAATAATAATAATAAGAAGAAGAAGAAGAAGAATGTTAATAATAACAATAGCAGCGATGATAGTAATGATAATAATGATACTACTGATAAAGCTCCGAGGACGTGGCGAGGAGGATTCCGTTGCGACTACCGGGCGAGGCATTCGCGCTCTGTGGGCAGATCCCTGAATATACACTGCTGTAAATACCGCGCTAAAATAGGGCAATTCTCTGTAAAGATGTGTAAAACTACACTCACTGATGTATGATATGATCTGCGCAGGCAAAGATTGACGTCAGAAATGAAGAAAATAGGTCGCGACAAATGCCGCGCCGAAGCAGTCCACTCGCGCTCACTGCGGCCAAGTCCCCGCATGCGAAAATCACTCAGGAGGAATATGTTCCCGCGCAGATTTCAAGCAGTTGCCCTCAGACTGCTTGCGCATTTACGTCATTTGACGTCACTACCATTCACATCATGACGAATCTTACTTGTATTTCATACCTATCACAAATTACCAGTTAGTAGTTCTTTCATTTTGTATTGTAATATTCAATATATATTATAACTTAATGTATGCAATTGGCCATTCATCCATGTTTTATTATTAAATACGTAATACATATTTAATCTTTTCGTAACCAATGAACTACCCTCGATTACCACTTTGAATGACCGGCTCCAAACGAATTCCCAACCCAGCTTTTAACGATTAGGTTTTGATTGTTAAGTAAAGAGGTCAGCTTGGTTATACGATTACGACGCATGGTATACTGGATACGGGGGTCCGAGGGCGGAGCCCCCGATAGGATAATGCGGCAATCGGGTTAGATTTTTTGGTTCCTACGGCGATCTTTATGGTAGATTATGCGTTTACGACGGGATTCGCTCGCTGTTCGCGCAACGCCGAATCTCCGCGGCCGAAACTTGGCTCGGGTTTTTCTATTTTCCACTTTCTTATCACATAAAATTAGATTCTTGGCGGACTGACGTCGAGGAGGTGAAGAAGCGGCTACGAAGGGCGTACACCACGGATCCGATTACGGCGACGGAGCGGCCCGCCACGAGTTTCTGGCGGATCTGTGGCGGCCTGACAGGTGGAGCGAGTGACCTGTTGCTGACGAATTTGTCGCTGGACTGCCTGCTCACATGCGCAGCTCCCTGCAGCCCGGGATTCGGGTTGAGTGCCTGGATCTTGAGCAAATGGTAGATCGGGCAAGGGCGCTGCTGACCAGTGGAAGTTGTGCTGGCAAAGTGATGCTGCAGTGAGCCTGGGACCTGATGTAGCAGTGACAGATAGTGGTGCATCCGCAAACCTGGGCGCTAGGGCGGCCAAGGTCTATTTAGACCTTAGTGGTGGCCGCTACGCCATCGGTGCCGGTCTTGGGTCGCCGTTGCTTCGAGCCTATAGTGGACGTGTCCTGCAACTGGAACCACCTTAAAGAGGTGCAGGACCTTGAGCTCCCTCTCTGAGGTGAACCAGCTTTTCGATGGCTGGCTCACTGTAGAGGGATGACCAAATGGTTCCAAACAATGATGCACCTCTGGTTTCTCCCTAGAGGTTCTCGCCTACCCACGTGTTTGCCGTGCGTGGCACCCTTGTGCGCTATGGAGACGGGAGTCCTGGAGGTTGAGCGATGCTGTGCATGAGTACGCCCTACAGCTAGCAACACGCCTCTTTAGTCCTTTATTCCATCAAGACAGGTGGCCTGACCCTGGCCCAGTCAGGTCAATCGGCTTGTCTCCTTCGGGGAGCTAGGGTCAAGCAATCATGGCGCTGTTGGCGTGAGTGCCATTACAATGGATATTGCCTGCATATACCCCCTCACCACCCCTGTAGTTATTAGACATAAGCTCCAACATACAGTATCCCCTTATTGGATTCTATGGTGGGTGAAATAACTGCTGAATTTCATGGCAAAAAAATACAAAAAAAAAAATACAAACCGAGACAAAAGTTGATGAACCATGCAAGGCACTGACCATGGCAGTCACTATGAAGCCATATATGGCTTCTAGTGGCAAGATAAATCCAAAGCACAGGCGGATTTTGTCAGACCTGCTGCTAAACTAGACAAGACAGAGAACCCATCACCCAAAACATGTCTGTCCATGAGTTGTCCAGCAGATGGACTCTCGTGCTGGCTTCTCCAGGCCTGCACCCAAATCAGGGAGACCTCTGACTTCCCCTCAAGCATCCTCCTTGGCCGAAATAGGAGCACAAGCTGGAACAGTCAAACCAGCAGCTGCTCCCAAGACCAAAGCCCAGAATCCAAGCCGAAAGGGCGGTCCGAAACGACCTAACTTTGAGGGAGAGGCATTTCCGACAATTTAAGTTTCCCTCTAAACCTGAAGGCTTCGATAATGCCCTACCAATCGGTGAGAGCATTGGAGATGCAGAGAAAAATCCGGTTGTCAGTCTAGGTTGGCAGAGACCAGTGGCTTGCTATGTCAGGAAAGAGGCGGCCCTCAGGCGACAAGAGGTTGCTATTAAAGCGACCAGACTGTGCTCCTGCTCCACCAGGCACCCATGTCTGGGGACAGAACAAAAGGGAAAAGGCTCCTTGACCTCCTAAGAGGAAGGAAGCTCCTCACCAGCCGACACCGGATACCTCCAATAAAAAGGAGTTTCTGACCATTGCAAATGTGCAGAAAAAGAACAAGAGGAATAAAGGTTCAAAGAACAGTAAATGCCTCCCCAAGAGACGATACTCTCCTCTTTGAGGAGGAAGATATGATATGTTACTGCAGCACAAGACCGAGTGATCATAGGAGGAGACCGCGAAAGCAGTAAGACAGAACGACCCGGTCCGCGGGCGCTGGGACGTTGCGAGAAAAAGGGCGCAACGTTCGCTGGCACTTGGGGTGGCCCTGGAGGTAGATGGACGAGTGGTGCAGGACGCGAGTTGGCTACGAAAGGACACCGAGTGGAGCGTTGAAATGCGAATCGTGCTGGCGCCGTTGAGTGAGAATAGCGCTGGCGGCCTGACACGTGTGAAAGACGCTGACGCCCAAGGTCTATATAAGTACATATATAGACTTTGCTGACGCCCCGTCAGGAAACGGAATCACAGAAAGGTGTCATATTGATAATAAGATAACAATAATAATAATATTGATAATAACAATGATGACAATAAGAACGACAATAAAAATAATAATGATAATAATAATAATAATAATAATAATAAAATAATAATATTAATAACAATAATGATAATAATAACAAGAATTAAAACAACATCAATAATGATAATAGTAATGATAATAATAGTGAAAAAATAACAATTAATAATTGCAACAACCACAGTATTAACATTAATATTGAGGATAATGATATATTTTTTTAAATATATCAATAATATTAACAGTAATGATAACAGTAATAATAACAAATATAGTAATAATAGTAATAATGATGAAGATATTGATTATGATGATGAAAATAAAATAATAATGATAAATACAAAAACAGTAATAATAATGAATTAATAATTATTATGATAATGCTAATAATATTAATAATAATATTAATAATAATATTAATTATAATATTATAATAATGATAATGATAATAAAATGAACAGTTATAACAATAATGATAATAACATAAGAAATATTAATGATAATAATAACAATAACATAAACAACAATAATAATAAGAGTAATAATGATGATAATAATGATAGTAATAATGATTATAATAATAATAGTAATGATATAATATAGGATAATAATAGCAATAATGATAATAATGATAATAGTAATCATAATGATAACCATAATAACAATCATAATGATAATGGTAATAATAATCATAATAATAGTGATAATAATAATCATAATAATAATGGTAATAGTAGCATTAGTAATAATAGTAATAATACAGACAACGATAATAATAATAGAAAAAGTAATGGTGGTGAGAATAGTAATAATGATAAAAATAATTACAGTAATAATAACAATAATAAAAAGAGTAATAATAATACTAGTAATAATAACAATAACGATAATGATAGCAATATTGGTAATAATAATAATAATGATAATTATAATTATTATCATAATGATAGTAATAATAATAATGATAGTAATAACAATATTAGTAATAACAATGGTAATAATAAAGATAGTAACAATGACAATAATTATGATAACAATAATAGTGATAATAATAGTAATGATAATAATGATAATGTTGATAATAATGAAAATATTGATGATAATGGTAATATTGATAATAATGATAGTATTGATAATAATGAGAGTATTGATAATAATGATAATAGTAATGATGATGATTATGACAATAATAAACATTTTTGATATTATCAATAACCTTGTTATAACTATCAGCATTACTATTATCACTTCCTTCAATGTTCTTTACATAAAACCAAATATTAATTTAGGATATACAGAAAATAAATGCAACTCGAAAACCAAATTCATCCGGATTTTTAAAGACGAACGAAAGATTTACGTAAACATGAAGAAAGTTTGGTCAATTAGATTTACACTGAATTATTTTATGAATATTTGTTGTTCATTTCCATGTCTTTGCTTCAATGAGGACTCATTAGAATAATATGAATACATCATGTTTCTTTGGTGTAATTATTTTGTCTTGAAAGTCAAATGTTGACCTATATGATATTATGAAACGTAAGGACTGTAATCTAACGGTGCGAAGTAAGCACTTGGAGGAGGCTCGTCTGTGAGATGGCTTCGACGGGACTGGGAAGAATTCTCTGCTGTATTTCACGATCTCAGGTCCAGCGGGCCATTTTATATGTCGACCGGTATGTGAAACAGGGAGATTAGTAATTATTGAGGAAGGCCTTAACTGAATGTTGAGGATAAATTGCTGTCTGACAAGATTGCGTCACTGGCATGATC
>NC_061855.1:13763012-13773012 GCF_019202785.1 Penaeus chinensis | reverse complement strand
TGGAGAATTTGAAGGGGAAGGTGCTAGAGGGTGGGATAAAGAATAAGGTTAGGGAGGTGGTGTTGTATCAGGAGGGGTGTCGGGAGGTAGAGGGTACTTGTGACATGAGGGATTCAAGTGTGTATCCAGGAGGGAGTGGAAGGGATAGAGGGGATGGTGAGAGGGTTAATATAGGTGGGGCTGGAGTCGTGGGGAATGGGTTTTGTTGGGATGGGGTAGGAGGATTGGGTGTAGGGAGAATATGAGTAGGAGGAGGATGGATATCGGCAGTCACTTTGAGTGTGGAGGGAGTGGGAGTTGTAGAATTTGAAGGTGGATGAGTATCAGTTTGGGACTCGATTATATAGTTCTGGATATCTTCAAGAGTTTCTGTAATGGAGTTGGTTGGGGAGTTTTGTGAGATAAAGGTTTTCTTGTGAGGGGGGGAAGAGAAGTCTGGTGTCTGAAGAATAGGGGATAAGGAAGGTGGAGGTGATTGTGAGGTAGGGGAAGAGGGGGTGGAACGTTTATTCTGTCTGCTGCGGGTAGTGCGGGGAGGGAGAGGGGAAGGTGTTGGGGCTGTAGTAGAGATAGGAGTGTCTGGATTTAGGATGGCAAAAGAATTTGACTGGGTAGAGTTTGGAGTGTCTGGATTTAGGATGGTAAAAGATTTTGACTGGGGAAGGTAGGAGGTAGAAGAGGGGAAGTTAGATGGAGGGGGTTAGATTTAGGAGAGGGTGTAGGAGCTTGGGGGGTAGGGGGAGTGGCAGAGTGAGCGACATTACTAGAGTAGGGGGTAAGAGAAAAACCTCATCGACGAGCCTCCTGTCTGGCTTCACGTAGAGTGAGTCCAAGTCTGAATCTGAGAGTTGCTACCTCAGACTCAAATTTGTAGGTGGGGCCGCCACAGTTGGCACACGTGCGTGATTGTGCAGAGCAGTTTGATCGAGTATGGCCAGGTTGAGCACATAGTGGGCATCTGGCTGTGGAATGGTAGTGTTTCGCTAGGTGTCCTAAACGCCAACAATTTTGGCACTGACGAGGAGGAGGTTGGTATGGTCAGACAGGTAGGGATTCCCCACCTATGAAAACACTAAAGGGAAGGTCATGTCTACGGAAAGTAATTTTGGGAATGTTGATGGATTTCTTACGATTTCCTCTGGGAGGAATGGAGTAGCATTGTACATGTCGCATCATAGTCCGTGAGACAGGCGAGTAATTCTTCTCCACAATCTGACCATTCTTTGTCATAGATTGGGCAATCTGTTGGGGAGATAGAGACAGTTCCGGTGCAAGTATTGAGGGTTGGATGAGGTTCTGTAGGGATGGGATTACCACATAGATCAGTTAGTTTTGTTAATGCTATAGCTTGGTTTTCAGATGTTACTGTGACGAGACGGGAGTAGTCGGGTCGTCTACAGAAAGAGACTTTGCCTACTTGTTTTTGGAGGCATTGTTGGAAGAGGAGGGTGTTTTTAGAGTAGGGAGCTGTGGGAGGGATCTTGTAGAGGTGGGGTTAGTAGAAGTGCAGGGACGTGTGGAGGGGGGTAGTGTTATGGGGAGGTGGGCAGTAAGGTTGCAAGGTTAATGGTTAATGGTTAAAAGCAAAATAAATGTGCTAGACATCTAAGGTCATGTAGCACTATAGTAAATGGTAGTGAAGGGTGGTTGAGTTAGTGATTAGTTGTCAAAGTTGGGCAAAGGAATTGACGAGTAAATGGGTTAAGGTTGGGTAAGGTAATGTATAGGGGTTAGATCAAGTGAAGGATGTATATGCATTTGAGGAATGAAAACAGGTTGTCAAAGCAGAAAGTGTGAGAAGTTGTGGGAGGGATCACGAAAATCGGTCCCATTTGGCTGGGCTAAATAGATTATTTAAGAATTTTGTAGAGATGGGGGTAGTAGAAGGACGGGGGCATGTGGAAGAGGGAGTAGTGTTGAGGGAGGTAGTGTTATGGGGAGGTGGACAATAAGGTTGTAAGGTAGTAATAAGGGAGGATGGGGTAGTTGATGAAGAAGGTTGTGGGGGTATAGTTGTTAAAGTTAAGCATGTTGGGAGTAGAAATGTCTCCTGGGGTGTTGATGAGGGTGGATACTGTACTAGTCAGCATTGAGGAGGGGGTATTAGTTGTAGTGTTCAGACCCGTGGTCAAAGGAGAGCCTGGGGTCAGGGAATCAGGCGAGTTTGAATTGGTGGTGCTATTTGATGAAGAGGCAAGCCTCATTGCCTCTAATAATGGTATGGTTAATGGTTATTCATTGTTGGCCATGATAAGCATGGAGTATGTTGGGGAGAGAAACATTCCACCCCTCAGGGTCGCTTGAGGGGTAAGGGCTAGACAACTAAAGCAGGAGAATACCGTGCTCATGGCTCCCTCAGGCCGTTCAGGACTGGCACAAAGCCAGCCTTTCATCCTTTCAGCTCGGCTCTCACACCTTAGGAAGTGGATAGTAGAAGGGGTTGGTGAAGGGACAGAAAGGAAGAAGTAGGAGGGGAAAAAAAAAAAGACCATGCAAAATTTGTTGAGTCGAGGGCTGAGTCCCAAGGTTGGGGAGTTCCCCAGCATTGGGTCCCAGTCTCCGCCTCCTAAGCCCCCCCATGACAACAACGGGCAAGGGATTGGGGGGGTAGGTTGCAAGGTAGTAATAAGGGGAGATGGGGTGGTTGATGAAGAAGGTTGTGGGAGTAAAGGTGTTGAAGTTGAGCATGTTGGGAGAGTAGAAATACTGTACTAGTAGGCATTGATGAGGGGGTAGTTGCTGCAGTGTCAGAGCCGTGGTCAAAGGAGAGCCGGGACTGGGGCTATTTGATGAAGGGGCAAGCCTCATTGTCCCTAAAAGTGGGATTACGTCTTCATTATTGGCCATGATAAGCTTGGAGTATGTTTGGGAGAAAACAGTCCACCCTTCAGGGTCCCCTTGAGGGGTAGGGGTCAAGTAAGGTAGGGGAATACCGTGCCCATGGCTCCCTCAGGCCATTCAGGACTGGCACAAAGTCAGCCTTTCATCCTTTCAGCACGGCTCTCACACTTTAGGAGGTGGATAGTAGAAGGGATTGGTGAAGGGACTTAAACGAAAAGTATGAGTGGGAAAAAAGACCATGCAAAATTAGTTGAGTCAATGGCTGAGTCCCAAGGTTGAGGAGTTCCCATCATTAGGTCTCAGTCTCCGTCTCCTAAGGCCCCCCCACGACAACGGGCAAAGGATTGAGGGGGAGTGGTAGAGGAACAGCAAAATGATTGTCCTGGAGGAAAGGTAGGGTGATGGTGTGGTAGAGGAATAGCAGTGGTGGTGTGATGAAGGAATGGCAGCAAAGGTGAAGTGGAGGAATGGTAGAATGGTGTGGTGTAGGAATGGCAGTGGTACGGAAGAGAATTGGCAGGGTGATGGTATGGTAGGAGGGATGGCAGAGCAATTGTATGAAGTGCTGGCATGGAGAGGATGAAACATTGAGAACACAGTTTTGGGGGGGTAATTTCAGATAATTGAATTCAGAGTAATTATGTTTACCATAAAAATCAACTACAAAACTTTTTTTCTCAGGTAATCAATGAAATTGAGCACACAGTTGATAATGCCCACCCTTAAGAGATGCTAGAAGGTAGCCGAAGCAATTCAGGTTGCTTTAGCATCCACACTCCTGAACGGACAAGGGCTTTACCATGTACATCCTGGGAAGAGAGGATTTGGCTCTCTTAAGATTATCTCATAAGAAACCACTCCCATTTCTACCTTGGAGTTTCGGCCTTTGAAGGACAACAGTTAACTGCACCATTAATTAGGTCCACTCATCTAGACTTGCTTATATTCTTTGGTGAAGTGAATGTCAATAAATAGACCCAATTTGTTTCCTGGATCTAACACCTGTATCCAAATGCCCTGCACATTAATAATGATCCATTCTTCCAGGGTAATGAATATTTGAAACATATTGGTTAGTATATTTTTCCCTGGACTTTACCATTTTCAAATGATGAACATGGTGCAACTTATTTATCATATATTACTTAAGCTATAAGGGGAAAAATCAGTTGAAATGAAGTAGTAATAAATAGGTCTTCATATTGTAAAAGTGCCTATTCCTCTTCAGTTATGGCTACTTTTCATGACTTTTTAGCAAATCCTTTATTTTTGGGTAACTAACAAATTATTTGATATCATGTCAAGCCAGATTACCTTGTCTTCATATTCAAACTGTCACATGGCTGTAAAAATCTCTTTTATTAGCAACATCTCATTACATACATATTTCCTCTAGCCCCCCAGAGGGGACCAGAGGGAGAAAAGGTAATTAAATTCAAATGTACATGTAAATACATTACATCAAATTATAAACAAAGCTCAACAACCATGAGACTAGAAACAGAACATGAATACAACTTCCAGAGACAAACCAGAACAAAGTAAACATTACATTGGACATTAAATAGCCTGTTTGTAGTTCTGAGGGTTAAAATAATAGTCACTAATTAAATGTTAGAAGTTTATTTTTGGTGTTTACCTACAGTGTGCAGGCCCAATGCCAAAATAAAAAGGATAGAGTGTCACGGGGTAATTTCTTACACAGGCTCGCAACACCTCGTGGAAAGACAGATCATAAGACTTATAACTAAAAAAGGTAATAAAAAGGCTTTCCCACTACTAACTAACGTAAGATCATGAACACGAGATGACCTCGACATCAACGACAAATACAAATGACAGTTTGCTCCCGGACCAGAAAAACTGATGATTTCTTGTACTTTGGAATATTATTTGTGATCACATAACCTACAACAGAGCTGTGTATCCTTTGCCAAGTCCGTATTCGTACTTTTTATTTGGTTTACGGAGAATTTTTTTTCACAAAAATCCACAAACATTAAAAAACAACAAAACTCACTTATGGTTGAATACACAGTTCTGAACAATGCTGTACACACAAAATAAATTAGAAACTCTTGCCTCACAATTTCTTCACTAATGAGCAGTAAAAGCTGCTCAAAGTTACATATCTTACAGTAAAAAACTTGTGCTAGCCGCATGTAACACGCACCAGCACTTCAAGTCAATTCAGGAGAAATGACATGCCGAAACGTAAACTAAAACATTCACTTAGTCCATGGCAGTATGTAGCTTAGGAGGTTATGTCTTGAGTGAGCACTTAAGTGTAGAGTTGCGCTTAAGCACGCTCGCCACGGATTCGTCGGGCAAGCTGGATGTCCTTGGGCATGATGGTGACACGCTTGGCGTGGATAGCGCACAAGTTGGTGTCCTCAAACAGACCAACAAGGTAAGCCTCCGAAGCTTCCTGCAAGGCAAAGATATATACATTAGAAGACTCGAGCAACTCGAACATGATCCACAATCTTCAAAGGTTTCCCGCAGGCAAGAACTATGACAAGCACACATACACATTATATATGGCAACCACGAAAGCTAACAACCAATTCTGACAGCCATGAACATTAATTCATTCCTCCTCCATAGTAAGAGAAGCCTTCCCTCTCACCTGCAGGGCACCAATAGCGGCGCTCTGGAATCGAAGATCAGTCTTGAAGTCCTGAGCGATCTCACGAACAAGACGCTGGAAGGGCAGCTTGCGGATCAGCAGCTCAGTGGACTTCTGGTAACGACGGATCTCACGAAGAGCGACAGTACCAGGCCTGTAACGATGGGGCTTCTTCACGCCTCCAGTGGAGGGGGCAGACTTACGGGCAGCCTTGGTGGCCAGCTGCTTACGCGGAGCCTTGCCTCCGGTGGACTTACGGGCGGTCTGCTTGGTACGGGCCATGGCTGATTACCTGTGGGGCAACAAGAGGATTAACAATGGAGTACATGTAGTAAAAGGAAAAATTCTGTCTCCTAACCAACACATGAATACCATATCCTGCATAGTTCAGCTCCTGTGAAATAGTAATAATCAGATGCAGATGCACTTGCCACTGGTTTTAACTACCACCAAGTTTCAGTAGAGCTTTCTTTTAGTTGTATTACAAGATATCAACTTCCATTAGAATTCCATTCCCGCAATTCCTTTATTGATTTCTGCCGTAGTTATTAACAACTGCGAAATTACGCATCACAGGACAAATTGCTATAGCTGCATCAAAGGAACTACAAAACCCCCCAATCAGGTGGCGCACTCCGACCCCCACCATCAAAGACAAAGTTTTTTTTTATATAAATAAATTAACAATCTCTTTCTCGAAAATAATTAACAACCTTGACTGGCGTTCGATAGGCCTACCTTAACGGACTACGATTAGCGCGCGGGAATGACTAGTGATAAAGGGAAGCGTTGGGAGGAAACGTGTGACTACTCGGGCGTGCGGGTACGGACTGGGCAGCAGGTACGACCCCGGCACGACCACCGGGCGGGAAAATATTCGAATTGGCGGTGACGGTTGGGGGACGACGCGGCCGCCATCTTGCCTCGCGCGGTAAACAAAGATGGCCGACGCCGACGCTTCACTGCTAACTTTCACCCACATTTTATCACTACTTTCATGTTTTCTCGACAGATTTCTAAGCCTCGCGAGGTATCGTGGACCTGTTTTCACATTTAACACTAAAATCAATTCACGACTTAAGATTATATATGCTATCACTTCGTACCTTGAGTTACGAGCGTAATGTATCCACCTCTACGTCTTCACAAGAAATGTCGACTAAAAGTTAAAACGGCACAAGTCCCAGTATTTATATGACCAGTGACGTCACCACACCACGCTACGGCCCGATTGGCCAGCGAGACCGCCAAGATTCCATCCGATTGGTTATAATAACGGCCTCAGCGATTGGCCAGAATCTCAACGTTTCTGAAAGCTGATTGGTCATAAACACAGCGCGCTCATTGGTGGACGGTCTCAGTTCTTGATCCGCATCTGCAGAGGTAACACCTCAAGCTTACAGCGCGATGACAAAATCATTCATACAATTTTTCATTTATTGTAATATCTCTCAAAATGATAATCACACGAACATGAATTCAAGTCGACCCTATGGCCGCTATCTCTCCCCACATTGTCACGTAATTTGCAGCTAAGGAAGCCCAAAAGGGACTCCTTAAAGACTCTTACAATATTTGAGGCAAAACTCGCCATGAAACTCTACATTTACATAGAACGCACACAAAGCGCGTTTTAGGGTTGAATCACGAATGCTTTTGGGCGTTCCTCAGGAAGGTCAAGCGAGGCAGGGAACCCAGATCTTTCGCCATGGCCGTGACCGAATGACTTAAAAACGGAGGATTCTAAAGGAAATGATGGAAACGATTTAATCGACGTTAAATAAAGCGCGAGATAAAAAGAGAGTTTGTTCTTCCTCACGGGAAGGTTTTTGGCCGCCATGCGTGTGTGGGAGAGAGAGTGTATGCGTGTATGTGCATGTGGATACGTGGAATCACGGGAATGTCCGTGTACGTTCATGTGCATGCATGTGTTCATATACATACGTGAGCATTATTTATAGTTTTATTCCTATTTCGACGTATTTATCATATGCGACATATCATGGACTTTCGTGTAGATATATATATATATAATATGTACACATGTCTACAGATGAGAGCATATACACATACACCAATATACCACAAGGACAAATATGTACGTGTACGTATGCATGTCCGTTTCTCAAGACAATACACGCTCACTAGAGCCTTGCAGGATACGTGTTTATGTGTTCACATGCATGCATTTGTATATATAACAGCATAATTATATATCTGCATACATCATTTGCATTCTGTAGAGATAAAGCACGTCTGCATTTGACATTTGTTTTTGTGCTCACCAACTCACCTGTGTAGGTGGACAACAGGATGTATGTACGAATCTGGATGAAGACATACCTACATGCACTATTAATTTCATCAGGATTGTACTTAATTATATTTTATTAATGTTTATACTACTAACTTTGACGTTTTGGACATGGAGCTTGTATACATATGTGCTTAGAATTAAAAGTTACTATATTTCTGTAACCGTGCAAATATTGTAGAATTGCAAACGATTTATACATTGTACAGAACGTGAGAATGTGTGGAGGGAAAATATGCTATTATTTAATATGGTTGGTATATACATGTAAACATGCATTGGTGTACAGGCGCCACAAGAATGCAGTATTTCCGGTAGTGCAAACCCGTGCCGTATGCCTGCCATCGTATGTGGATACATTTGTATGTTGCGTCATGTGCATCTGTGCAACACATCCAACTGTTGCACATGGTTATGCTATTGTTTGAACCTTCGCATGTTGCTTGTATCAGCTGTGAAGGTGTTTGTGTACACCATGATTGAGAATCCGCGCTTGCACGCACGGACACGCGCACGCACACAGGGAAGCCATAAGCTCAAATACGGAACCCGCGTGCATGGCTTTCCCAGGGGCACTCGCGTGGCACAGGGCTTCGTAGTGCATGAAATCTTGATCAGTACAGGGGCTGTAAAGATATCTGTCTAAACGACTGTAACCGTTGATGTTAAGTTTTACTATCAAAGCTAATCTCAGGCATATTTCTCTTCTGTGGATATCTGTACACACCTACTTTGTATATTTGTCACCTCCGGCTATATGTCTGTGTGAGTATACCCACGCCTATATTCACATATTATGGATAGTTTATGTGCTATTCTATAAAGTCCTCGCCCCAATCTCTTTCTTTCTCTTTATACACACACATATGCATGTATGTATATATATACATATATACATATATATTTATTATATATATTATACCACACACACACACACACACACACACACACACACACACACACACACACACACACACACACACACACACACACACACACACACACACACACACACACACACACACACACACACACCCGCGCTCATATATATATATATATATATATATATATATATATATATATAGATCTTTCTTTTTCCCTCTCTCTCTCTTTCTAATTTTGAGCCTTTATGTATAATCTACTATTTATATTTATCTTCGATCTTGTTCTCCATTTCTATCTTCATTTGCTGCTTTCTGTTTGGTTCCATATCATTTCATGTCTTTCTGTAGCGCTCTGGCGATCTTTTTTCTATATACAAATAATTTATCTCGTTTTTGCTTTTCCTTCTCTCTTGTCGTCATTACTTTATGTCTTCTCATCCGCTTTCTTCTCTCCCTTTCTTTTTCTTTCTCACACATTTCTCCGTTCCTTCTCACACTCCCTCTAACTGTTTCATTCCACCCTTCTTCCCTCCTATCTTTCCTCCCTCTCCTTTCACCCATGACGTTTTTCTCCTCTCTTCCCCCGCTTTCTTCTCTCTCCTTCCCACGTCCCTCCTTTATCGCCATGTTCTCAGTACTTCACTCTCCTCCTATTATCTCACTCCCTTCCTTTGCATTTCCTGATCTCAGTTATGTTCATCTTCGTATGTGTTGTATATTGGTGATTTCTTGCTGGCGTTTTTATTTATTTTGTGATTTTAACCTTTTCTTCCTTCCTTTCTTATATGCTCACTGATTATCCGCAAACACTTTTGCCTCATTTATACCTTTTTGTCTACTCTTTTCTCTTTTCTTCTGATAATTTTCTTTCCTTTATCTTTTCTTAGCTTCGTATCCCATTATCTTTCTACAATCTTCCATCTACTTTAATTTTTAATTTTTGGTTCTCAATTGCCCACGTTTGTTTGTTTGTTTTTCTCCCATATATGACTAGAAACCCTTGACTCCCTGTGATAAAAAGACTTTCTCCACATTATGTAATTCAGACGTTTTGTATCACCTTCTTATCTGTGGTATTTTCATTTTTTGTTTGTTTGTTTGTTTCGTGGAAGTAAGCTCTGCTCTTCTACAATACTTACTGTTTTTTTTTTCTTTGTTTCTGTGCCCATGCGCTGTCTTTTTTTCTTATATTTCATTATCTCGGTACAGGAATTTGAACATACGATGAAGCATTTGATTATTTGTTTTTCGTTCCAATTTTTGTCTTTTCTTTTCTTAATAAATTTGTTTTTTTAGGCTTGTGTGTGTTTACGTTATATGTATTGTTAAACG
>NC_061855.1:13753012-13755512 GCF_019202785.1 Penaeus chinensis | reverse complement strand
GCAAGCAAACAGACTCATTGCCTTCCCAGACAGGCATTCCGACTGGCAGAAGCATGCAGGCGGGCAGGCTAGCAACAAGCACGAACGGAAGCTAAGCAGACAGCAGGAGCGAGAGGCTAGTAGGCAACAGGAGCGAGAGGCGAGTAGGCAGCAGGAGTGAGAGGCGAGTAGGCAACAGGAGCGAGAGGCGAGTAAGCAGCAGGAGCGAGAGGCGAGTAGGGAACAGGAGCGAGAGGCGAGTAAGCAGCAGGAGCGAGAGGCGAGTAGGGAACAGGAGCGAGAGAGGCGAGTAGGCAGCAAGAGGTGGGGGCAGGGAAACAGCAGAAGGATAGGGAAAGCAAACAGTCAGGACTAAGGGGAGGGCAGCTTGCAGCAGGAAGGAGACGAGACGAAAAGAAGATAGAAAGGCAAGGAGACGGGAGGAGGGAGAGGCAAGCAGGCAGCAAGGACAGGCGAGTAGGCAGCAGGAGAAACGATCAAGTAGCAGAAGGGAGCTGTAAACATGCAGTAGCGGCGGCTGATAAGCATACAGAAAACAGGGGGAAAGACAAGCCAGCAGGAAGAGGAAGTGACAAGCAGGCAGAAGGAGACAGAGCCATCCAATCAGCCGGAGGGAAAGTCAAGCAGAAAGGAGAAACAAGCAGGCAGCTGGTCGGAGAGGCAATCCCAGTACGAGCGTTAGGCATGCATGCTGCAGGGGGTGGGCAAGCAGGCAGCAACGGGTGCAGCGAAGCTAACGAAGTAGGAATAGGCTGCAAGTGTAAACGTTCTCGGCAAATGTAAATTACAAAAACACGATATGGCAACACCATGCGCCGCACTTATCTAATCGCCTTTAATCTCTACCATTTTTTCCGCTTCTCTACATCTATGTTGTATCACATTGTCTCATTCCTGACAACTTTAGTCACGATCCGATTAAAATGAAGATAAAATCGCTTAAGCAACTGCGAGAGAAGCGCTGTTACCATGAAGTGCTAAAATCGCGACTTGGCAATAGTACTTGCTGGCTCGATCAATATATCTCGTTTTCAATGTGTTAAAAATGTTAAATCCTCCTTTTCAGCCGGGATTCCAAGGCAGGAGAGGAAGCCCGCGATCAGTCACTCCTTCCCTGCGTTGCGATGGTTTTAATGAATCCTTGCTCCATTACGGTAACTAAATGCCGATTTCGAGAAGGTAAATTGTTTCGACTTAAAATCTAAATTGGCAACTCGAAGACCTTTTTCGGGGGGGGGGGGGTTGTAAACTCCGCTTAATCGCATTATCAAGCTATTATCGGTCAAAGCAATTTTGTCTTTGCATCATTAATGGACGAAACATTGTGTTTGTGGACAGAGACGCGAAAGGGCGAAAAGCAGACTGATGGATAAAGGTCGGAGATGGAGGAAAGAATACGTTTTCTCGACCGACGCGGCTCTTGTTCCGGACAGAATGCAAAATTCGGAAGAGAGAAAGAGTTACTAAAAGAGAGTGCGAGTGGGGAAAAAAAAAAGAACTTTGGTAAATTTATCGATATACTTTGAAAATGAAGAGTGGATTGGATAGAATATCGAAAGCGAGCAAGCAAGAGAGAGAGAGAGAGAGAGAGAGAGAGAGAGAGAGAGAGAGAGAGAGAGAGAGAGAGAGAGAGAGAGAGAGAGAGAGAGAGAGAGAGAGAGAGAAGGAAGGGAGAGAGTATAAATTAAATTCAGTGCGAAGGGGAGACTCGGGAGGGGAAGAGGGGAGAATTGGAAAGGGGAAAGAGAGAGGGAAGAGGGGGAGAAGATAAAGAGAGTGAGGGGAGGGACAAGGGAGCCGGAATAGCATACACAACGGAGGGGGAACATAGGGGAGAGAATGATACGAGAAAAATACAGAAAACGCATGCGCACCAACTGGTACAAAGCCGTCTGTTTTCCTTATTTTCTTTTTTTTTTTCAGGCCAACGGAAGGGTTGAAATATAGCAAATTGGGATCTGTAAAATTACAGCCAAAGAATTAGGTGATGCGGCAAAGAAAATACAACAGGTTCAAATGGATAAAAAGTAGTAATATGTATTCGGAATGCAGTATTCAAAAGACGCATAAACGGCTATTGAAAAAAGGAACAAACGCCAGCATCTAGTTTCAGACAGACACGCACGCAGACCTTTCGGCACCCATGCCTAAGTGTATGGGACGCCTAAAGGGTACAACCAAGGAATACAGTCAAAAGGTACAACCAAATGTCATAGTCAGCGGTACATTCTAGAGGTTTATTCATGAGTTCAGTCATATGTTATAGCCAAGCACATTTATAGGTGGAGTCGAGTGGGTACAGCCATGGAGTACATATATTCGGTAAAGCTCCAGGGTATAGTCCTAGAGTACAGCCCAAGGATCCAGCTGTAGGTTCATTGCACCTCCAGACTGACTGACTATTGATCGTCTGTTGACAAGACGCACGTGACGAAAGATATGGAGATGTGGCAACGGTGGTCGCACCTCCCCGACGACGACGCGCGAGACGTGGCACCAT